>NC_134710.1:364709661-365032545 GCF_043290135.1 Rhipicephalus microplus
TACTAGATTGCCCGCAGACCTACCTTGACAAAGAGCTGACTTCGCCGTCTACGACTCCTTCTACCTTGGATTCGCCTACAGTAGCATTCATTCCTGCGCCCGACCACTACTACGAGGTAGAAGACGCGCCCACATCGACCGATCGTCCTTCCAAACCCTTGCGTGAAAGTCCATCAGGCGTGCCTGCAACCCACACGTCTTCCCCGACTTCGATTGCCTGCGACGGCTCGGAGCCGTCAGACTCTACACTCTAAGCCAAAATTCGGCAAAGTTGGACTAACTGCAGTCGTTAAACCAACGGACGAACGGTTCATCCAACAGGGACTAAATGCGTGGCAGTGTGTGTCGTGCGCAAACGCCCGGCAATGAAGAGACCAACGGGGAGGGCAACTGCGCCGCGATCGCCTCCTGTCGATGCTGCACTGCAATGCTCGGCGTGGTCGGTGATCACGAAAACAATTTATATAGGCTATACGCCACTGTGAAAGCGAAGCAATATGAAACGAATAGAAGATGTTATGAGAGGCAAGTAGTAAGACATGCAGTCAGTGCACACAATGAGCGCCCTCGCGTTTTCACCATGCCGGCACGGGCGGGCCGAAACCAAATGAAAATTGCCGAACACGAGCAATGCGGATAACTCGCTTCATTGTGCTGAATTAGTTCAAACTACGATGAACACTGACAACGCTAATAAAAGTAAGCTGTTCATCAGCGGTCGGGTACCCACGCAGTGACCACAACTTCAAAGCGATATATAGAAAAAGTAGGCTTCGTACGTCATCGGTATCAAGCTGGCTACCGGTGTGAGTGCATTGCCGGCACAAGCGAAGGAAACGTCGCGTACAAATTCACAGAAAATATAGCTCAGACAAACTTATGTCTTTTTCTCCATGCGACAATCGTTATCGAAAATCCAGCGTGTAGGCGATCGCCGATACGACTAATCGTGCGGCCGGCGGTACACAGGGAGCGACTTACCAGCACGATGAAAGAACCGTGGCTGCGAACGGTCCCGTCGCTGTACGTATACAGATATCTACATCACCCGGTAAGACACCACGAACATTCAACACCTATCTATAGTTCATTTGTGACAATAAAATAACGACAATCAAAATTCTACGCGAGCCGCATGTTGCGATCGCCGGTGGTCGTTTAGCCGCACTCGCCGTAAGCCTAGCGACGCCGTCGGCAAGCCGACACGGTATGGCATCGGCGGGGCGCCTGGTTTCTTCGCGGGCTTTCCCGCATAAGCGCCGCTGCTATGTTTGTGTTTGCGGACTCGCGCACCAGCACTGCGAACGCTGGTTCGGCCGACATGATCGAATGCCAGCTGATAATTCGTAGTCTCGGGCTGGAGGCATGTTGAAGACTAGATGGATCCAAATTAAAAGATCGGTGCTACAAATTAGCCCATGTATATTTTCGCGTTATGGTATCAATGTTTATTGTTTTTAAGCCGAGTAAAAGTCGCCCACTGGCACTAGATGGGAGGTCAAAATACTGCGCTATATATACCCGATAGTCTGTTCTCGTAGTATAGCGCGGGCAGTCAGTGTTTGCGGTGTTTTACTTTGAAATAATAGTGCGTATGTATATATCTGTGTGTTGCATGAATAACGCACTATGTTTCTCAATGCTGATTAAATTGGAATAAACATAAAATACACTCCACAAACGCAATGTCGCCATTTTTTGCCATTGGTCCAGATGGTTTAACTGTTAATCCCACTGGAGCATTCTACTGCGACCAACATTTAAACCAAGTGAAGTAAGTGCTTGGGTAACAGTTGAACCCTTGCAGTTACTCCCGCAGTTAGTCCAAAATGGGTTCAAAATCTGTGGCAGCGCACTTAGACCCCTAAAGGACCAATGGCATACCCCACTTTAGTCCTTTTCGGCTTAGTGTGTACGACCACTACTTTGCGGCATGCCCTGGAGTATGAGATGGACATCACATCATCCGCTGTTCGCCCCTCACTCGCGGAGGTTTCGCCGTCGAAAATGTCCGACCAATGCGACCTTGCATCGACCTCGACTTTTTGTGCGATTTGCCAGAAGCGACAAGCATCACCCTCAGTGTCTCGCGCAGCTGAAGTTCGAGCCCCTCAACCACTACGGCCGAACTTCTGAGACGCTGTCATCATGACTGATGCACCTGCGGATGATGTGCCTGGTTCGCCTACATTGCAGCAGCCCGCACATACCACTCCTTCCGCGGAGACAGACATTCCACACACTGCCCTGAGCACCAACCATCTTTCACCTACTTCCAAAGGTTCTTCAACGATCCCAGATCCACCGACTGCGTCTCATCCACAGTTCCTACGTGCGGCGTTCCCCGCCATCACTCCTTCGGGGTTCTCTACGGCGGACGCGAATTTGCAGGGCTTCACTTTGAATGCAGGCATTACCTTCGACACAGCGCAAGCGTTTTATACCTCTACCCGACGCGCTTACCTACCACATGCCGCATTCCTCATCACTACTCTCCTTGCGCGTGCCATGGCTCTTCGACTACGATGTTTCTGCATCCATTTACTCGTATACCCGTGCCACCACGATGACCGAAATAAAACGCCGAGGTCGGCTTTTTGCCACCACCGACGTCTGCACCCGCCCACAACTGCATCTGCGGACACCACTGTTGACTGCGCTCACTCGCGAGACCCTAAAGGCTCCATCAAGTCGTCGTGGAGCCCACCTGGGTATGAACACAGCGTACTTTCCGCCAGTTCTGCGTCCGCTGCCCTTCTCCCAGAGCCGCCCATCAGAGAGTTACTAATTCCCGATACACCACTAGCGTTGACAACCTGAACTGCCTACGGACTTTTTGACTCGCGTCACGGAACTACTTGTATATACGCCCCCATCGTTTTTCATTTCGGTTTCATATCTGCGGGGGGGGGGGAGTAATCTGTAGCATAATCATCTTCGCTATTCATCATCATCGTCATTTTTCTAGCCATCGCGCTGCACCCCTCGTGCAGCTCATGCCACAGCTCGAGGTGCAAACTGGGGTACACCGTTCTCACGCGCCTGGCGGTTGGGACGCTGCAGCCGCCGCCGCTCCACTTCGGCAATCGCCTTTTATAATAAAGTGGCGAGACATCTACACGACCACGTTAGCCGCCGTCACGTCTTTCTCTCTCGCTATATATATATATCATTTAAAAAGTGCAACAGTAATGCAGTATAGAAAACAAAATATAGTATTTATTTCTTCCAAACAGTTTGGCTGGTGGTCCCGCCTTATTCTGAGAATGTAAGTGAAATGATACAAGCTTCGCAACCCGTAGCAGAGGGCTACTCTCACAATTTGGGGCCCCAAAAAACAAGAAAAAACTAACAAGGCAAGCAACAGAAGAAGAAGGAAGGAACGACGGAGAGCCACCGGAAGCAGGCGGCTAGTCCATCTATTGTCCCTAGGGATAATAAGACACAGCGCAAGAGAAGGCGAGGAACGAAAATGGGAAATGGAAGGATATTGCCGCTTTCTTGCATCCAATACATAGATTGAGTTAAAGTTCTGGTGGTTCGACGGCTGGGCCAACGCGTCGGGCCGTACACACACAAGAAGATACTTACGACTCGCTCCAGCTTTAGGAAAACATTCACCACGGTAAAAAGCTAAACGTGCCCTCTCCTGCCTCCTCTCGTGGTGTCCCTGTTATTGCAGAAAATCGTATAACCAATAATACTGAAAATAAATGAATAAATAACCTTTAGGAGATTAACAATGAAAAGCATAAAAATATTCATTAAAAACGTGAAAAAAATAAAACTATTTACACCAACACGGGCCCGTGGATGCACTTAAAATAGAAATTATTTATTTGCACGTGCAAGATCGATCATCCTATGTTTGGAAATGCACGTATGTATAAATAAATCATTTGAATAATCCACTTTTAAGATCTGCAAGACTTCGCAGAGGTACGTCAGTCATCCAGGACTCTCGATGATACCGTGGGCGAGTGATCTAAATTTTGTTATGAAGTATGACTCCCGCTGTTCGCGCTTCCGTGTGGCCTAGAAGCTGGGTGTGAGACAATTAGCTGCTCGAAATAGTGACCAAACATGTTGCTGTGTTTAGAGAACGGCTAATTAGGGAGGCCCTTTACGTGAGCCCTGTTGTTAATGATGCGTGAATGGAATGCGGTTTCCGCGTGTTCAGTATATTCCTGTTTGCACACCTAACAGCGAATTTCGTAAACCTCATTGGCTCAGTCGCAGTTAAGGTTGCCTTTAATTTTGTACACAAAGTCTGAACAGAATGCTTCGGCCGTATCAGTGGTCACCATGTGTGTGCCAACCCTGCAACGAGGTTCTCCGCATGATCTAAAGCCCTGTTAGTGGTCGGAGTTTCTGTGTTTTAGCCCTGACCAATAAGTCTGTCAGGTTTTAATTTCTTTGCTAAACCACCTTCGGCGAAGTCTGAAAAACAGTCGAGAGGTGACTATACACTGATTGATTGATATGTGGGTGTTAACGTCCCAAACCACCATATGATTATGAGAGATGCTGTAGTGGAGGGCTCCGAAAATTTCGACCACCTGGTTTTTTTTAAGGTGCACCCAAATCTGAGCACACGAGCCTACAGCATTTTCGCCTGCATCGAAAACGCAGCCGCCGCAGCCAGGATTCAATCCCGTGAACTTCGGGTCAGCAGCCGAGTACCTTATACACTAGCCCCGCGGCGGGGCCGACTATCCCCTGTTTAAGTAAGTTAAAGGTGCGGCTTGGTATAGAATTCACGGGAGGAGTGGCGGCAGAGTAGGTGAAGATTAAATTTGCCCCGGCCGTTGTATCTTAATTTCTGCCCTTTTTCTTTCTTATTTCTTGTTCAAAGAGCGAGCACTCTCAATTGCATTGTCAATGAGTTTTTCGGGGTACATATGACGCAAGAAGGCTGCTCTCGATTCCGGTGCGTGGGTGTAAAATTGCGTGATTACAGAACAAATTCTTCTTTGTCTGTGGCTTGAGAGTAAGGAACACGTGTTTTGCAGTGTTGGGGGTGGCTACTGTGGAAATGCAGATACTGTTGGTGGTCAGTTGGTGTTTTTTACAGGAAAGTAAAGAAGGTGGTGCCACTGGGTGATACGTGACATCCAGGAAACGAAAATTCTTCTGCGAATACGCGTGACTGAATGTTATTGAAGGATGCGGGGAGTTTAAATCAGAAATGAATTGGGAATGATTATGCTCCCCATCAGCCCACATGGATAATACATTATCGAGGAAGCGTCGGTAGTATATCAGTTTGAATGGAGAATTTTTAAAAAAAGGAAATTCTGACGTGGCCATGAAAATATTTCCATAATTTGGGGTCGGTTTGGCTCCCATGGCAGTTCCGTTCACTTGTAGGTAATGTTTTTCATTGAATTCAAAGTTACCATGTTGAAGTACAAGAGAATCGAAAGTTAGGCTACTTGGATATACATGCATGGTATAATGGTCGTTAGAGCGCACAAAGAAACAATCCCGGGATTCGCACCAAAGTGTCTAACGGTTCAGCTACAACCCGCAATGAATAACTTCAAAAACATGAGCAGCAGCAGTGAAGCAACGTATTAAAGATGCATCTGTTAGGCTTACATTGGTCGTAATACAACACAATACACGTAGGATGGCGGAATTTCATGAGGAAGAACAGACATGCATGGCTAAATAGGTCAATATTGATGCAGTTTCAAACAGAAGAGCTTGCAGAAAACGAAGGAAAAAAAACGATGGACATTTCAGGGCAAGAAAGACAAGAAATGCAGTGAGAATATGCGTCGCCGGTCCCGAAATATATATCGCCAGCCATCCTCCCACAACGTATATAAATCAAACTGAAACCTCTCGTGAATCTTCCAAAATAGTGCCAGTGTCACTAATGTGGTTATTCTTTCCAGGGAATCTTCCACACCTGCGAAAATAAAGCAACCATCAAAAGGTGTAACCTTCTTCCCCGCCTCTGCTAAAATTGATTATATCAAACTTTACCAACACTTTAAAAACTTTGCCAAAACTTTGCGTCTAAAAGGTTATTTTCATGACTGGAGCAGCACGCAACTAAATTAATTCTCAGATAATTCATAAACTCCAAGCGAACAACGAGACAAATATCTACGATTGTGCATTTCAGCTGTACAAGGGGTTATAATCAGGGTATATCAAAAGCACCCATTCATTCGCAACAATCTGTCCAAGGAGGAGTGGGAGGTTTTGCGCAGTTGAAGTGACAGCCAGAACATCATTATCAAAGCGGCTGATAAGGGTTGCGCTGTAGTTGTACTCGACAGGACCAACTTCAACAAGGAAGGGTTTCGGCAACTGGCAGATAAACAATTTTATAAAGAGCTCGCTTGTGATCCAACAGAGGAATATGAAAGCACAATTAGGCCTCAATATACTTAGGACGCAAAAGTGGTAAGATAATGCATCCTATGCTTAAAACGATGTCACCTGGCAACTCCTGTCCTGGGCGCTCCTATTTACTACCTAAAATTCACGAGATTAGCAATATCGGCCGCCGTATATAGTTTCCAGCAACGACACTGCTACTGAAAAAATCACTCGTTTTATTGACTATCTCATTAAGCACGTCCCCGAATCATACCCAGTATACGTTCAAGATACCAGCCACTTCCTTAGAGAAGTCTCAAAACTTGTAGTACCTCTAGAATGCTATTTGGTCGACATGACTGTCTCATCACTGTACAGTCCCCACACCGAAGAAATCACCGCCACAATCGCCGCCTATGGAAAAAGTAAATCGACAAGTAAGTTCAATTAAAGCGCTTTAGAGGTGCTCCTAAATCTTGTACTTAAACATAATAATTTGAATACGACGAAAACATTACAAAAAAACGGAACTGCGATGACCCCAAATTATGCAAATATTTTCATGGCCATTTTAAAAACTCTTTCCTCAAAAATTATTCATTCAAACCACTATTCCACTGACGCCGATTGATTGATTGATTTGTGGGGTTTAACGTCCCAAAACCACCATATGATTATGAGAGACACCGTAGTGGAGGGCTCCGGAAATGTCGACCACCTGGGGTTCTTTAACGTGCACCCAAATCTGAGTACACGGGCCTACAACATTTCCGCCTCCATCGGAAATGCAGCCGCCACAGCCGGGATTTGATCCCGCGACCGGCGGGTCAGTAGCCGAGTACCTTAGCCACCAAACCACCGTGGCGGGGGATTTATTCTACCGACGCTTCCTCTATGATATATTTTTTGTGTGGGCTGAAGGTGAGCATATACTTTCAAAATACATTTCTGATTTCAGCTCCCTGCATCCTTCGATAACTTTAACGCACATATATTAGCAGAAGAGTTTTTACTGCCTGGATGTCACTGTACCACTCATTGGCACTATTTCCCTGTATAAAAGTTAAGCTGACTGCCCACGGTATCTGTATTTCCACAGTAGCCAACCCCATCACTGCAAAACAGGCGTTCTTCACTCTCCAACCCACAGATGCAGAAGAATTTGCTCTGAAATTACGCAATTTGTTATCCATACACAAGAATTGAGAGCAGCCTTTTTGCATGAAAAGTACACCGAAAAAATTGCTGACAATGCACTTGAGCGCGCACGCTCTTTGGACCGAGAAGTAACAATGGAAGAAAAAGACAGAAATAAAGATATGACGGCAGGGCTAAACTTAATCTTCGGATACTCTGCCGCCACCCCTCGGGTGAATTCTATACCAAGCCGCCATTTCAACTTACTTAAGCAGAGTAGTCCCCTCTCTATCGTTTTTCTGACTCCGCTCAAGGTGGTTTACCGAAGAAAAAAAGCTGAGACACTCACTGGTCAGAGCGAACATACAAAAATACGACCACTATCAGGGATGTAGACCATGCGGAGAACCTCATTGTAGGGTCGGCACACACATGGTGACCACTGATACGACCGAAGCCTCCTGTTCAGGCTTTGTGTACAAAATAAAGACGACCTTAACTGTGACAGAGCCAACGTGGTATACAAAATTTGCTGGGAGGTGTGCAAACAGGAATATATTGGAAAGACGCAAACCGCGTTCCGTTTACGCACCACAGGGCACACGTAAGGGCCTCCCTCATTTGCCGTTCTCCAAACACGTCAACCTGCCTGGCCACTCTTTCGAGCGCGTAATTGTCACACTCCTACAACTCAGCTTCTAGACCACACGGTAACGTGAACAGCGGGAGTCATACTTCATAACAAAATTTAGATCACTTGCCCACGGTATCAACGAGAGTCCTGGGTGACTGACGTACCTCTGCGAAGTCTCCTAGAACTGAGAGAGTGGAATAATCAAATAATTTATTTGCACGTAAGTGCATTCGCGCACAAATATTGATCAATCTACCCCGTGCAAATAAATAACTTCAATGCTACATGCATTCAGTGTTGCGCGTTCGTATTATTATATTAATTTACCACAATTTTTATTAAAAATATTTGGTTTGTTTATGACGTTGTTTGCTAGTCTCTTAAAGAATATGTATTCAATTATTTTGAGTATCACGAGGTATACGATTTTCTGCAGGAAGAGGGAGATGAGAGGAGAGGGGAGAGGGCACATTTAGCTGTGTACCGTGGCGAATGTTTTACAAAAGCTGGAGCAGGTCATATATATCTTCTTTTGTGTGTACAGCCCGACGCCGTGGCCCAGCCGCCGAACCACCTTACTCAATCTATGTATTGGATGCAACAAAGCGGCAATATCCTTCCACTTTCCATTTCCATTAGTCGCCTCTTCTGGCGGCGCGTTTTATCTACCCCTAGTGACAATACATAGATTAGCCGCCCACTTCCAGCGGCTCTCCATCATTTCCTTTCTTCTTGTTTTGTCGCCTACCTCGTTAGTTCATTGTTTTTCTTGTAGCTATTTTTTGTTGGGGGCCCCCGAATTGTGAGATAGGCCCTCTTTTATGTGTTTAGGAACTTGTACACCATTTTCCCGACATCCTCGGAAGAGGGCCAGACCACCAGCCAGAACTGTTAGGATTGAATAAACAAACAATTGCATTGTTTCTTATGTTACACCACTCTCTAAGTTTATCAATTTTATTACGGTGGCCAGGAGAAGCTCTCTCTCTCTCTCTCTCTCTCTCTCTCTCTCTATATATATATATATATATATATATATATATATATATATATATATATATATATATATATATATATATATTCAAGGTTGCGTGGCACTTGTAAATTGTTTGCCTGTTCTATTCTGCATAAGCATTCTGTTTAGTGCTCCAAGCTCGTATAGCCATGATTTTCTTTTAGGCGGGGGGGAGGGCGTAGGAGAGAAGCACCTGTTGATGGCGGCGAAAAACACCTATTCTTCAATATTGACCTAAATAAGAAACACATATCCACCAAATTACACCCCCCCCCCCCCTAGCTGCGGGCCTGTGGTGCTCCTTCGGCATTTATTCTATAAATATTGTTTATGTTAGTCCGACTACGTCTGTTCGAGAACAATATGGGTGAGCCTGAGTGCGCGTGTCTGAGGAATATTTTCGTTAGTCTGAGTCTGAGTGAGTCCGGGTAAAGAAAATTCTAGTGGGTCTCAGTGAGCCCATTTGAGGAAAAGGTTTAGCGCTTCGAGTCCGAGTAAGTCCTAAGGGAAAAACATATTGAAGACGACAGTCTTTTTTGGGCACCATTGATGCAATAATTTTGGTCTGTCATTCTGTCTGTACAATTGTCTGTTTGTCCGCACTTATGGTACCCTAAACGGTACCAAAGTGACGAAACGATGCTCCAAATGACCAACCCCATCCGCAGCACCCAGCACTATTGCTCAAGATTCAGCGTTAATATATGTGCGATTGTCAATTAAAAAATTATTGCGCATATATGAGGCATCGTAACAACACGTACTCCAATATTTCGTATGTGTATTTTTATACTGGAGAAGCTACACACAAGTAATTCTAAGAACCACAGCGTTTATCACGCTGCGCTGGCACGGCATCGCGATGCTAAAACAGGCAAGTGTTTCCAACGCTTTACTAAGACGACATGATGGTGGCACATACCCGTCACCTTGCGTTCTGGACCTTATCACCTCAGAGATGGGCGCGCATGCCGCGCGCTTTGTTTTCAAGGATAACAGCCAGATAGCGGTCATGTCTCACGTGTGGCGTGACTCGATGCGCTCATTCGCCTCTGCTGCATGCTTGAGGCACTCTAACGCAGTGCCTCCAGAATACCACTCACCAATTTTCTTTGCAGAACATCAAATAATCGTTTTGTTCCCTCTCTCCAGACGCAAGACTATCGTCTTTCGACGACGTTTGCAGTGTAACATGCAGATTTGAGGCCAATTTTAAATTCAGGGAGTATGAGCAAGTTTCATTTATTTCGCCAACCTACGCAGTGACATAACCGCAGTTACTACCTCGGTTATCGCAAACAGGTGATTCTGTAAAAGATCGACATGGATACAGAAATATACCTTTTACATTTGATAGGACATTTCATATATTATGCACATACCAACAATACCCAAAAAGGAAGCTCTCTGTTTTGGTGCAAAATTTAGAATGCAACAAGTATCGAGTATACTCAACATGGAAGAACCAGGTTCATTATTTTTGTAGAAGCAGCGCATAAAATAATGCAAAACATGCACACATAGAAGACGCGTGCAGTGCTTGTGTGCAACTTTTATTCGTGCGTGTTTTGTGTCTTCTTGTGCGCTGCTTTTAGAAATTCATAAGTCACCGAGTAGCCCATAAGTACATGATAAGAAATCCATTCCCCGTTAGTTTCGAAAGTTAATCACGAGGTAAAACACAAATAGTATCGTTACAAAGAAGACATTTTGTGTAGAAAAACTATCGGCAACAGCCTAAAATAACATTGTCTGAAACCTGTGGAGCGAAGTACTTTTGAAAAAATTTTTAAATATGCGACGTTTTATGGTGTTCTGAAGAGCTTGTGGGCTCGTTGGAACATAGTCACACAGGTTAAACGCCTCGGCAACAGACACAAGGTCTGTTGCAGTGGCATTCTTGCTCTTGCCCTCTCTCCAGTTTCATTATCATGACCACTTGTGATTGATCCTCACTCCACATTTGTCATGTCATTCTCACTATTTTGATACTTCTGTGTTTTACTCGCGACTCTGTGCGAGGTACTTTGTCCTTTATGCAGCCGCCAGCATTCAACATTACTAAAGTTTACATTTCATATTGCACATTTTGGCCATCTTTGTTCACTTACGCTCTTTGGCCACCTAATGGCCCTTGCGCCTATAAACATATCATCATCATCATCACGATAATCACCACCACCACCACGTTGACCTTGAAGATGTATCCGCCACTTAGTGGGCAAAGCTACGAGTACAATTAAGGTATCGAGGCCATTGCTCATTCTCAAATTTCCCTGTCCTCAAGTTTAAAACAACTTGATGACAGTGCACCTTTAGCAGTGACCAAGCGAATCGATGCGGATAGATGAGAGAGATGATTGATTGATTGATATGTGGGGTTTAACATCCCCAAACCACCATATGAATATGAGAGACGCCGTAGTGAAGGGCTCCGGAAATTTCTACCACCTGGGGCTTTTTAACGTGTCCCAAGTCTGAGCAAACGGGCCTACAACATTTCCGCCTCCATGAGGAATAGCCGCCGCAGCCGGGATTCAATCCCGCGAACTTCGGGTCAACAGCCGAGTACCTTAGCTACTAGATCACCATGGCGGGGCATAGTTGAGAGAGAGAGCTATTTTTTTTGTCTCATGGTATATTTTCTTCCTTTCCATCAAGGCACTTTTCCAAGTCAAGGACCCTTAACGTATTCCACCCCCATGCGCATATGAAGCTTTAACCTAAGGCACGCACATGATTCTGATTCTCGTTGTTCAGTCCGCGCTAAGTCAGAGTACTCTAAACTACAGGAGCCAAGTTGTATATATATATATACATATATACACACACACACACATACACAAATATATTTATACATATATATATATATATATATATATATATATAAATATATATATATATATATATATATATATATATATATATATATATATGCTGCGTATGCAAGGATGTCCGTTGAAGACAATACCAGCGAAGGCAGTAACGCCACGCCTCGATGTGTTTTTTGCGTGTGTTCTGTGTGCCCATTATCTTCTTTTTTTGTGTCTATTTTTTCACAAACTCTTGCATGAAGCAGTTGTACCAGCAATGGCAGCACCGTCACTGCCGTGAAGCCTTAGTGAGGATTTTAATAAGTACTTCCGACTTCGTCGTCAATGGACGTGGCAGATAAGCTAAAATTGATGAGAAAGTTCCGCGGCCGAGTAGACCGCGCTGTGTAGGCGCCCACGAGTCGGCACCGCGCGCCCGCGCACCTTTTCACGAGGCGTTCGTCGGCGTTGCGAGTAATTAAGAACGACTATGCGGGCCATACTCCTTGCGGTACACATTTATGCGCACGTTTGCGAAGGCGAGGAAAATCAAGGGTAGAGTGTGACGTGGGCAAACCAGAGGAACCCGGCTCTAATTGCATCGCCAAGCCACCACCGAACTTTTACTGAAATGCTCAAGCTTTGCATCCAAAGAAGAATGTTTTTTTTTTGTTTTCTTAGAGTGCGTTGAAATGAGATGTCGGCCCTCCGAACGGAAGCCGTATAGCTAAACTCATGGGAGCAGCCATTGGCGATTAATATCCGTCTCCCGGAAGCCGTCTCCGTTATCGGGAAACTTGTGGACCTCTCGGCTCCAATTTTTTTTTCTAGGGTAGGCCACGGTTGAAGAGCTATGTGTGCTGTACGCCCAAGATCTCTGTGCGCACCGACATTGGATCGCGCCTGCCGAGTTTATCGGAAGTGTTTTCGAAAATGTGCGGAACGATAGGGGTGATAAACTGTTGGTTGATCGTTTGAGTGTTTCTTTTTCTCATCTTCATGCATATGAAGTATTGAATAATGCACTCGAGTCTGTCTTTTGTTGGTGTGAGGAGGGGCAAATGACTCGCAATGCTAAGAAATCTGTTACGCTTACTGTAGCTAGAAAAAAAGCAATATCTGATTTCACGTACAGTATTAAAGACACACCTCTTACTCGCGTATTTGAACATAAATATTCAGGCGTCACTTTAACGAACGATCTTCAATGGGAAACCAATGTCAACAATATAACCTCAAGTGCACTTAAGCGGCTTTTGAAGACGCCTTCATCTGGCACCCCCAAATACAAAGCTGCTGGCATACAAGATGCTTGTCAGGCCAATGTTAGAATACACCAATATTGTTTGGTTTCCGTACACGAAGGAACAAATTGCAAGAACCAAAGGGATGCAGAAGAAGGCAGTAAGGTTCATGCATAATAAATATAGGCAAACGGATTCTACTACAGAATTATTACACAAAGCTGGTCTGTCATCACTACAAAGTCGGGCGATAATAGCAAGACTAAAGTTTGTGTTTCAGTTACTTCATGGGTACGTAAACATCTACGCGTCAAAACTAATCTCTTTCAGTTGATCTAAGTTAACACGTTACCGGCACTCTCAAGCACTTAATGAATACACTTTTCATTCGAACTGCTTTAAATATTCATATTTCCCGCAAACCATAAGAAATTCGAACCAACTTAGCCCTTCTGTTACGAACACTTCATCTTTGAATGTGTTCTTAGATATGGTAGAAGCAATGGTACACGCTGAGGAGTTTTTCTGAAAATTGTTGTTCTTTTTCTTTTCTTTTGTCCTATTGTAATTCGTATGCAGGCTCTGTATATTGATAACGTGATTGCATCATTGTACATTTTGTCTTTATAGTTGTTGTAATTCGTAGTTTTGCAGACATTTGTACCCTCACCTTGCTCATTGCTACTACTGCTTCTCATGTATCGATTGCTTCGTGTTTCTTCTTTGTATCATATGTATGCCCTCGCTGCAATGATCTCCTTGTGAGATCAGCAGTATTGTTAAATAAATAAATAAATATATACATCTCAGAACGTATGTGGTCTTCTGCAGTGATTGTTATGCGTGTGACTTTGTGACTTCGTAATCATGAACTCGGAGTTAAAGAGCGCATGTACGGTGTTGGAACTGGGGGTTGAACAACATCCAACCTCTCTTATCAGTTGTTGAGTTGTTGGGATTTTGCCGTTACCGGCACCGGGGACTCGGGAGGAAGACGCCAAGCATGAAGTTACAGATAAGAAAAACTGCACAAAAGATTATTCTACATTATTTACAAGTGAGCATTTATCGCCACAATACGAACATCTAGACGAAGATCTCCTACACTGTGACGATCTCTTCGAAGGCTCTCGCAGGAGGCCACTGTAGCTGCTTATCACGAGTAATTTTCCTCCTCACATTGGGATGTGGGAGGCCTTTAAAATTCTCTTTCCAACCACTGGACACACATCACTTTCGATGGTGCCGCCCACACCCCCCCTGGTTAACGTCTTTGACCAGGGTGGATGTGGGTGCCGAAGAGCGAGTGTGAACACTCCCTCTCCAGCGCGAATTTTCTGCGGCATTTTGTTTCGTTATCAAGGTTTTTGACGGCAACTTCGACAATGGCGGCGGATTTTTCTCTCCAGACAAGTTCAGTCTTTTTCATTTGCTGCCTTGTTATTCTAATATTGATTGCAGCATTATCAACAGAGGAGTTGTGGTGAGCGCACTCTTAGGTGCTATTTCGTCGCTTAATAATTTCTCCGTATTTAAAACGCCTTTTCACTTATTACGTTTAGTACAATGCCAGTGGATACCCAAGGCAGTACTTTTTTGTCTGTGCATATAGTCGCTGAGGCACAGATTTTTGCTTAGATTGTTCGATTTAATTATCTCCATTCCGCAAATGAGTACCGTTAAGTCAACCAGAGGGCAAGTATCAACTGAGCTCTCGAAAGTTTACACTTAACTGCAGAGTGCTAGGGCGACCATGCTGCTGCCTTTGAATGAAATGCATTGATACTGAACTGCAACCCCCGTTATGTACTTTTCAGGCTCTTGCATACCTAGATTGCATTTACCTGAATTTCGCATTGTATGTGATATTGCATCTGACATTGCACTTATACAGAGAAGTTGGGACAGTTGGTATGGTATTATAGTGCGTCAATAATCTTCCTGTAAACCCCAATCTTCGCGCAAGTTTTTTGTTGTTGTTGTTGTTGTTGAGAAGTAAGAATTATACGTCCTGTTTCATGGTGTTCGCGGGGCGGAGTTTTTTCCAATAACGCAAACGGGGACATTTTTTCCAGTGACATGTTTTTCCGGGGCCATTTATTCAGGGAACGTATCTTCCGGGGCCATTCTTTGAGGCGACATTTTTCCCGGAAACTCATACCTATACTTACATAGTAATAGCTAGTTTGCTGCGTATAGGCTCCAGAAAACTTAGAGAGGTGCATTTATTCTCTGCTAATCGGCTAGCTTTTACACTAGCTTTGGAGGGAAGGTGTTGGAGGTTCGGAATGGGCACCACTCGATGACAAGAGTGCTCGGTGGCAGCGTGAAGGAAGACCCGTAGTCTGGTGAAGAGACACTTCATTGCAGCACTCAGCCGTCTGCCCGGGTCCAAGCCCGAACATCCGCTCTCATTTTACATTCAAACACCCTCTTTTCAACACTCAGTCGAACAAAGGGCCACCACACGAGCCAATCACTCATCGGCGCTCGCATCGCCACAACCAATCGCAGAACCACTTTTACAACAGACAATGGATTGGTAAAAAAATTGGGCGATCCCACGTACAGTGGGAATGGATAATATGCGAAGCACAAATGAGGAAGGTTGATGAGTGCCTTTATAATCAGCACGTTCCGAGGCGAAAGAATATTGTAATCCCCGTAACAATATTAAGCCCTACAAGACTTCCATATCATGATTATTATGAAAGCAAGTGAAGCGGCCGCAAGCGCACTATGAGCGTGTTACGCATTCATGTTTAACATTACATGCATATATGATTATCATGTTTGAGCGTGTCATTTGTCTTCATCGTCTATTCAGGTCACGTGATACAAAATTTGGTATATGTGAAGCTAGCGAAACGGCCGCGAGCGTGCAATGAGCGTAGCATGTAGTCATTGTTTACATGGACGCATTACATGACAGGCATGTCATCATTATGATGTTCGTACGTGTCATTTACCTTCGTCGTCCATTCATGTCACGTAAAACGAAATTTGGTACATGTGAAGCTAGCTAAATGGCCGCGAGCACATCATGAGCGTTGTATGTTGCCATGTTTTTATGTGACAAGCATGTCACGATTATCATGTTTGAATGTGTTATTTACTTTCAACGTCCGCTCACGTCATGTAATACTAAATTTGGCATATGTTAAGCTAGTGAAATGGTCGGGAGCGCACAATGAGAGTGGCATGTAGTCATGACTTACATGACACGAATGTCATATTTGCACGTTACAGTCTGCCAGTTATGTTCGCCGTGCTGTCATTGCTTACTATACCAGTTTTGCAATATATCATGTGAACGAAACCACCACAAGAGCAGCAACACCTTAAAATGGAAATAGCGACATTCATGACATACAAGTCATGATTTTTATATTATAGCTAGTGACTTATTGTTGTCAGACTGTCATGTTATTCCATACAAATTTTTATACTAATACCATTATCAAAACGGTCAGGAGAGCTAAAAGTCATAGATATATAGATAGACAGATGATGGATAGATAGATAGACATATAGATAGATAGATAGATAGATAGATAGATAGATAGATAGATAGATAGATAGATAGATAGATAGGTACGCTCAAAATCGCCGAAGTTCGCTAGAAAATGCTTCGCATTTAAAACAACGTTACCAGATACAACTAGAGCTGTGCGCCACCACCGCCGCTAGTTTTTGCTCACGCCGTTCATGCCGCCGCTGAAGTTTCGAGAAAGGCCGTGCCGCCGCCGCTACCACTCAATAATTTCGACGCGCTGTCGTTTGCTTTATTAAAGACGATAAACTTTCTTGGGAACCTGCGACGGGAAAACTTTGGTCTGTCTGTCTGTACAATTGTCTGTTCGTCTCCTTTGAACGGTATCTTAAACGGCAAGAAACGGTACCCCAAACGGCCGACCCCACGCACAATGCCCACCAATAGTTCCATGTGTAGAAATCTCACTGGGCGTATGTTTATATTATCTTTCTTCATGCTTCAAGACACCAATCCTTTCTGCCATCATTTATTCCTATATATGTGTTCTTATATTTTTGATACATTTCTGTATCACGTATTTCTGTATTTTTGCAAATTTGTTTATTGCAATAATTTTTCTCGATGTCTGTGTAATTTGTTTATTGTAATGTTTTCCACCTGCTTCGTGTTCAGTGACCGCAGTATTTTCTAAATGAAAATAAATATTGCTCAAGATTCAGCGTTCATACATGTGCGATTGTCAAATAAAAAGCAATTATTGGGCATATCGGAAACACCATAACAACACGTCCATAATCTGTATGTGTCTTTTTAGAAGATAAGTAATTCTAAAGACCGTAGCGTTTATCATGCTGCGCTGACGATGCAACGCTTGCACGAGAAGGCAAGTGTTTTCAACTCTTTGCTCACACGACACGGTGGTGGCACCCAGCCATCGCTTTGCGTTCTACACCTTATCACCTCCGAGACGGGCACGCACGCCGCGCACTTTGTTTTCCAAGATAACTGCCAGATAGCGCTCATGCCTCACGGGTGACGTTACTTGATGCGCTCGTTCGCCTCCACTGCATGCTCGAGGCACTCTAACACGGTGACTCCAGAATACCATTCACCGATTTTCTTGTGCACAACATCAAATATTTGTCTTGTTCTCTCACTCCGGACGCAAGACTATCGTCTTTCGAAGACATTTGCATTGTAACATGCAGATACGGGGCCAATTTTTTTCAAGCGAAGCGGTCAACTTGGGCATAAAATAGATCACTTCACCCTGTGTTGTGCAGCATTAGGATTTTTGTGAACAATGTTTGGGGTGTATTTTGCTCTCTTGTGTCGTTGTTTGCATGTCCTGCCTATATAACGACCCCAAAACAGCTTCTGAAGATCGATAATCGAGTGTGATATTCTATCCTAGCGTTTTTTTTTCTGGCGCTCTTTGTGGCGCTTGAACGTTCATCTGACATGATTAGAGCACATACTCTAGATCGGTTCATATACGAGAAATATCAGATGTAAATTGTTTCCTACCTTTCTTCGGCATGCATTCGCACCCCCTCCTTCCTCGCGCAAGTAGAAACTTTAGAGCCCACAAGCTTGAAGTTCTGATACGCTCTACACTTAGTGCTCACATATTGGACACGTGCTTTAGGAAGGCATAAATGTTGAAGATATATAACACGTACACATTGCATGAAAGAGACACCAGTGGAGTGTAATGGAGATATAAACCACATGCAGAGCCTCCGGAATCTCTCACTCTCCCAACGGGCGAGTTGTTTATAGTGAAGACAATGCAGCTCACCATAAAAAAGGAAAGCCCACTTGAACGGTTTGTATTTTTTTATTGTGAGAGAAATTATATTGACACCCTCTACATGTTTTATTCATCCCTGTCACGTCCTGTGTAAAGCCCGAAACAATGACTTTGGTCTTTACACTTGATGCTGTTACCGCGGATAAAGTTTTGCGAGCGCCAGCGAGAGACACTGCTGAAGCATAAATAAAACAAGCTGCCCATCTCCACCGCACGGAACCCCGTGGCTGTGGTCTAGTAGATAATGTACTCAGCTGCTGACCCGCAGGTCACGGAATCGCCTCCCGGAGGTGGCGGCTGCATGTTAAATAGAGGCTAAAATGCTGTAGGTCCATGTGCTCAGATTTAGGTGCACGTTAGCAACCCCAGGTGGTCAAAATTTTTGGAGCCCTCCAATACGGCGTCTCATAATCACAGACGTTAAACCCCACATAGTACCATTCAATCAATTTATCACACAGAGGGTGATAGCGACCACACCACTCCGCGTGCAAATCTTACCATCAATTGCTCCTTGACCGCAAACGAAGCCCAGTATGTATTTTGCTGGACGAATAAGTATGAAGATACACTCACATAGGAGGCTGTGGAGCTCGATGCGCACCTGTGAACTTTGATTATAAGGGTGTGTGCGGTCCCGAACGCTTGGAAGCGCTAACGCACGCCCTATTTCAGCAAACTTCGACGAGCAGCTCATTTACCTTTCTACCCACTATGGTATCGCTTCACGAACCCTGCTTTTATACTGGGAGCGACCATACCCATATTACCATGCACTTGCGCTCTACGGTTACGCGAGAAAAGGCGAAAAAGCTTTAGCTGTAGCCCAGAAATAGAGGAAGAGCAGAGAAAGGCCGGGAGGTTAACCAAATATCGCCACCTGGATTGCTACCCAGCACTGAGAAGGGGACAACACGGGCAAGAAAGGGGGTATAGAGAGAGAGAAAGAAATGCAAGTACAGGCAGGAGAAAACAAAATCACATACACAGAAAAGGTGTTGTGGCTACAACCGTTCAGAAGGGCTGGTCCATCGCAAAAAGCACACTAGCATTTGCAGGGTCTTTCTATGTGACATTGCAACCTGGTGATGGTGGAAGTTTCTTTGCTTCAACAGAAGTATATTGTCTGATTGGCTGCGCTCATTGCGAAGGCATTGTCATTGCGCACAATACTGTAGGCAGTCTCAAAAGATAGGCCCAATGGTTTCTTCGTTGCCAGAGCAGTCACTGGCTGCGCTGACAGCCATTCAAATGTGGAAAGCATAAGCGTTGGTAAACGCAACACCGAACAACAGCCTACACAAAAGGTTGGCGTCCGCTCAAAGAAACCTCGACGAGACCTGAAGACTTAATGTAGGGTCAAGTGAGTACAATCTAGCATACATCCTGTGCAGGTGATTTCGTTGTGACGTGGTGTGTTGACGTGGAAGCTAGCGGAGCTTCTGTGGAACATGGGTCCTAAGGCGGTACAGTAGTAGTTCTAAGCCTTCTGCGTGAGATGAGCGGGAAGGTTGATCAGCCCGTTCATTGCCTATGATTCTGCCGCGATTTAGTAACCACTAAAATGTAATGGGGTGCTCTTAATTTCGAGGGTGTATATTCTCTGCTATCCCTAGTACCAGCTGCTCGTGTGGTCCACGATGTTGTCATCCAAGTGCTGCAGCCTATTACGGAGTTGCATGCTCCTATCAGGCTGTGTAAAATTTTAAGTCATCAACGGGTTTTTTTAACATAAAACTGCTGAAATTGTCTATAAAGCAGAGCGTATTCTCATTAAAGACATGAGATTAAAACCGTTTGGAACTTTCTCAAAGTTGATCACATTTTTGTACTGGGCACATTGGCCTCATCTTTTAAAGAATTTGAGTGTTGTAGCAAATTTTGCACTGTGGATACGCTCAATTTTAAGTTTGCTGATGCCCCGCCGCGGTGGTTTAGAGCCTAAGGTACTCGGCTGCTGACGTGTAGGTCGCGGGGTTGAATCTAGGCAGCGGCGGCTGCATTTTTGATGGAGGCGAAAAGGCTTTAGGCCCGAGTGCGCAGATTAGGATCACGGTAAAGAACCCTAAATGGTCAAAATTTCTGGAGCCCTTCATAACGCCCGCCGTCTTTCATAATCATATAGTGGTTTGGGACATTAAACCCCGTATATCAATCAACAAAGTTTCGTCAAAATGTCTATAAAAGTATGCACCACAAAATTATATCAAAATTTAATCCTAGAGACTTCTGTTACCATAATTAGAAAATGTAACTCATACGTTCTATTTATTGCCTACGTAACAATTGTCATTCTGTGTGTAATAGTAATGCTTCTTCATTTATTGCATTGAAAGGTAAATTTAAAGCTAAAAGAAAGAGGCTAAGAACCAATACTTTACCGATGCCTTCCCTACACTTACGGAAGAAATCCTTCCACGCTTTAGAGGTAGATCACGTCGTCTAAGCCCTTGTCGTTTATTTTTGATGACCAATCCTCCTTGAATCCTGAAGCCACAGCAAATGTCTAATACTTCGGAACAGTATTTATTGCGATAGCAAATATATGGACACACTCGGCTGGATTTCGCCGCCGGCGTCGGCGTGGATGTTGGCGTTGACGTCATGCACCATATCGTTATCTATAGGTATATATATATATATATATATATATATATATATATGACAACACAAGAACAAAAAAAGTTGCACTAAAAAAGACTCTCGCGTGGGACCTCCATGTTGTGTATGCGAGGTGTAAACCAGTGAGTTACCGAGAGGTACCTCCTTCAACATTCAAACGGCAAGCTATTCATATCTGCCACTTACCGCTGTTCGCGGGAATATCAGGGGAGGGGAATTATTGTGTTTTCAGCATTATCACAAGATGGCACAGTGAGTGCGCGGTGGCTCTCATTTCTCACGCGTACTTTGGCCCGGGTAGAGTATAAGGGGGTGTACAACTGATCGGGCACCCTTATCTTGCAGTGGGGAGAATTTTACGTCTTTGTTGGCTTTGAGTTTCATCGGAACGATTCTGTTGTAGTTACCGGGCGCACAATAGTCACTGCAATTGTTTCACAGCCTCTGTTTGCAAAAAAGGTGCGCTTTCCAGACACAGCGAAGTAACAACTGAGATGCCTATTCGCGTTAATCTGTACTTGTGAGTACGTTTCGTGCGTCTTTTGTTCGTGAGAAACGTGGGGCACGTTTCAATTTGCCTGCCATTCTGAGCGTGGCCTTCCAATTGGTTACTATCACGCTGATTGCTTCGCCTTTGCGGCAAAGCTGCGACTTTTTTTGTGGCAGTGACTATGGTGATGGGACCAGTAAACGCAGTACTATCGTTAGAGTGACAGGGCCCGTCAGCGTAGTGTATTTGTTACTAGAGTGACGGGGCCCGTCCACGCAGTACTATCGTTACAGTGAGGGGACAAGTCAGTGAAATTTAATCGTGATTACGGTGATGGGGCCCGTCACTGTAGTGAAATTGTAACAATGACGGGGTCCGTCAAATAGCGATGCAGCTATAGCGACGGGCTCCGTCAGCATAGTACAATAGCAAAAATAAGGGCGGGGGGGGGGGTCGTTGCCGTAAATTTGTAGTTGTTTAAGAGGCCACCACCTGGCTGCTCTGGTGGCGCAGTGGGTCGACGCGCAGTTGTGGATGTGGTTGTGCCGCAGGTAGTCGTTTCGAGTGCCGTTTTGTTGTTTTGTTATTTTTTATAATTTTGCGCCAATATTGAAGATACTACTTTCAAGGAGTCGTAATTTTTTTTTCAAGGAAATCGCGTCGCTTTTCGTGGCAGTCATTAGCCCTACCGCGTTAAGTTTTCGAGGTGCCGTGGGTACATTGTTGGTGTACAACATGATGCATTGTTGGTGTGCGAATTCAGTTCACGTCACGCTGACAAACTGAACTTTTCGCTTTTTTTTCTGCTTACAATATTGTTTCGAGTAATGTTGCCTATTTTAAAGGCTGAATCCTACAGTGGAGTGACGGGAGGAGCCGCTGGCCAGCGAGAACCTGGACGACCATTAGAGTCGAGGTTCTCGCTGACGGACCGAGCTCGCTGAGTGGCAGCAGCCACATAGTCCTGGCGTGAGCTCTGCAAATGCCAGAAAAAATGTCTTTATTTACTTCATATTACTTTTTTTCTACCGATAACGGCATCAGTCCTTCATTTTCCGTGAGCAGCAAACTACCAGCTCTGTCTAATCTTGAATTAAGCTCTTCTAGAGTACATAACTTTAAAAAAGCACTTGAGGTTTCAAAAAGATCATTCCAGATGGTATTTCATACACGTTCCTGAACTTTGGTACTCAGAATGGCCTGCTGACTATATTACTTGAATATTTAAAAAAATGAAGTATCTCTGCAGAATTTCTCCAGCTGTGCGAATGAGCAAACGTCATGACCATATTTAAATAAAAAAACAAGCCAATAATGCCACAGTATAGGTCAATATTTTTGTTTTCTACTAGTTCTAAACTTTTGGTGCATGTCATTAGTAGATACAATGTAGAATATCTATATACGCACAATGTACTTTCACGATGACACCACATACGACTTTCGTGCAGGTACGTTAGGCAACTCGACAAAAGAATGCTGACTTACAGTGCATAATATATTGGTGACACTCGAATATGTATTGGTTGTTGCATCACCTCTCCACAATATCGACATAACTTTGTAATAATGTGTTCTTGAAAAAATGATTCTGGGTATATTTCTTCGCTAGATACAGAGTTCCTCGTCTACTTTGCATGCGCATGTTTTATCACTGCAGCTCCTCGAAACTCGGCCCACTTGTAATTGTGTCATTCTCCTGCATAAATATTATAGTTCACACTGGTTTAAGTGTTCTAGCCCCCATATACTTTGTGACATCTTCTGCGCATCATACCCGGTTCATTGAAATGTGGGGTTTGACGTCCCGCAACCATCATATGAATATGAGAGACGCCGTAGTGGAGGACTCCGGAAAACCATGCCCGGTTATTTCTTTCTCAAAATATTGGGCCTATTAGGTGAATTCAGAATTCCTTTGTTTTCTTTAAATTGTTGTTAGCTTTTCTGCAGATCTAATGAGCTAGGTTGGTACCTGCGCTGACTTTGCTCCGAAAAAGTAGAAGAAAGAATAGCACTAACATGTACTTTGTTGAATTCTATTTTTATGAAGTGCTGAACAGTTGTATTTACAGCTGCTATATGTAAATAATTGACATTAAGACATGTTGCTGTCGCTTCAGCTGCTTCACCCTTTCTATGACACAGTTTGCTTTTTGAATTTCAAGGGACAAGTTTTTATCCTCAGCGACTCTTGGAACTTGATCCTACCACCTTCCCTTCTCCCTGCACCGTGCAGCTGCCGAAACGAAGGACCCCACGCCAGTGACAAGCCACCGCCGAAGGTGGCAACACAAGTGTGCCGCCGCCTGCAATTTCGGTACTAGTGGACAGGTCTACTAGAGATAATAATATTTTAGAACTTATTGTGACAACTAAGCCATATATCACAGCTCCCATGCAGCAATTTGACGGTTTCAGCGATGGCAACAGTCTGCAGTTTTAATTGTTATTCCAATAAAATTTTCAGGTGTTTAGCGCAAGGTAATCGGCACTTATAGCAAGTCAAATTACGATCAATCTAGCATTAAACTTGATGTATGCCTGCAGAATACCTTTGTTTTCTAGTTCATCTACAGCTCTGTTCAACATCACTCCCAGGTAATCCAGAACGTTGGATCAACGTGGTTTGAATGTAACGAATGTTAGGCAACGTTATACGGTGAACTATAACATTTCACTGACGTTTATAGTAATACGTTGCCATAACACAGTTTTAAATGTTGCAGCCACATTAAAATAATGATGTTGTCCTGACGTGATGTTTTTAACGAGGCAACAACATTCAAATTGTCACGTTGCCCTAACATGATGGTATTAATGTGGTAACAACAATCAAATAGTCACATTGCGTCAACGTTGTATATAGACATCAAGCCCATGTTTAACAGTGAACGTAGACATATGGAGAACATAACCGCTGAAACATCCAATAACACACATGGCCACTTTTTCAACTTCGTGTACTCATTTGATTAATGTCTGGCAGTGGCTAGTTAGTGAGATTGAGTAAGAAATAGAAGAAGCATGAACAATACAGACAACAGTTCAGCATATGTTCTTCACACACTACTCCTTCTATAACTCTGATTTCTTTATAGAGCGGTCCTCTATATTTTAATTTATTGATTTGTTTGATATTACACGATTGCCGTAGTGCAGCAGTCAAAAAACACCACCATGAGTCACCTGACTAGGCCTCTATAGCTACGCAACATACGTTCTTCACACAGAATGACTACATTAGCAAAACAAAACACACAAGAACACAATCGCATGGTGGAGACCATTGCGTCGCCTTCTCACGTCTGTAGCTAGATACACTAAACACAGTGAATTCATATATGGGAAAGATATGTGCAAGAGCAAGCCTTTTAGGACACCAAATTTCCAGGCTACAAAAAGCCTGCTGTAGGCAGGCTTCATCTTAACATGTATGCATGCAGACTTAAAGAATGATTTATCTGTCTATTGTAATTATTACTGTGTGGTTGTAAAAAGCATGGGAACCATTACATGATGAAGTGAGCAAACAATAGGTAAATCAAACTTTGCCTCCATTAGGATGCATCACCATAATCGTGTTTTAAAGAGTGGTTTCACATTAAACACACAATAACCAGATCTACTAAAACGGGACATACATGCTTGCATGATGCTAGGCGACAGCCACAACAAACCCTACGATTGGCAAGAATTATGAAAGTGGAACCAATAGGAACCATGGAGCTAGAAAAGCAGCTGTTTCACAGAGCCCTTACTCTTGGTGAACATAAAAAGCAATGCAATGATTTGAGAAAAACATGAAAAAGGAAAATCAGTAACTCGATATAGTAAAAAAGTGAAATCAGGGTCAAAAGAGAGAGAACGATATGGTATGAAGAAAGGCAGGGAGCTTCACCGGAAAGGAAATATGTGGTTTGCTATGCTGCATTTGGGAAGGGCGACGAAAAGATAAGCAAAATGGAAAGAGAGAGAAAAAGAGAGCTGGAGGAAGCGAAAACACAGACACACTAGACTGCCACAAACGTTGGACGTCGTGGGTCCATCGCAGAAATTTTAGGAAGATGGTCGAAGTCGCAATAAATGTATGGACATGCTGCGCTTTCGGAGAAAAAAAGGGAGCCCATTCTGGTTCGACATTGCCTTGAACACTGTTTGCAGTTTTCAAATGTCTGGTAGTATCTGTGAATGATGAAAATGCATTAGAGAAGCTATTTCACATGCTCTGCTCTTACAGATTTGTTGGGAAGGAAACTCGCATTGTCAAAAAAGCATTTAATACCTGCTTATTTACTGCATGTAAGAAACATCGGCCAAAAACTAGGAAATCGTAAAAAAACATGTTATTTTGAAAACTGCTAAATCTATCGTTCACGGCACACTCAGCAAACTCCAGGCCTGCAGAACACACTGTCTGCAAGCAAATTTAAACATCCAATATTACCGCGATGAAAAGCCACACTAATACAGAAGGACGATCGCTCACAACAAACACAGTAGACATCAACATAGAGAAAGCGCGCCTGCTGAAAACACTGTGTTGTTAGTAAGAAAACCTAAACCACAAAGTGCTGTATTGTGAAAGGGCACAATATTTCGCAAAAAATATCACCCACAGCAAATCTGGCAGGCGCCAACAAGGAGATGCCAAGCCTGCACAGCCCACTATGCAGCACACAAATAACACCAGACTACTGCAGTTCTCTTGCCATTTGTCCAAGGCCTGGCTTCAGTTCGCTTTGACTGCAAGGCCTATGTCGGCTCGAACAAATGAACCTACCGATTGCGATTCCCTTGCTCGAGTAAGTCGAGCAAGAAGACACACAACTGAAGCAATGCTGCTAATTAGATGCCATTCTTTCTTCACATGGCTTCATGCAGTTTTCTATGTAGTAGATGTAGAAGTAGCACCAGGTTTTTGCAGCTGTCTTGGCGACTGATATATTTGCTCAACTGCAGTGTTTTTTGGTTGGTCACAACACAAACGGCTGAGGCATATGTCACAGGTGGGCTCTTTTCTCCTTAACATGCTACCGTGCACTTCAATGCTTCGAGATCTGGCCGTTACTGGTCCCACAACACTACCTTTTTCCTACGGAATTCGAGGCGTGAATAAGTGTAGTCTTAATCGAGTCTTCTTTTTCAGTAAAGGAAGCTTCGATGCTTTCGCTGTAGTAGTTTCTTAATAATTGCATTTTTTTCTACTAAGTCTGCTAGTGCAGGGTAGGTTTTTAAAGGAGCATGTTTGTTGTCGACATAGTAGGTATGGCAACCTGTCAGCAGTTAGGCGTGTTTCCCTTTCTGTTCCAGCGTAATGTACATGCATAAGTAGCACCGCAGTTATGCAGCTGTCTTGACGACTAATGTATTTGGTTAACTGCAGTGTTTTTCTAGTTGGTTACAACACAACGAAGGCTTAGCTGCATTTATTACACTGTTAACTATAAAATTAGACTGAGGCTAATTTCACCGGGAAGTCGTGTGCGAGCTACCACTGCTTGGTGGACTTTGCGAGCTCTGCACATGTAAGCTGGGGACTATTGTCGCTAGTTCACACAAGTGGTGATTCGTACCTGAGGAGGTCTGTTGTCTAAATGTGTTGTCGCGCTGCTGCTCATTGCTACAATCATGCACTTCTAGTATTGAGGCAGTGGGGAATGAACCGAGACGTTTTTAGCTTGCCGCTTTAAGCAGCGAAGGGTGCAGCGGGTATACCCTTTGTTGCTTGTCGGCGTAGAGTGTGCATGAAGTGTTCATTTCTGGTTGTGGAGTCACCTCAGTTGGAGGAACAAAATCTAAATTGTTGCAGATAAGGGCAACAGGTCCGCCAGCTACGGAAAGTCGGAGTATCACCGTCCCTTCGATAGATGCAATTTCTTCACTTGCAACGGTGAAATGAAGCTAAAATCGCTGTGTGAACAGCATCTAGTTCTCCCACAAATTGACCATCATGTACTTACGCACTCAGATGTCTCAGCTGTGGACGCTATTTTGTGTAGGAAGATCCGCATCAAGTGAGCTCACTGACGATGCTTAGCTGTTGCGTAGAGGTACCCTCCTTTTTTCGCTAAAGGTTGCCGTTATCGGTCCCACTTGAACAACTTCTCACGCTTGACTAAGCCACCCTAACTTGACGCCTTTGAGCAAGAATGCAGAGCGATAACACACGAAAATAAGATGGCAGAGACTGTTGCGCCGCCCGGCGCACGAGCCCCTCCCCCCCACAAAGAAACGGCTGCTGCGCCACATGGAAGTGACGTCATTCACGTTTCCAGTTAAGCGCTTCGTTTGAATAGTCGGGACTGTCTAGCGGTACGTCTAGACGTAACAATAAAAGCCGTTAATGTTACGTCCAAAAGTAAAAGTAAACAAAGAATGTTAGTTAGGTCCAGCGTGACAACAATACAAAAGCAGCTTGTTAGCCATTAAAAACCGATCGGCAGCTGAGGCGTAGATGGTCAGAACAGCACATCAAGAACTGGTGAGGTAGGTGGTTCAAGCCCTACCGCAGTCTTTCTTACTTTCTCTATTCTTTTGTTCACGCATGTATTGTTTTAACATTTCCGCCCCCTCTGCAGTCTCCCGTCAGCCTGACTTGCTGCTTGTGGTGGCCCTATCCACAGGCCCTTTTATATTGGATGTTTGATGACTCTCGCAGAATTGGCTATACCCATTGTTATAAAGTGTTTGGCAAAATATTGCTCTTAATCGGCGAGAGGAAAAACTCAAATGCAGCTGGCTGCATTGGTTTCTCCGGCAAACGTGTCAGGAATGTTGATTTCCACGATTTCTCAAAGTTTTGATGACAGAAAGGCGCACTGTAGTGTAGTCTAAGGAAAGTTTTGTATGTCACTCAGTGTATCATCACCTGACGAGGTAACCGGCAGGCTGCTTCAAAGTGTCATCGCAATTGTCTAGGCGATCAGCACTTGATAAACGATGCCCAAGAGGAAGTGCTGACGACGTTAGCCCATCTAACTACAAAACAGCTTGTCTGCCTTACTGAATAACACGCACGGCCTGTGACAGCACGGGAGCATTTACATAGCAACGGGTGAGAATGGCCATACGTGTTCGCACCTAACAAAACAGCCAGCAATGCAGTAGCTTTGGCCTTCGGACATCACAGGCTTCGTAAGAACAATACAAAAAGTTGTTTCGATCCATCGTATGAACACTTCCCCGACGCACTGGGGTTTCATGCATGTGCGTCCGGTCAGTCACACGTAAACTGTGCGAAAGCATTTATTTCACCATCGACCTTGCCCTTCGCACAAGCAAACCTTGGTAGCAAGAAAACTTTCACCTTTGACAACACCGCGCTTGGCAATGCAATCTAGAAAATGCAGTGCGTCCAACAACAATAATCCGCACTTCATAGTGAGGAACTTTTTGGCGCACTCACTCATATGAAGCTGCGGCGCGGGGGACGCCCGCGCTAGCTCCAACCACCAGGTTCAACTGGCCATCCAGCAATCACATCAAGCAGCGACAACACAGGGTCTCTGGTCCTCCTTGGGGGCGGCGTAGGCCATGGGGACGATTTAATTGTAGTTTTGACCACCTACACACATGACAGGCAGCTACCATCTCGCAGTGTTTACCTTTCGCAGCCACAGTGCCCATAGCACCCCCTGTATTTAATATACGTGTAATATGTGTTTAATTAACAAACATAGGCGGATTGACTCACTAAACACCTGCTTAGTAAACTTTTTGTAGGTTTAACGCATTACGCATGAATATTTTACTCATTTAACTAGCCTTAGGTAATAATTTTTAAAGTGACGTCACTTCCGTTCAGCGCAGGAGCCACTTCTGTGTGGGGCTTGCTGCTGCGCCGCGCGGCGCAGGAGACGCTGCTAAATAAGCTACTTCATGCAACTGTGTTACGATGATGACGACGATAATAGTTAGTTGAAATCAATATTGCACAAGTTTTGACTTCAGCTTCATTTTTAATGTGGTTTTGTAACAGTAAAAAAATACTGGTAAGGCAGCATAAAAAAGTGAGACAAAAGTTGTTTTGCAAAAGAACGAATTACTGTACACACTAAAACATCCGCAGGAAAACGCTAGGACTTGTACAGCGCAACTGAAGTTTCAGTTACGCACTCGTCACTTGCTTTTTTTTGCACCCTTATGATGCGTTTTTTACAATGGTTTTTATGTTGCGCTCATCAGAAGTCACCAAAACAAAAATGCAGTCATTATTATAAATAATATTACGATTTGCACGAAGAATATCTAAAATTACCTAGTTATAAAACAAGCATTAGCCTTTAAGGTTGGCACTTGCTTTATTTGTCTCCGAGGCTATACATTGTCACCATCGGGTCCCGTCTTGCATCATGAGCTGTTATAGTCACGTGATAGCATTTCACGCTCAAAATAATGGAGTGTTCCGCCGTGGTCCCTTCATCAGTAGTTAACAATGTGAAATTTTAGTTTATATAGAGTCTACGTGGCTGCATTTTTCGGCTTTGTTTTCTGCGGTGCTCCCTCCTGTGCGCGTTCAACTATGCAAGGCGCTCGGCGGTGGCAACGGCTTCCACCTGACCACTCTTCACGCTGCATGATCGGGTAAGTAGCGGGGTTTGCAGTCTTCTCTTTTGCAGCCCTTTTTGCCATTGCATGTTTCGTCGCACTAATTGTGACGTAAGTCACGTTCACTGCCGGTGTCACACGGGCACTTTTGATCGTGATTTGGTTCCAGAATTTCGGTTTAACTCTCGTTTCGGGAAAACTCGATCCAGATTAATTTGCACCGCATAGCAACGATCAATGTTCATCGCGATCAAGAAATCAGACCCGCCATCGTTCTGTTGTCCTGAAATAACAACTAGCCCAAACAGGCACACTTCCAAATCAAGCCTTCAGACGAGCAAAAGTTCTTGTGTTACACCAATGCCATCTACTGTATGCAACCGAAAATCATAAATGTGTCATTTTGCGTACATTCACTTTCAATATCTCGATTTATGTAGTGTATACGACGTATGCACTAAATACAGTGAAAAGAGTATCAACAATTTTATTCTCAGAATCATTGTTAGGTTGCTCTGTGTGATTATGTCTAACACAAATTCACCCTTTCATGAATGGCTGCCCCTAGTTCGTTTAAACAACGGTTGTTTCACCATGTTTCCTGGAGCCACCAGTTTTGCCGTAACTTCTTCTGTCGCGTCTGTTTTCATGGCCTTCTGCGTTTGGCTGAAGTCAGCGTTACTATATTTCTACAAGTTTCTTCGTTTTATAGCATTAATATAACTTTACTTCAATAAGTGTGTGAGGAGAACGAGTATAATTCTATTAAGGCAGCTGAAACAACCGCAGCCTCTAGAGCGTATCCCTAACGACGTGGTGACGTGCGCCACAACTATTCAGTTGCTTTAACCGTTTGCAAAAAATTGAAAAGTGAATAAATGAGTGCAACTTTGTTAATAATTGTGTAACCAATCTCGACACTCGAATGCTAACCAATCAAATGTTGACCGTAACTTGAACGACTTAATGTGTAAAAATTAACAGAGTGGGGTAACCCACTGATAAAGCCTACTTGAAAGTACTACACTGTCTTCAAAGACACCTACAATCCCACTTATAGATTCGTGAATGCGTTGTCACTGTTGTTTGTATGCTATAATAGTTTCATGGAGTCTATCCTTAATACTGCGTCCGATCTGACCCATGTAGCTCCTGCTGCATGTCAGTGATTGTGTACATCGTGCCTTTAACACAGGTTACATACTTTTGCCTGTAATGAGTATGGTAGTTTTTCCTTCCTTTCATCTGATTGGGAAATCTCTGTTGGTCCGAAAGTTTTGGGGGCCATAAGCACTACTTCAACAACAGTACTTTCTCCGTATTTTCTAGTAGAGCTTGTGAGAAACGGTGTGCATGCTAAGTGCGACAGCCGTTTTCTTTTTTTGCAGCTCTTCAGATGGTCTGTAGCTCTTTTCTACGCCTAGAATACCTCGCATGCCTAAGCAAATCTTTCGCCAGAGGCAACTCGTCTTGAGTTGAACCTGCAATATGAAGTCTAGACACTTACTTGAAAATTGCTTCTACCAACTTGTGTTAAAGTGATCCACACAGAGCACTCTACGAGGTCACGTGCATGGCCGTTCTCTGGGCTCTTTTTCTGCCCAATGAAAAAGCAAGCAGTGGCTTCCACGGACGAGACTTATACCGCCAATCTGTGCACCATTTTGTAAAAAACTGTGTTAGGCGCAGGGATTCGATGGTGAAACATTCGGGAATCTCATGTGTTGCCACAAGATGCTGGAGCTTGTGCCACAAAACATTCATACTGGGCTCGACAACCTACTTGTATTTCACAGATTCTACCGAATTAAACAGTAAAAAACTATCCACATAGCAGAAAATTGTACAGCAGTGAAATCTAGCAATCTGTTATTATTATTCTTTTAAATACTGTCAAGTGCAGGCCTCTAAAAATTGATACAGTGCTCGATTCAATAATAATACCCTGCCGTTACAAATACACATTTATGACCTAGCCAGGAAAAGTAGACTCAAGTATCAGTGTGAGAAACACTTCCAAACACCTGCCAGTGACCTTCAACACTTTCCAGGGAAGGATACTGCTCAAACAAATTTGATAGTATCCTTGACGCATTGCAATAGATCCTTTGCGCTGGCAGGCTATTTATATTTGGTTAATCATTGCATTGATTTTAGTTGACTTGTATTTGGCCTGTGCTGAAATAAAAAAATGTTAATGAAAGGTTGAAGAGTTCTAGTGCTGTAAGATCCTCCTGCTTTCTGAATGATTTTTTGGTGTTTCACTAGGCAGAATCAATATACTGGGAGTGGAATGTCATGCCCACTTTAAAGCTTTCTTAGCATGTGCTCCAACTTGCTGAAATAGCGCAGCTGCTTCTTGAATGAGGCACAATTAAATTCTGGAACTTAAGGTGGTTTCCCAGAGAATAACACTTATAGTGGTAGTATGAACCTTGCGCTTGGAAACCATTGCTGATTTTGTGTTGTGGTATTCAAAAGTGGCTAAAAGACGGAAAATGCACTTGCCTTTGCACAATGCTCAGTGGCAATTGACTCATCTATAACAAGCTGGATGGTGCATTCTCCGAGTAAACATCCTATTTTAAGATTGCGGGTTTCACTCAAGATATGTTGTTGTTGGTAGCTGTGAGTTTGCTTACGTATGTGATGGATCCTAGGCGTGAAGAGGATTGGCTGGCCACATCGTAAGCCCAAGAAAGGAATAAGGCAACTGTGTACAATGCATGTACAGTGTTTCTCGCAGACTCAAGCAGGTGGAAAGAAAGTGTTGAAGCACAGGCAGTGTACTTTCTTGCCTGTGCATAACCACCTGTTGAATGAACTAAAAAGGCTGCAGCTCTGATCACAGGCAGAAGTGTGTAACATGTTTTAAACACATGGTGAACACAATCCCTTTAACAAAGAAAAAGGAGCATCTAAAATTTTCTTTTGTTTATTCATAGCGAGGGTCTTGTTCCTGTAGACTTATTGCTTTTAGGTAGTGTAGGAGGGCTTATTGTCATCTACTAACACATAGGAAGATCACGTACTAACACATAGGAAGATCACGTGGAAGATCACGTGAGTTGTGCCCAGTAACACTCCCAGATTTACGTGCTCCGAAACACTCTATAATGTCGACAAGAGGAGAGCCGCTGCTTTAGCTAATTGATAAGAGCGTCGAATGCATTATCCGAAGGTTGTAGGTTCATTCTTTGCCGGTTTAGAGTTGTGTGTTTGTCCACCTTAATTTCTGAACATTTTTATCGTAATTTCTGTACTATAGTCGGAAAGCTGCTAAAAACGTCTCCTATAATTTCCATGGGCTGATTGTCTGTTCTCTTTGAAGAACTGTATATACATCTGCACTGATTTGTAATAAATTTCAGTTGGAAGATAGTGTTGCATCTTTGTATCTTTTGTCCCTACAATTGCATTTGCTCTGAGCAGCCTTTGCCGGCAAGTTAACTTGTGGGATAGATATGCGGGGGCACAGTTGTTGTCTACAAAATACCAACAAGTGGTATATTCTGGAACACACCTTAAATCAACATTACAGTGGTTGTCATACCATCACTTGCAGAACACCCCCTTGGCTAGTGTCTAAACAACCTACTGCCTTCTACGTCATAAGTTTGTGTCTGCTTCCACAACCCTTGCAAGTGCTCACCTAGCAGACTTTCCTAGCAGCCAAAGCAAGGACATCAGCCTAGCAGGCAGTTGTCTTTGCTTTGTTTGCAAATTTTTATGGGTGAAGTATATTTACATCTCAGATGCAATTATTGCTTCACCCAGGATGCCTTCATTGAAGAAAGTTGTCGTTGCGATGACCACGTCCATGCGGTTTTGTGTTCATGTAGCCAGCTATGTTCGCATGAAAACAACGTTACGTCCCGCCTCACTCCTTTAGTGCCCTCGTAAACAGAAATCGTGACTGAGCACTGTGAAACCTTTTTCTAGGTAACTAACTGTTCCATCCACGACGAGTGTGTCATTACCTACTTATTTCAACAGAAAGAAACGCAATGCAAATATTTTGTGTGAGTGCTCAGGCTGTGTCTATGAAAGATAATTAACCCTAAATGCTTCTTTTGTTCTGTGACATGCAGGAGGGTAAGTGGCTCAGACAGGAACCTTACATATACACTCTGTGAGCACCATTGCAGTCTATAAAAAGCGGTTTAAAGGTTTCTCGGAATCCTTGCGTGGGTTAATCGGTTAGGCCCATTTTTGAAAACACTATGTTTCTTGCACTTAGTCAAGGTCAAATTGTCAGGGAGATAGTATAGGTAGAGGAGAAAGCCAGTTCAACTGACGCATGTGTAAGCATGCTATCGTTGCACCTTTGAGAGAAAGAGCATTCTTTTTTGGTGGGATTTAGAGATGCGAGCAGTCAGGCTGCACCTTTTTCGTTTTGCTCATCCTGATATTTTTATTCTGGTGCATGGTTTGATGCTTATATTTTTTGTATTTTTTTCTGTGTACAGCTTACCCTTGCTTTAACTAGATGGACAGGAGAACAGAAAAATTTGTGTTGCAAAGGTTTCGTTATTGAAAAAGAACACAGAACTTACTGAAATGCGCCAAGATGCATACCATCGGGGAACAAAATTGAGGACAGAACAGAAAAGGCGTCACTCGCAACTATCTTTATTCTTGGAAAATCAGCGAAATATATAGGCGTAGCAACCATGCGCGTGCACATTGCCTCCCATGCCAGTCAGAAATTATGCAATAAGATCGACAACAAAAGAATAATGACAATAAAGCTACTAAACAAAAAACGATTCAACAAACGAAAATTCCCCACCACGCAGAGCAACAGATGTAACACTAACATGCGTATGTCCATTCTTTTAAATGTAGAATACTTTCATATATTACGTGCCAAGTTATTATTACTCTTTCCGAAGACTAATACACTGAAAAACCTAGTCTCACATATGCAGAAACCACAATGTGCTGGCAAATATGCCGAAAGTTAATTTTTCACGGGAAGATCTTGCTCCATAATTCTGTCCTTCATGCAGCGGCACATTTTCCTGCACGTTGTGGTTCTTGAAAATGGGAGGCTATGTTTTTCAGTGTATCCGTCCTTGGAAAGAGTAATGTACCTAGGCTCGTGAAATTATGGAAGTATACTATATTCAAAAGAAGATAGGTACGCATGTTATTATCTGTTGCTCTGTGTAGTAGGGAATTTAAGTTTTCGAAATATTTTAATTTAGTGGCTTTTTTGTCATCAATCTTTTGTTGTCAATTTATCGCGCGTTTTTTCTTTACTAGCACGTGAGGCAATGTGCGCGCGCTTGGTTACTACGCTGATATATTTGGCCTATTTAATCGAAAATAAAATTAGTTGCGAGTTACGCTCTTTCCAATCTGCCTCAATATATTCCCTGATTGTATGAATCTTTTTAGAATTGAGTAAGTATGTATCAACTGGCCCAACAAAAAGATTTATTAAGCTGTTTGTCCCACTCCGGCAGTACCCGGTCTGCATATTAGTAATTGATTGCTGACATTCTACACTCAGTCTATTGATGTGTATAGAATTGCAATAAATAGTTACATTCTGAACTTTCTAATGACAGCTAGTATTGTCGCCTAGTCTGAAGCGGTATTCCATAGCAATCAATACAGTGTGAGCAAAGACTATTGCTTTTACTGTACGAGCCTCTGTTGCATTGGTAGTGTTGCAAAACTTTTCAACATACCCAAACAAAATTTCCAGAACCTCTTCATAAAGCTATATGCAAGGTTTCTATGAAGAAATGTAGCCAGTAAAGCAATCAAAAAGTCAAGCAGGCTTCAGTCAATACGAGCAGAACAATGTAGGTTTATGAGTGAATAACTTTTTTCTTCTTGTGTAGAACAACAATACTAAATGGGTTTCCCGCCTACAATGTTCCTAATGTCTATGCGAAGTTGTTTCGCGATCTGACGAATAGCTCATGAATAAAAACTGCTTGAAGTCACAAACTTATGGACCCACTTGTTCAGGCATTACCGACGAGGCTTAAAAACTGTCCAAATTAAAATTATAAATTTTCAATATTGAAGCAGCAAGCCCTTAAAATTGTCATAAGTTAATTAGAAAAATGTAAGATGGAGTAAATTTAGCTCATTTTCTTGCTTGTCAGAATTGTGCGAATTGACTTTCTTTCTTTTATTGCTAATTCACCATTTTCGCACAATAGCAGGACTATGCCATGTTTTGTAATTATCACTGCTCACTAACGTTGCGTAGCAGCGCTTGACTCAAAATATTTAACAAATTATAAATATTGCAAAACTTTTTTGGTGGTGGCGTCATCTGAAAAGTACCATGAAGTTGTCTCGTGTCAGTTCTGGCATTTGTCAAAAGTCATGCCGCTAAACATGACTTTGCCGCCGAAACACGTATGGATTATTTCTCCTGATTTCAGACTTCAGTGTCTAGCCCAGTGGGTAAGTTCATTCGCTACGTCTCCAACACACAATGTAACACCAAAATGCTCCGAAAAAAAGAAAGAGGCAGAGCGACAGAAAGAAAGAGGGCAACAAAGCGTGCCACATTCCTGACCAAGTGGTTTGGCAATTGTGCCTAGGATTCTAGGACCTGCTTTGTCTGCTCGCCTTTGTAGCCAAAGGACTGCAGAAGCATTTCTCAAGTACACAGAGAACTTGAGCTTGCCTTCTTCCATTTTCGAGACTCGTAGGACATTACCTGGTGGTCTTTTTTTACGCGGGGAGGTGAGGAATGCATGGCAGTGTGTGTTCCTTGTGACACTGCTTGAATGGTAATATAACATTAGACCTTTTTTGAGAGACTAGTCTGCACATGTAAAGGGGTGGTGACAAGACGCGCGTTACGTTTTTTTTTCTTAGGAGGGGAGGTCACAAGGCCTAGCAGCCTCCATAAACGTTGCACAAAAGGGCATCAGTTTCTAACTGAGGGGTAGCTTGATTCGTCTGCAAACCATTCCTAAAAAATACTAAGCCCCCGAGATTTTTCTACCACTGCGTGGCGAATAACTTCAAAGGCAACGGGCTCCGAGTTTCGATGTCGGTGAGGCGCTTCATAGAGGCGCTTTTAAAATTGAAAAGGGCCCATTGACAAGTTTGTGAATAGTTTGCGGGCAAGTTGGTTGAAAACAAACTTGCATGTGCGCTGTAACTATAATATAAACTGTGAGTTAATGAGCCATATTTCCCTGACTGCAGCGAAAAGTGCGGTTGGCTGCGTGAGCTCTATAGCGTTTTCAGCCAAGCGCAGCAAAACAAACGTCAAGTGTCTTGGCGCCTTCTGAAGTTTGGAACCAATATTTTCAGTATGCCAACTTCTTGATAAAAAATGTGTTTGCTAGCAAAATACCTACTCTCAAATTACTGTAACACATGTACGGCCAAAGATCATTGTGTCCTCGAAGATCATCGATGTGATGCCATTTGCTTGTTGTAGTGGGCAGTGACTGGTCTAGCATAGAGATAGCAGGAATAAAGCTTGAACTGCGCGAAATAGACAAGACGGTCACCATCTACCTCTAGCAAAGCTAAGCTTTGGCAAATAATCTGTTCTCTCATGTAGGTCATGTTATATCTTACTATCCAAGCACCCGGCCTTCACTGAACGTAGCGGGACGCAATGCATTTACTCTCAGCATCGGACACCATAAGCACTTAGAAAATGAGACGTTCGCCGAAAACGTAGACGCACTCAAGCGGATTTCTACAATGAACTTCTTCGAGTGCTCACTGGGTGCAACCAGAAATGTGTGAGCCGCCTATTCCCCTGCACCTCCCGATTGACAAATGCAATACCCGGACTGGTTTTGCAGCTTCCACTCGCTAAGCCAAGGGTCCCAATCAGCTAGCGTGCTGTCCAGACACTCAAGATGATAAAAGCACAAAGAGGATGGGAGGGGGCGGAGGCAATTTCAAATTTTAATTAAAAGAATCGGAACCTTGAAAAAAGAGACTGCACGTGAATTTTTGCGATAACCATATCCCATGCTAGTGCTATGAGTACTCACAGAGGCGAGCACTAATGAAGCAATCGTTTCGTGCTATCACTTCGTATAACACACCACTGTGCTGCTGTTCTAAACCAGGAATGAAAATATCTGCAGTACCATGTGCACAAACTGATCAGATTCTGACAGGTTTACCGTCGCATTCATGAAAGCCCAGTAAGTGCGCAGGCGGGGTGTCAAATTTCTGTCCCAAAAAGACTCCCAAGATCCCATATGTATTTGTCTTAGAGGATTTGAATGCCGAAGCAGCCATATTTTTATGCTTGTCGGTCGACTCTATTCCCTCATCAAAAGCTTCCTACACCTCATGCTATTTGTCAGTTTCTCAGGGATCTACCCAATTTAGACCAAGCAACGATGAGATTTCATGACGTGATGATTTCAAAAAGTTTGGTCACTTATGATGTCAACAAATGATATTATTTAGCACTTGTGAACACAGCGACAAGCACTTTTCGCGCTTGATAAGGCCTCTAAACTTTCCCGATTATGTGCACTGTCCTGTTCATTTTGTAGGAGCGCACAGATATTATTATCTTTTCCCACCAAATTGAATACTGACTAAGGCATATCAAATAAATACGCACTTTCTGGATTAGAAATCTGCGTGAATATAATATTATTAGATTCGTTGTTCAAAGTTCAGTGGGTGCAATTTGCATCAGTCTTGCAAATAAATGCTGTACAAGTGGAACTTGTTTTGTAGATGAAAGAATTGACTCTCATATATTTTACTAAATCTGAGCACTGCATTCGTGTATTTAGGTGTGAGACCGCCCTCTATGTATGAATGTTGCATTGCTTGACCTCATATTTCTTTCTGTCGGCTCACCATGCTTGCACCACATCATGACCGATGTCACCCCGATCCCCATTCGTATTCTTAAAGGTTTCAAGTAGCTATGTGTGAAAAAAAAGAAAGTGGCAACCGACCCATCTGTTTAGTGATGCATGAGGCTAGTAATGTTTTGGGTGGCAAATTTCTTCCGCCCTTCATACCCATGAAATAACCATTTTTTCGCTCACTGCAAGGCATGATAAAGGGGCTTTGTGTAAGGATAGCCAGGAAATAGTAAAAGATAGTTTTCCGGGTAGCTTCTGTATTTAGCGACATAAGTATTAAGCGGACCATGCGCAACTACCGCAGTATATATGCAGAAGGGTCCACTGTTAAAGGGAACGCCAGAGCACGTGTCATCTGCTCTGGTGTTTTTTTTTACAAACTGCCACATCTAGTGACCACGTGATCAAGTAGAGGAGGTGACATTTAACATCCGCTGAAACTGGTTCGCGAACCTCGCTAGCTATCGCTCGTGTCTCTCAACTCACTACATTCCCCCTGTAGGGTTTCTAGAACGAATATGAATAGTCGCGGCAGTGAATAATGCTACCGGCTGCAGAGTAAGGCCCAGAAAAGGGGGCCATCTTAGCACTTTTGTTTAAGGAAGAGTGCACGATGTAAAACAGAGGTGGAGAAAGGGAAGTAGCAGCACAGGAAGCTTACATATGCCACAGGGACGTCTGAATCATGTCCATCCAGGTGCTGCCTCACAAAGACTGGTGTACAGCTGCGGCTTCTAGCAATGTTTCAAAAATACAGGCAGATCTTCAGAAACACTTAAAGTAAATGGTTTATCGGAACAGAAGCTTCTCTCAAAACATTTTGATGCTTTTGTCTTTTTTTCCTGTTTTTGTTCAGTGTGCTTTTGGCTCCGACAAAGGCATTATAGAGTCATGCATATTTGAGTAATTTGAGTATCAGGGAGACGCTATGTTGTAAACGAAATGTCGTAAAGTGTAAAAATTCTGTTGTTTTGCACGAGGGAAAATGTTGCTAACATAAGTTATACCAGTATAATGAAGGCTAGGCATTGTACGTTAAATAACCATGTTTTGTTGTGAATTTGCAGCTTAACATGATATTCAAAGAAATGCCTCTGTGAAGGCACTAATACAATATCTTTATGACGAGGAAGTACATAAGTTTTTCATCTTATACGACAAAGTGTAGAGCAAAAAATAAGCTGTTCATATTCACAAAATATGGGAAAATTCACTTAAGGCAAATGCATGAAATTGGGTTAAGTTTCTCTTCAAGCTTTAAATTTAGAAGGAGCAATCGGTTAGAGTGAGCAGCGCTCGTTGAGCTAACTATTAACAAAAGATTTGGTAGTCAACTGTGGCACTTCTTGAATTAACACAAATGGTGTAGCCAAATAGAAGAGATGCATAGTTAACAATTTCCGAGAGAATTGTTCACTGGCAATAGCATAATTATGGGATGGTAGATTATTGGTATTCAACGCATGGCATTAATGCTGAGTAGCGATGTTTATTTTGCCTCAGGATGGAATTATGAACACAAATATAGAAAGCGTCTATAAATTATTGTTTTTTTGTTTGAATAAATAATTTTTTTCTCTGGAAATATTTGAACACATGCCATATTAACATAAAAATAAAACTCTGCTCCTTAGTGGTGAAAATATGTACTCCGACTTTACAAAACAAAATATAGCAAATCTACACAGACATTTCGCCTCCGATGTGAATGGCATCCTCAGTGTGCGCTGGCACCAATTGTGTGGACGTGATCAAATTCACTGATTGTCTCGTCTGTGTCTACTCATCCGGATAGAGGCCGTGATTGTTGTTGCACGCTGGCTTGTCATGGTGGTCTAACCATGACTCGAAAAGCTTTCTCCTCCCTCCTTTTGTTGTATATGCAGGAAATGTTATTATTTAGGTCTAGGCCCATAACAACCAGCGCTTTTTAACCAAAACCTTTTCAATTTTCGGCCATAATTTGGACCTCAAGGTCTTCATATCAATACAATGAATATTCAGCTAGGCGCAGGCCAACGAGCGAACAAATGAACTTGTTTACCGAATAAATACCTCAAATATGCCACGAGAGCTCCACAACTTCCTAAATAGAGGGGCAGTTTCTGATCCAAAGAAGGGATTGAAAACTAAACACGTTCCTGCTCATGGGCCCAGTGCAGTAATATCTTCTTGTCACAGCTAGCAGGAACTGACTTATATAAGCTTCGGTTTAAACAACGTCTGCGTCGCGCGATATGATATGCTACATTCTTTCCCGTGTGACCCAGCATCACAACATGAAAGGTAGTGTCGCGCACTGTTTACCTCCTAACAATGTGAGCTTGGGTCTGTCGGTGTACCATCTCAACACTTTGAGCAAGCGCATAGAAAAGAGAAGACACGGCGTAACGGCGACGTACCTGCATGTCTTGTTTTTCTATGTGCCATTTAGGTTTTAAGTTGCAATATACGCTCTATTGACATGGTTTTGATTTTCGACCACGAAGGCCGTATTAGAATGAGACAAACTGCAAGGATACTCATGTGTGCAGATTTAGGTGCTCGCTAAAAAAATTTAGTTGGGCAAAATTCATCCTTTGCCTTTCTAGCGAGAAAGCTCCTGCACGAATGACTGCCAATACAGTAGATTAACACAAAGCTCTCCAGCATTCAAGGACCACCGAGGGCCCCCGCGCGACGCTCCTGAGGTGACGGCACCCGGAAGGGCAAGACTGCACCATTATTTTTTGTTTGATCCACAATAAAGTTCATCGCCTACACACTTCCGCAAAGGGCCTGATTATGATCTGATGTTTTGGCCTACCAAAAAATTAAAATCTACTGATTATATTATTCTCCCTGTTCATTACTAAACAGCAACTGCTTAATGATGTCGGGATTAATGGCTTCAATTTTCGCCTCACTTGTTTTTTCTCGCTTGACTACGGTGCCTTTCAAATTTATATGACAATCATTGTGACAATATACCCTAACAATTATTATTCATTGAGAAAGGCAGGGAATACTAAAATTTATACTTAACGTCGTCGATACATGTGAATCAACGTTTAGGTTATCACCTTCTGGCAGTGAAATATAGCGTTTTATATTCTACAAACACGCACGCACGCACTTACGTATGTCACACCTAGGCATTTACTTCTTACGCACTATACAGTGACTAAGTTTAGACACTTGTACAACAATAGAACATGTGCATTTTGCGCACCATGTTCAACGCACGGCACGTATTTGGCGCTCTATGCTGATGTTTAGCTAATGTGCCAAAAAGAGAAAACTAACAATCGATTAGAAACTGCACAGAACACCTCCATAATTCTTCCCTATGGGCCACGCCAGTACATGCACACCACGTGAATATGTCCACGTGCATATTTTCACGTAGCACGCCAACCTTCCCGGAAATTTTCCGACTTCATTTCCGCCATGACAAGATAAACGACCACTACGTGATGAAAAACCGAACATTCGAGAAAACAAAAACAATCCTGAACATTGTCGACCGTAGAGTGTCGAAAGAAAGCCAGAATAAGAAAATGAATACATGCTTAGGTAGCTCTGAGAAGAGGGTGGGGTAGGGTTGCGCATGTCCTTAATCCTAACGCGTGCTCTCAGAATGAGAAGACTGTGCTGCATCCATCAGGCCCCTGGGATTTCGCACAGCCCATCACGAAGCGAAACAACCACCGCTGATGAATCTGCTGGAAGCGTGCAGCGTGGCTGGCACGTGTTGCGAGGCAGAGACGCGCCTATAAGCGGTTTGCGCCGGTTTATACATATATGGAAGAGATTCCGCCCTTCATTGTCAACTTGTATGTACATCGCCTTGCAAGAAATTTAGGGCAATACTGAATTGATTTGAAGAATCTCGGTCAATTTCTGCAGTGTATTTATATATGGACGCTGTTTTCCGCGTTTTTGCCCTGAGCGGTGTCAAAGTGTTGAAGAATGGGAACATCATTTGTGTACCTTACGCCTACGAAATGAATGGTGAGAAGAAGCTCACGGTTGAGGAACAGCTGTGACACTTTGCAAGAGTATACGCGCGATGTGACGCGCGTTCTCTAGGGAGATATTGGAGCACGTAAGTATAAGGCGACGATCTCACCCCGGTGGCAAGAACGCATGGTTTGTGCCACTTTATTAGCAGATGCGGTGGCTTTATATAGTTGACTTATATATAAATGAAACGCCCAATTTACGTGCTACGTAAATATGTTCATTGAAAACAAGTCAACCGTTACAGCTCCATATGAGGCAGGCAAGATTGAGTGCTAGCTATGCGGTCACTGTGCTTTAGATATGACCATTTACTGAAAAAAACTGCTACATTTGCATCACTGTTTTTGCACAGCACATTTACTACATATTTATCTGTTTTGTCAACGCAGCAAATTTATGTATGACTTCTACTTTATTGTTGGTCAGCTTTTGAAAACAGACAAATTTAGAAAATTTAGCTGTAGACTGTCTGCTAACTACGGGCTAGAAGATGTTCATTTTCGGTACGGGCATAAAAAATAACATTCCACATCGAAGGGTTTAAATTAACGGATGTACTAGCTCTGGCTTTTATAGCTACCTAAATTGGGCGATATTATCATAACATAGACCTATACCTCGGCACATTTTCATGGGGGGGTACTCAAATCTGTGGCTGAATTCGCACCCAAATGAAGGAGAGTCTCCAATCTAGTTCCTCAACGTAGCACTTTTTTTCACGAAAACTATCAAAAATGCGAAACGAAGCTGCCAAATTTTCTTATTATCATTCCCCAAACGCTAATAAAAGCACAGGAATCTTCAAACTCCGTTGAAATCTCAGCATGCATAGCTTAGTACACAGCAGGTCCCGTTTCTCAATATATTTATACGCACGAGCCCTTCAGAAATGCTGTATAATTACTGAGAAATCTGCTATATTTTTATCACTAGAACAAATATATTCCTCGGCGCCATGTAGACCGAAAAAATGAAAGCGGTGCATTAAAAAGCTCCCCATATTTCCAAAAGTGGCGTGCGAAAATATTTACCTCAAGCATGGAAGAAGGAATGGTAGGAGAGGCCCTGACACCACTCATTGAGAAGCCGCGATGAAGCCGGCAGTCGGCCATATTGACTGGGCGAATTCTCCTCTCTTTTTTACATCCCAATGTAAATCATAAGGCACGACTCTCTCTGCGGCTCGGAAAGCACGTGAGCTGCGCAGCGCGCGCGTCGTGACGATCCGAAACTAATAGAACGGGGCTGAACACTCTGGGCCAGCACGACACCTTCGGCGAAATGATTTAGTTCGAGTATTAACAGCGGGTAACAGCTCACCGACAATGAAGCAAGTACAAGAGATTGCGAGCTAGATGCACTGACAAGGGCGAGTGTTTTCGCGTCAATAATTCAGCGACTGTACAGAAAACACGATTGGTTATGCGCCTTCTACGGTTTCATTCCGCCACGCGGCCGACACAGCGTCCGACCACTGTGTCCGTGTTCCATTTAAAACTCACCGGCGTCAGCATTCGGTGACCATGGTGGCTTCGAGCATGGTGCAAGTGACACTTGAACGCGGTTGCTCTAACGTTGAGATTACATGCAATTCTGGGGGAGAGTATACGAAGCGGAACAGAAAAGGTGTTTTAATACGCACATGCAAGTTGTTACTGTACACACACAACGCGAAACTACGTATGTGCATATAGTCCTCATTGCGTCTTGCTGGGCTCAAGAGCGTCGTCCGTTGTCACAAGCAGGAGCACTGCTCAACCGTCACTGATCCGAAAGGCGTTCATCGTCGTTCCGCTTCGTCATGGTGCCCAACGCAATTTCGCTGAAGACTAATTGCTACATCCGCGTCATCCGCCACACGACACATGAATATGCGCTCGTTCTATGCACTGTTGAAACCCCGTGATTGACAAAAAGACTGGTGAACGTTGTTAATAGTACAGGAACTGCCAGGAGAACACTGCGTAACCGATAACACGGCGCACAGCAGGGATATTGTCCGCCACAGCTCAGCACGAGACCTGGGAAGGCACACATCCCGCCGCCAGCCGCGGTGCTCACTGCTAGACCAGCTCCACTGCGCAACACATAACCATAGCAACGCCGCCATTGTGCTCAGTGAATATGGCCGTCATGATGTCATTTCCTCCACACTGTTCACGTAGCGCGTCGTCTGGGCATGCCCTCGCCTATCTTTTCTTCCTCGGTGACCTCAAGGGAGCACGTTTTTTCTAACTTGAAATTATGCAGCCCATTAACTCCTCGCTTCATCCAACTAGCTCGCGCGTATATTGTGGTGCACTAAAATTATGCAGGGGTGCGACTTGACGCCATTCTCCATACGTATCTCTAGCTCGCTTCATGAGGAGGCGGGCGTTTGCGAACTTTTTACTTGAAGTCGGCTGTGCATATCTCTCAATGGTTCGAAAAAATCAAAGAACCAGAGAGTATTTATTCCGTTGATGACTGCAGGACCACAGCATGTGTTCTTAAATTTTTCAGCAACAGATATAAAAGTGAATTATAATGAACTTCTGCTGACAACAGGGCATAATGTAAGAAAGAGACTTTGCGGCACAAATCGCAAGGTGGTGCTTGCGCCTTTTTGTTTTGTTTAGTTGGGAGCAATCCAAAAAGTCAGTTCCTTCAGGATGACAGGAACGAGGCAAATTTATGCACTCTATTTTCACTATGCTTCACGATGCGGGGAAGGAGGGGGAGGAGTAAATTAGACAGATGAACATATGTTATTGTAGACAAAACCCACGCACGAATATGTACGATATTCTTTGACGAAAACACCAAATCAAGGCAACAGAAGGGCTAGTGGTGAAGTACTGAACGCTGGGCGAGTTGTTGAACTTAGGTGCGTGAAACGTGTTTTCTGTAAACCCAATATATATATATATATATACCAAAAAGTGGAGGACGGGCAAAACGAAAACTTTTTATTTTTCCTACGTTTCAGCCGGGGACCGGCCCTCCCTGATGAAGGCCGGTCCCCGGCTGAAACGTAGGAAAAATAAAAAGTTTTCGTTTTGCCCGTCCTCCACTTCTTGGTATTTTCCCACTGGATCCAAGGACACCTTCTTTTTCATATATATATATATATATATATATATATATATATATATATATATATATATATATATATATATATATATATATTTATATATATATATATATATATATATATATATATATATATAAAGTGTGAAAAATTGGCTCGGACTCCAATATTTTAAGAAATAGGGAAGAAAGACTTTCGTTGGTTTGAAACTGTACATCCTCACTGATAATTTGTCTGGTGGATCAGACTTAGTCAAAGTAACAAGTACAATGAACAGCGCATTGACTTGTACTGTACTGTATATTTGTACTACAGTACAAAGTACAGTACAGTACAAGTCATTGTACTTGTCACTATGACAAAGTCAGGCCCACCAGACGAAACGTTAGTGAAAAATATACAGTGCAAAACCAACGAATGTCTTTATTTGCGATATATATATATATATATATATATATATATGAATAAATAAACAAATATATATATATATATATATATATATATATATATAGGTATGGGATATGGCACAACGGGAGCGTTGTCAACAAGGATAAATATATTTATTTCCCAACAGTTTCGGGAGGGGTCCTCCCTTCATCAGGGGATGAGTTAAAACTCATCATCTGATGAAGGGAGGACCCCTCCCAAAACTGTTGGGAAATATATTTATCCTTGTTGACAACGCTCCCGTTGTGCCATTTCCCATACCTTCACAAAGACTAACTGGCCCATTGAATTATTACTCCCACTATATATACACACATATATATATATATATATATATATATATATATATATACCCGTGCTTGCGATGGTCACCCTGTGCCATGTGCAGGCACACTGTTCATCTCGATTTTCCGAATGGTCTACACATTTTGTTGCACTCGGCTTTGAACACTACCGTCCTAAAGAGTAAGCCTCCTGAGTTTTTTTTCATTATTCAGTATATCACCGCAGCAAAAGTTTGATATGCGTGATAGGCTTGGTATGCCGGTTCTTTCGCTGCTGTATATATATAGTTTTGCGCAGCCGATATTGCTGACTACGCAGAAGTTTTGTCTGTAAATACTGGGTTGGTGAGCAGGAGAGCCAAAGTATCACATCATCTCGCACAATACAGTTTTGCTATTGGAACATTTGCCAGTGACATTTAATTTGTAGCCTCCACCCGGAAATCCAGCCACATGCCTCTAGGCTTGTATTGCTGCACTGGCGGCTGAAATCAGTAGCTGGTTCTCTCTCTATGTGCAGTGCATATTGTACTCGCTGACCAAACATCTCCTTTTTATCTTTGCTCGGGTTTCGCCTGAAATAAAATCGCTGAGGGAATGCAGCAGTACGATAACAATTCAATGGTTTACGTAAATATACCATGTTTATAGCTTCTGATGCCTGAAGATAGCAAATTGTATACTCGCAGCGTGAGTCGTAAAGCTGGCGAGCCGGTGTAGGGGAACTTAGACTTGGACGTAGTAGCCGGAAAAGTGTGAAAGCGTTTTTGAAGACGAAAAGTTCATAAGAAGAATGGTGACTTCGTTATTAACACTGTTACACGAATACACTTAAAATTCTTAAAAAAAGCAATTCGCCGAAGAGAGAAATGACACTTATGGGTTAGACAGGGATGTTGTTACGAGTGCCGGTTGATTCGAAGGCCGTAAATTATTAGGAGGGTAAGAGTCGCCCCACGTCTTTTGAACTCCCATCATTTCTTTTATCTTTTAGGAATTCATGATAGCGCAAGCTAATTTCTGTCTCCTATGCTGGACACATGGGTATGCACACGTATCCCTTCAAGTTCAACCAACTCGCCCAGCATCATGCCCTATTCGTTCGCTACATAGCAGCAGCGGCAAGAATGTGAGGGTCCTATTAACGGTGCCGCATTGCATTTCCGAAACACGCTTGCAAAGCAAATGCGCTGCAGTCACATTTGTGTAAACGAGATCAAAGCCTGCCAGCTCGTTGCGACTACAAGTAACTTACCTGCAAATGCTATCCGAGGAAACAGACTGACATTCATTCATTCCCCAAGAAGCCAGCACTCCGTCTCCACAGCGATTGAATGGCGTGAAGCTGTTCGCTTTCCCAAGGAAAGAAAAAAAGTTTACAGTTCGCCGAAAGCCGGTATGTCACGCATCACGTTGACATGAATGCCAACGCAAGCGGGAAAAAAGCCCCTGATCAAAGCCTTGTTTTACCGAATCGTGACAACACTTCTCGCGTCCCTTCCCCAACCAGTGTGGCGCGTCGGCACAAGTTCAGGTACCCCACCCCCCCTTTCCTTGCATTTTTCCTCCGCTCTGTTCGGTTTTCATCCTCTGTCCTCTGGTGTTTACTGGTTAAGGCGCAATTAAATTGGCGTGATAGAGAGTGATAGGAGTGCATCGCCGTTGACTTGAAAAACTATACATAAATGAAAAAGAGGAAAAGTCAAATTCTTTAGATGACCGCTGTCTGGCTCAAGAATATCATAACTGACCACTGGCCCTCATTTAATGAGGCAGCGGTAAACTACAGCCACAGCGAGAAATCATTTACGCATGTGCACCGAAGGATATCTCATAGTAAAAATGGGGTATGACTTCCCCAAGAGAGTTTCTCAGCCAGTGGCGCATTTCCGCACTAAGCAGCTGGGCAGTGAACAGGACTGGTAGACAGACTGCAAACCAAAAGCAAACTTGAGCAGTTTGCAGCGTAAAAAGCACCGCACTGCAGGGGACATGGACAATGGAGCGTAGGTTTTAGAGATAGAGATATAGGCATTCTTGAACGTGAGAAAGAAAAAAAGCCCTCGCTGAATACCACAATTCTCCGAATCGTGACAGCCCGCTTCCCCCCTCCAAATCTAGTATGGCGTGCCAGCACAAGTTCGGGAGGCCCACCTCCAAATTATTGTCCTATATCTGACTTAGTGGCGGCACGCGGGGTTGTTTTCGGAACAACTGGTCTGATGACGACAGTGTAACCACCTACTTAAAGTGTAAGACTGCAAGCTAATCATAACCAGAAACATTCCTAGGTAAAGATGCCAACACGTTTGCGTACGGTTTAGCCTATTAAAGTACTGCTAGGGCGATACATTTTTATACATTTTGTTTGAACCTTGCATCAAGATAGCATGAAAATCTGCACAGGTTAGTAATCATTCATGATTTTATCCTTTGGACAACAACATTCCGAAAGATCAGGTGCCTACAAAAGGCTGCAAGGCACTGAATTTTTAGAAACAACTAAATATATATAAAGCAACAAAAACTGAGGTACATAAAAAGTTCAAACAAAGGGGAGTGAGTATGCGCTCAGTGGCCCTAGATATGTCACTGCCTTCATGCTCTAAAAAAACAAGTTCAATGACAGATCGTCATGGCTAATGAAAATTATTTCGACTAAAAGTGCTGACGTAAAGCGTTCTGAGTAGTAAAGGTGCAGGCGAGCTTCTATTTCTTTTTTCATGGGCGTTGTTAATATTAGTCGTAAAATGTCTAATAGTATGCCGTGGTGAAAGAGTGATTACAGTGCAAGGCTGCTGACCCGAAAGTCACGGGTTTGGTCTCAGCAGCGGTGGTCTTATTTTCATGGAGGCCAAATGCTAAAGACCCGTATACTCTAAAGTGTCAGTGCACTTTAAATAACAACAAATGGTCAAAATTTCTCAAGTAATCCGCCTCGGTGGGAACATTAACTGTACAGTACACAATTTACACTCTCTTTTATTTAGTTTAACACCCTTTTCTCGGTTGATGCACCCTTAGAGAAGGGTGTAAGTGCCATAAGGTGTCAGTAAGCGAGGACTTTTCGCCTACCACGCGTCACGCAAGAAAGAAATTGTACGAATTTGCCAAGACTCACACAGACGATTTCCAGATTCGGTACAACAAGCTCGTAATGAACAAAAAACACTATATCTACAATTCTGTAACTGATACCGTGAGTGCAACCACTACCCCTGTAGCGCCGGTGAAACACCAAGGGAGTGCTGCGCAATCGTCTAGCGCATAGGGGAGCGTGAGGGGCGGTGGTCGCCACATTCCTTGCGTATCAGTTCTCTTCACCAACATTCGCAGTGTGATTAACAAACGCGATTCCTTAGCTTCTGCCATAGATACGACTTGCGCCGATGTTGTCGTATTAACGGAAACTTGGCTACACTCACAGGTACAAAACAACGAAATTTTTCAAACCACTCGTAACTTCACAATTTATTGCTGCGACAGAAATAACCGTCAAGGGGGCGGTGTCCTTTTGGCAATTTCGGAAGACCTCAAATCCCACTGTATTCATATCCCAAGCAACTTAGAAATTTTATGGGCCATCAATGAACTTGGTTATCAAAAAATAATCGTGGGCGTTTGCTATCGTCCCCCCGATCACACTTCCGACTTCATAAATGACCTTCATGACATAACACATACAGTTTCTTCTCGTTATCCTAGCCTGCCTTTATTTTTATTGGGTGATTTCAACATTCCTAATATTGATTGGGCTACCGAGCCACCTACCGTACTTGCACTATCAACATTAGCCAAAGAATTTGTCGACCTGTGCCATGTATTTTCTTTCTCTAAAGTAGTTCATGAACCGACAAGAACAACATTTTCAACCGCCAATACCCTTGACTTCGTACTAACAACCAGTCCTGACGTTGTTTCGAACATTACCTACGCGCCGGGCCTAATTGATCATTCTTTACTGTCGTTCAACATTAAGCTCCCGCGTCCGAAGCCGCTTAAGAGCACCAAAATAATTCGCGATTATAATAAAGCAAATTTTGAAGGCATTAACAATGACCTGTGCAATTTTCTTGACACTTTTCTGGAGGGTTTCGATGAACGCACTGTCCAAACTAATTGGAATCTGTTTACACGTAAGGTAGATGAACTGACCAACAAATACATCCCCGTCCGCTCTATGACTACAAATTTACACGCCCCCTGGTTTAATAACCACATTAAATGGCTATCCAACAAAAAGAAGCGTCTATACAGATTAGCAAAGCGTTCTAACAACGTTGCCCGATGGAATGCCTACAAATTAGCGTCTGATGAGTACATCAGAGTCATCCAATCTGCTAAAGACACATTTATCAATACCACTCTTCCATCCATGCTATCCAACGATCCTAAAAAGTTTTGGCGCGTCATAAACCCAAGTAGTGAACAAACAATAACCCTTATCAATGGCTCTGGAGACGCTGTAGCCCCTGAGCAGTGCGCTTCATCTCTCAACATCTATTTCACTGGCAATTTCTGTCGCACTATTATTGTTCCTCTGCCACCTAAGATATGCTATAACTACCCAATCATGTTCCCAATTATGATAGATTCTGTTGGTGTAGAAAACATAATTAAGTCCCTCAAACTTTCATCCGCCCCGGGCTGCGACCTGATTACCACCAAGTTCCTTAAAGGTACCTGTGCCTACTCATACATTATTCTTACTAAAATTTTTCAACAGTCTCTTCACGAAGGCGTATTACCAATCGAATAGAAGATTGGCAAAATTGTGCCATTTCACAAGTCCGGTGACAAGCATTCCCCATTAAACTATAGACCCATCTCACTTACTAGCATTCCAGGCAAAATACTGGAGCACATTTTGTACTCTAACCTTGCAACCTTCCTTGAGTCTAACTCGTTTTTTACGCGTCACCAACATGGCTTTAGAAAAACATTCTCGTGCGAAACCCAGCTTGTATCCTTTACACACAAAGTAAACGTTATTCTCGACCAAACTAGCTCTGCCGACTGCATATTCATAGATTTCTCCAAAGCTTTTGATAAAGTCTGTCACAACTTGCTGTTGCACAAATTAAATGAACTTAATATAGATCCCAGGCTTCTAACATGGCTCGAATGTTTTCTAAAAAATCGTTCTGAATTTGTTTCAGTTAATAATGTAAGCTCTGAACCAAGTGCCGTTCATTCCGGCGTACCACAAGGCTCCGTACTAGGCCCACTGCTCTTCCTTATATACATTAATGATTTACCGTCCTGCATTACCTCCAATATTCATTTATTTGCGGATGACTGCGTAAACTTCCGAGAGATAACTTGTGATGGCGATATTACCTCTCTTCAACATGATCTTAACTCCATTTATCTTTGGTGTGAAACATGGCTCATGGAATTAAACAATAAGAAATGCCAATTTTACGTGTTTCGAGAGCGAACCATCAACTTCCAAACTATTACCTTGATAACACCCCTCTTAAATCCGTGACAAACTATAAATACCTTGGGGTGCATATAACAACTGATCTGACCTGGACTGTTCACTGTAATTACGTCATTAAAAACGCTAACCGAATGTTAGGTTAGCTCCGCCGCAACTTTTCAACGGCCCCTTCTTTCTTGAAACTTTTTCTTTACACTACACTAATACGACCTAAACTTGAATATTCCGCTGCAGTATGGGATCCTAGTCATGCCAACCTAATACACTCCCTTGAAATGGTACAGAATAACTCAATTCGTTTTATACTTTCTAATTACAACAGGACAGCTAGCATAACAGCCATGAAATCTAGCCTCAACTTACCTTCACTTTCATCCCGTCGTAAAATGTTTCGTCTCCACTTGTTTCACAAGCTGTTTCATCACACATCGCTGCGGGACGGTCTTATCTTGCCTCCTAGTTATATCTCACCCCGGCTGGATCATTCTCAAAAGGTCGGGTTGCCTTCTTGCAGGACTCGCGCCTTTTCTCAGTCTTTCATACCTCGCACCTCTGAGGACTGGCACCGGCTTCCCGCATCAGCGGCAACCATTGTAAATCACCTTCATTTCAAAAGTGTCTTAGCTAGTTATGTGTAATTACAGCCAACAAAGTATTGTATTACCCGATGCTGTGTTGTTCCGGTACAGTATTTATTTTCTTGTCGTTTTTTTTGTCTTGATGTAATTCTCATCATTCCCGCGTTTTTGTTAGCTATAAAGCCTGTTAGCTAACCTGTATAATTAAGATCTTCTGCTCGATGTAAGATTCGCCGCTGCATTTGTAAAAATTTTTGTCTTTTCTTTCGCAACCACTCCCCTCTGTAATGCCGTTTGGCCCTGAGGGTATTGCAAATAAATAAATAAATAAATATGCCGTTCGTGAATGTGTTAGTAGAAGAGCTGAAGGGGTGTATACCTATTAATGCAATGACAATTGTTCGGTGTAACGTCCCATAGCCGTCATATGATTATGAAAGACGCCGCGCTAAAGGGCTCCAGAAGTTTAGACCGCCTGCACAGTAAACTTGTTTGCACTCTCAAGGGTGTAAAAAGGGTGTTCTCCTGATTTATGCCCTTTTTGAATGGATACAACACCATTTTCTTTGCTGGTACACTCTCAGAGAAGGGCGTAAGTGGCATAAGGGTGATATTACGCCGTTCGTGAGGATGCTCAAGAACTGAAGGGTGTACACTATAATTGCTGCAATAAATATTGTTCTGTTTATTGTCCCAAAGTTGTCAAATAATCATTAGAGACGCCGTACTGAAGGGCTCCAAAAATATATACCACCTGGGGTCACTTAAGATGCACCTAAGTCTAACTACACAGGTGTCGGACAATTTCACCTCCACCAAAAATATGGCTGCCATTAACTCCCGTGATTCGATCCTGCGACTTGCGGGTCAACAGTTGAGCACCATAAGCACCAGACCACCGGCGTGGGAATGCACGTGCAAGAATCGAGCTGCATCCATGCTTGCAAATAAAATACCACGCATAGCGCAACGACTGCCTTTCCTAAAATAACAAGGTCATAGGGATCAAAAATCAAGGAAATGATTGAGCCATTGGCACATAATAAAGAATACTCTAAGAATAATCGAGAAAATGTAGAAGAGACTAACTTCTTTTTACATTGTAGGATTCGACATGCTTTGCCGCTTTATATTGTCCACATTAAGTGTGAATAAATGAATGTGCTACTGTCAAGATCTACGGACATCACATAATCATGGGTAGAAGCCATTGAGAAAAAAAAGCTTGAATTTATTACAAAAACCTTTGCTTGTTCAAAGCTGTTCACGTGCAAGTCGTTTTCACAAGATTATCAAAGACGAGACGTCCTTGGTGGCAAAAGAAAACAATGCACTACCTTCTGCAATCATGCAGAACACGGGAAGTGATTGTTTAGGTGTAGAAATAGAGGCGAGAGAATGGCACGGTCAGCGCACGCAGCGCCCTTGTGAAGCGATGGAGAGAAGGGAGAGAGACACGCCTCTCACCGCCGCACACACATACAGCCACACACACAAACACACATAAATAAATGAATATATATATATATATATATATATATATATATATATATATATATATATATATATATATCGTGAGACGTCACGTCCCAAGCCGTAAAGTTAGTATATGCTATTCAGTTTGACATCCCTTCAGGGGGAGAGTGTATGAGGGGATCAGCTGGGGGCACTGCAGCCCCGCTTCGAGTTACAGGGCCCGCTCTCTATTTCTCTATGTATGTATAAGGCTTTACATTGCCCCCTAGCTCCGCCGCAGTGATCTAGTGGCTAAGGTATTTGGCTGCTCACCCGCAGGTCACGGGTTCAAATTCCGGCTGCGGCGGCTGCATTTCCGATGGAGGTGGAAATGTCGTAGGCCGTGTGCTCAGATTTGGGTGCATGTTAAAATCCGCAGGTAGTCAAGTTTCCGCAGCCCTCCACTACGGCATCTCTCATAATCATATGGTGGTTTTGGGACGTTAAACCCCACAAATGAATCAATTTCACTGCGCCCCAAAGGACCAGGGGCCGCCCCCGCCCCCTCTTCTCGTGGTGGGCACGCCTATGCATAAGCACCATCAATCATTGCAATGAAATCTCCTATGTATATGTGTGCGTCAACAAAAGTATATTTGGAATTCAAAAGACATGAGTATTTGTAGGTGATTATTACCGCTGTTGTTCATTTGTTCGAAATTGCATTGTACCTGCAAACGTTTCAAATTTCGTGCGCTCAAGCTTAATTTTGTTTGTACAGTTAAAATTTTTTTGTGCTTTACGTATTTATGGTATATATAATTACGTATATAATTTCATATTTGAATAAATCACCAACGTTTTTTAGTGCGCCAATGTACATACGTCTGCGGGGATGTAACAATAATACGTGTTTGGGCGTGCTTTCTCGCTGGTCGGGCGCCTCGCAGCTGGTCGGTTCTGCATAAATTTTTCTCGTTCTTCGAGGTGTGCTTGCGCTCTACGTTCGTGCTTTGTGTTCTGCTGGTGCTGCTTATAATGAAGATGAGCTCTACTCAAGCGTGGACGTGTGGCGTCGTATTTTGGAGCACTTGCCATGTATATATACCACAATCCTGCTGTCAGCGCTTTGTCAACTCCGAGAGCGTGATGACGACGCCGTGCTACATTTTTCGTTACATGTAGGCGATAAGTGTGGTTTTCACCGTAGCGAACCTGTTTGTGTGTGTCATTTCACCAGGTTGAAGGTGTTTTTGTGGGAAGTAAAGCGTGGGCAAACTTTTTCTTACGATTGAAGCTGGCCTCTTTGTGTGAAGCACATGGCGCTTGCGTGCGCAGTGGGAATTCGGCGGCGGTTTTGAGCCGAGTTGTGACGGCGCCCACCTCTGTCGGCAGTGGTGTTTGCAGGGAGCCCTGCTCGCGGTGTACCAATATTTTGGTTGAATAAGTATTGGGCGAAGAGGGCGTTTGTTAGCCGTAAACGTTGATCACGCCTATGGTGCGTATGCTCGGATCTGTTAATTCGGGGATTTTTTTTTGCATGCCTGTTCATATTGTGTACTATAGGAGTCGACGTGTCAAAGACAGTTTCGTATGTTGTACGTCCTTTTTTTAAACTGCTATCAGAAATTGCTGCCGGTAGCCGAACGTATGCCGGTGTATGCATCCGCGCCGGCACGCATCTTTCAACTAACGTGTCACTCGAGCTCGCGTGCAGCATGCTGCCTCGGCTTGCAAGGCTTGCACGTACGCTTAGGTGTTTATGCAGCCCGTTTAGTCAAATCTGAGCTTACGTTATACACCCGCCACACAGGTTGCCTGATGCGTTCGGAACCCAGGAATTTTGAGCCGTTCTTTCAACTTGAACTGCTGATTGATGATTGATTGATATGTGGGGTTTAACGTCCCAAAACCACTATATGATTATGAGAGACGCCGTAGTGGAGGGCTCCGGAAATTTAGACCACCTGGGGTTCTTTAACGTGCACCCAAATCTGAGCACACGGGCCTACAACATTTCCGCCTCCATCGGAAATGTCAACTTGAACTGCATTTTCGAACAAAATTTTCATGGCTTATTGTGGCCGAATTGCTGTAGCTTAAGTGTGCGAGCCCTAATTCCATTGGTAGTTCATACGGTAGAGCACATTTTACTTTATCCAACTTGTTTTCACTACGCTTAGATTTCAATATTTTGTTCTGGTTTATGAAATATTGTATGTGCTTCGCCCAAACTTTGTGTTCAAACTTTGCTAAGCATTTTTACTTGTACGAGCGATAAGAACAGTTTAGACCAGCGCCTCCAATGGCATTTAATAATAGATGACAAACTTATACTCGTCTGGTCAGAAATACACAACAAAGAATTGAAAAACCACACACTGGGCACGAATAAAAGCACAATCTTTGTCACTTGTGAATAAGGCTCCTGTGTGTGAACCAAAACATCATGCTCTTATTTGCTTTTAATTGGTGTCAGCATGTTGTTTTATTTGTCTTCACATCAGATGACAAGCTTAAGTAAATTCTCTAGGCATGTTGTACAGTTGTAGAAGGGATCTGTGGTGTTTGCAGAAACGAATATAATATTTATCGCTCGAAACTTGCAATAATCTTATACATTATGGTATGCATACATAAGGCACTCACGTGTTACTGTGAAAATGAAAAACGGGACAATATATTCATCTGACAATCATGAATATAGACTGCATGTTTCCAAGCTGTTGGCATTGAAGCAATTACACAACTTTGGAAATAAGTCTCATCAAATGTTTATTGTGTATTGCTAAATTGTGGCCAATGCCTTCCTGTATTCTTGTAATGGAGATTGTTGCAGAAGCTTGCATTCTTTATTGGGATGTGATGTAGTTCAAGATGAGTGCGTTGTCTCTCTAAGCATTACCACATTTTTTTCCATTATTCATTACACAGCCTGTAATGAGGGGTATGTGAGGGATGAGTGAGGGGCACTGCCAATTTAGCTACCTGAAATCATTGAATTAGTAGCCATAATTAAGCAGTTGACAATATTAAATTAATGAAACCAATTTTTGATGTTATGGGTATAATCGTCCTAATGTTCGCAGCCGGAAAAAAGTTACAATAGTTGTGTTCCAAATGAAATTCGTAATTTATATTTTTTTGTTTCCTCCAAAGAATACTTGATGAAAGTGCATACTGTCATGTATGCCCTGTCCTATCACTGAATTGGCATGTATACGCACTATGCCAGAGTGCTATTCAAGTATATTTCGTGACACATCTGTGATGTGGAAAATATATATTTTTTCGTAAGGTTGCAGCTGTGTTCGCAAAAAACATTAAGAATGTTTGTTTTGTAACATGTCTCATTTTTGTACATCCTGCTCTTTTGAAACACAACGTTCCTGATCACTTTGAAAATAGTTCCACATTCCGCTTCACTAACAGAAACATCTGTAAATTGTTTTTTTTTTGTTTCCTTCGCAGCCTATTGATGCTCGTCGTAAGAAGAGAGTGTGGAAGACGTCTTTACTAGCCTATCATCAATGCTGGCTCATGGAAAACTTGACTGCTGGTGCACAGCAGCTGTGCATGGCTTCTGTTTCCTGTGGAAAGCGAGCTGCACAGAGCCACCTGGTAGCAGTATTCAAGAAGCACAAAGGTTCTGGGTGTTAAATTTCACCCTTTCGTTTTTCCTTAAAAAAGAAGTCAGCACTATGATTTATATATGTAAAAGCCACCTCTGCTGACAGCTATGTATCCAGGAGGACGCAATGTGAGACAATAATTATTATCACTGTCTGCAGTGCCATTAAATTTTACTAATCAACCTAATGGTGACTGAAGTAGGAGATCGTGTATATGTTAAATATTTGAGCCAGTCACATTTCTACATAATATCACTTGTAGGAATTCTAGCATGCCTATGCTCAGATATTCTGCTGGAAATTTAGTTGCCGCTTGCATTATTATGTGTGCAGGACAGTGAGCACTAGCACAGACTTTGATTTGATGCATTAAATCTGACCGTGGGTCGAAGGCATGAGAAAACATTTAAATGGTTACTCTTGCTATTTGCTGGCGATAGCAAGAACCGACTGCTCGTTCGCTAGGGAATAATATTTTGCTGAACCTTACTGCCTTGCATACGTAATCATGAAAAGCAAAATTTAACTTTGGAATAGGATATAGGAGCATTAACATAAAGAATTTTTGCAAGTGGTACTGTGTACAAACACGACTGCCTCCAACTTTTCAATGCAGACATACCTGTTTATTTCAGTTGCTAAATTTCAATAATCTTGGTTGTTTGTGCAGATCTTTATTTTCTTACTTTGTGTCCTCCTAGACACAATCTGCCAAGGTGTTTTTTCTGTTCTTAAAAATAAATTTCAATTCATCTAGACAGCACATTTATGAATGTGTCAGTGCTACTTACGGAGCTCTTAATTGCATGTGTCGTTTTTTTCAAGATCTACTGAGTGAGTGGCCCGCCAGACTTGTATGTCATGTTTTAATTCATGCCTTTGGTGCAATTGGCCATTTAAAAACACTTTTTGTGTTGTGATAAACAGTAGCACAATATTGATTTTATCTTCAATCTAACCTTGACTGAACATTCTATTTTAATATATTTTTGTTACCTTAGTTATTTCATTGACTTTGGGAAATTCATTTCTTGAGTGCAATCAAGTTATTTCCTACTGTCGTACTTCATCATACCTAACTTTGCCAATACCTAACCATGTCGGATATTTTACAGTGATACATGCTCAAGTTTAACACTGTTAATGATAACTGATAGAAGGCATACTAGAATATTGTAACGTGAGTCCAAGAATTGGGGGGGGATTGAATGGTGAATTTTTGTAACTACATAGTAATGTCTGCTTGATTTATTTCATGTCAAGTGTGATGAGAATAATATTTACTGAGGTCAACGTGTTAAAACCATGATATAATTATCAGAGACACTGCAGTGGAGGGATTGAGATATTTTGACCACCTGGGTTTCTTTAACGTGCATCCACTTCTAAGCAGACAGGTGTCAAGCATTTCTTCCTTAATCGAAATTGCGGCCACCACAGCCACGGTTTCATTTTGCAGCCTTCAGTTCAGCAGTCAAGGGTTACGTGAAGGGTATATTAGTTATGGGCCGTGGTCTTGTTTCCATCATGCATCTTAAGTACAGCAGTTTGGTGTCAACCGGGCATCTCTACTAGTGCTTTGGTGTTGTGTTTTTGCATTCATAATTTATTGCAATATTTAAGTAGTTTATCAAGATGCGTTTCTGAGCAGCTGTGTGTAGTGTGTGTTGGTGTTTTGTATTACATTCCCAATTTTCTGCAATAGTTAGTGATCGTTGCATGTATTCTGAGTTAGATATGAATTTATGAATGTTTCTTCTTTTACACTCTGTAAGAGCCTCTAAAGCCCAACAAGTCACTCTCATATACTTTGCATATCATACATCCGATGGATAATATTGTGTGCAGAGCTCATAAAAGCAGCCCGTTTTGAATGCCTTAAAAACTGCTTTGGGATCAGAAAAAACTGTTGTGAAGAGTGGGATAGTCAGGGTGAACAGTGGAAGTTCCTCAGATAGGCTGGCTGACGTTTCGATTGGAGGACCTATGTTTGTCAAAGGTGCCTTACCTTCTCATCGTTGGCATGTTTAATTAAGAGGGTTAGTAAAGACGTCATCTCGTGGTGGTGGTGCGTGTCCCTGTTGACAATTTCCGTCTGAAAAAAAACTAGAAAGCAAAGGAGCGCAGTACTCGCTTCATTTCAAGTTGGCTGGTAGCAATTCACATTGCTCTTGGAGGGTGGAGAAGAAAAAGGAAAGAAAAAAAGAAAAAAAGAAGAAACGTCCAAAGTAAGAGCGGTGTGCTGCCAAGGGGTGGCCGCTACAGACACGAAAAAGGCAAAAAGCTTGAGAGTTCGAAGCCCGCAGACGGTCCCCGCACCCAGCCACCACAAAGGGTTGCCGTCGTACCGGCTTACGCCTATTCTCGAACACCAGTTAATGGGTTTGATAACAAGAGAGCGGTTGCAAAAAGGGGCGAGACAAAAGCAGGTGGCGTACTTTTAAATGCCAAGATGTGAAGGGTAAGCGATACCAGATGTGTTCGGAAAAGCATGCGTTTAACGGAGAAGGTCATTGGTTAAAATATGCTTTCACCATCCCTGTAGGTGGCTTGCTCAACGGACTTGCCTCAAGAATTTGGCGGCATGTTGGCAGAGAAATAGAGAAATTCAGAATGCAAAGGAAATAAGGAACGACGAGAGAAACACAAAAAAAGGAAAAATAAAAAAAGGCGGTTTGGGGTAGGTGGCACGCTAGCGTTAACAGACGAGGAAAAAAAGGAGACGAAGAACACTTTGTGGGTCGACAATCACTTAACGATGCACGGTAGGAGTGTTTTGAAGCGACAAAAGAGGAAAGAAAACTGTGGTTGAAAGATTCGAGACAATAAAAACTTCGTAGTTGTGTGTATATAGACACACGTGTATCTATATTTGAAATTCAAATAATTTAGACAGAATATTATTAGTACAATTTGTAGTCTAGGAGCGATTCCATGTAATAACGGTTATGTCTATTTAAAGCTTGAACCTGTCTCGTCTCGAAATGCTGCCGTAATTATGCTATGGCTTTTAGCGATTCCAAATTGCCACGTGCTACATTGATTTGTGATGGTTTTAGGGACTTACATTTGTGTATAAAATATGATTCCACGTGTTTCCTCTATTATGGTAAGCGGAAATTTGTAGAACATAAACCTTTGCTTGGTCCTGTTGTTGAAGTGACTGGCTACTGCTTTTGGTCAATTGTGTTTCGGGTCCGCACAGTTGCCGTTCAGTATTACGTGAATTATTTGGCTGCACAGTTTTGCCTATATATTGTTGTCTACAGGTGGCACACTTAAGACAGTATATTAGGTTGTTTGAAGTGCATTGAAGATCGATGTGTCTTTGAGAATGTAGTCAGATTCTGTGCTTTTTAGGTTGTTAGCCTGCTATATGTTTTTGAATGTGGAGCATCTGGGCCGGCCAAACGGACTAGCCGTCCTAGTCTTTGCTTTAGGTTTTGCGTTAATTCGCAATGCGTGGCACGTGGCATTTGCAACGCTAACTTGAAGACATGCTGGTTTACGAAAACTCAGGCTAGGACGTCTGGTCCCTCTGGCCGGCCCAGGTGCTCAACCTGCAAATATATGCAGCTGGCTACCAACATGAAAAGCACAGCATCTGACTACATTAACAAGGTAACATCGAGCTTCACCTGTACTTTTAAACAACCTAATTTACTTTCCTGAGTGTGCCAGCTGTACAAAACAATATACAGGCGAAACTGGGCCACCAATTCACGTAACACTGAACGGCAACTGTGCAGACACAAAGCACAATTTACCCAAAGCAATAGACTGTCACTTCTACCAATAAGACCACAATTTCGGAAAAGGAAAGCTTTACGTTCTACAAAACAATTTCCGGTCACCACGAAAGAAGAAATACATGGAATCATACTTGTTACACAAGTTTATGTCCCTACACCCATCAGGAATCAATGTTGCACGTGGTAATTTGGAATCGCTGAAAGCCATTGCATAGTTGCGGCAGTATTAAATGACTAGAAACGTTCAGCCTTCAAATAAACATAACTGGTATTACATGGAATCACTCCTAGCCTACATAATGTACTAATAACATTCATTCTAAATTTTTAAAGTTTTAATTATAGATATGCATGTGTCTATATACACACAAATACGAATTTTTTTTTTTCTAGAACCTTTCAACCTCGGCTTTCTTTCCTCTTTTGTCACTTCAAAAATCTTTTTACTGTGCATCGTTAAAGGCATATTCTACCCAACAACTTTGTTGTTGAACGAGTTCATGAAGAAAGCCAGAAGGGCGCGGCTGAACACTCGAAGTATAGGGTATTCAGGAGAGAACGCACAGGCAATATTTGTGAATGAGCACCTATCACCAGACAATAAGCGCTTGTTCTCTAGGGCACTTGCCTTAAAGAAAGAAAAAGGATGGCAGTTCATCTGGACGGAAAATTGCCAGATTAAGGTGCGGAAGTCTCCCGACAGTCGGGTAATTCGCATTGCTTCCGATTCTGATTTATGCAATATTGCCTAACATTTTGCAATCAGTCTAGTAGTCAATCTTTCAGTTACGTGAAATGGCTTCGTACATTCGACCTCACGAACTTCAGACCTATTTTTCCTTGCCCTGCCGTTCACTAATTCATTTTAATGCACGCAGTCTGCAAAAAAACAAGGATGGTATCACAACTTTCTTATCATCAACTAGTCACAGGTTTTCTGTGATTTGTATTAGCGAAACGTGGCTTTCCGCATCTCATAATCACTTGTATACCTTCCCCTCATACTCTGCTGAATACTGTCAACGCGATAATAGTAATCATGGTGGTGCGGCTGTTTTCGTGTCCTCGGAACTGCGTTTTCATAGACGACTTGACTTGACACTCAAAGTGGCTAACTGCGAATCTGTTTGGGTTGAATTTCACGATTCATTTTTTTCACAGGACAAAAAAAACCTTATAGTCGGTTGCATCTATCGTTCACCGTCATCATGTGGAAGTGCTTATTGCTCGGCCCTTGGTAATTTGTTGCACAAATTATCACTGGAGCAGAAAAATGTCATTATCATGGGCGATATCAATATTAACCTCCTAGATCCATCCAACACACTGTTCAATGAATACGTTAACTGCCTAAATGGCTTTGGGTATGAAAACCTAGTTACGCTTCCAACTCGATGTCCCGCAAATAAACAAGGTACACTTATTGACCACGTTTTATCAAATCTCCTTACTAACCCTGACTGCGGCGTTGTCGAAGCCTCTGTTACCGATCACTATCCAATATTTGTGCGTTTAAATTACACTCCTTGCGCTATTGTCACAGGCCTAACCAGAAAGAAGCTCAATTCAACAAAGTTCTTTGAGTTAATATCTGCTACAGACTGGAACCCAGTCATCGCGTGCGATAACCCTGAAACTGCCTACGATACATTTTCAAAGATAATTTCCAATGCCCTTGCAGATTCTACCGAAATAATGAACTGTAAAAAACCGTTCTCCGCTCCTCGTAACCCATGGCTATCTAGCAGTTTGCTTGATTGCCTGAAGAAAAAAGATAACCTTTACAGAAAAACAAAAAAACAACCGTTCAATACTGCGCTTCATGATAGGTATAAAAAATATTCTAATCGTTTAGGAAAACTACTCAAACATGCCAAAACACAGTACTATGAAAATAAAATTAAGTGTGCCGGTAATGATGTAAAAAAACAGTGGGAAATTTTAAACTCGTTTTTGGGTAGATCCAACCAGCATAGCGAAATAACAATGATAAAATCGGGAGACCTACTTCTCGATAATCCCTTAGACATTGCTAACTCTTTTATTAACTTCTTCTGTACAGACAAGCAACGGGAAGACGATCCTCTGACCCAGCCTTACCCACGCATGCCTCACAGCTTTTTCCTTCACCCCGTGACACCTGAAGAAATAGTCACTATCATTTCTAGTCTAAAAAATACCGGGCCCGGTATTGATAATTTCCGCCCCTCTCTCATAAAACTCATAGCAAGTTTAATATCTGAAACATTTTGTCACATAGTAAACCTTATTTTTACCACGGGAATTTTTCCAAGCTCCTTGAAGAAAGCCAAAATAATTCCTGTTTTCAAGAAGGGAGATAAGCGTCTCACATCTAATTATCGACCTATAGCTATACTCTCATTCTTTAGCAAAGTTGTTGAAAAACTAATAGTAACACGCTTGTCTTCCTATTTTTCAAAATTTCATGTCTTATCAACAAATCAATTTGGATTTAGGGAGGGATACTCAACTGATTTAGCATTAATTTACTTGACAGATAAAATCCGGCAGGCAATTGATGCAGGTAATTTGACTGGGGCGCTCTTTATTGATTTATCTAAAGCATTCGATTCACTTGTTCACAATATACTATTTGCTAAATTAGAGTCTATTGGAATAGCAGGCCCGCCACTGAAATTACTACGTAACTACTTAAAAGATAGAGAATATATTGTGTCTATATCTAACACTTACTCACACCCTAAAACAAGTAACATTGGGGTACCGCAGGGATCAATATTAGGACCTCTCTTATTTTTAATATACATCAATGATCTTTCACAATGCCTAAAATCATCTGACTGTATTCTTTACGCTGACGACACTACTATTTTCTGCTCAGATAACCACCTTGATTCATTAATCTACAAGCTTAACCACGACGCGGACAGCATAGTTACCTGGTGCCGGCAAAATAAACTACAGATAAATGCTACAAAATCTCAGTTCGTCATCTTTTCTTCTAAGCATAGGATTTATTCAGGTTCACCATCTTTAACTTTCGCTTCAAACACACTTTATCCTACTGACAGTGTCATGTTTCTCGGAGTCACATTAGATAAGCACCTAAAATTTGATGAGCATGTTTCATCGTTAACAAAGAAGACAGCTTATGGCATTAGGATATTAATTAAAGTTCGCAATTTTTTCCATATGAACACACTAATATCCCTTTATTACGCTTTCATTCATACGTATATTAATTATTGCATATCATCATGGGGAAACACGTATCCAGTCCATTTATCTCCATTGCAACACACTCAAAATCAGGCTATTCGCATCATGACACATAGCACCTACACATCAGAAGCATTGCCTTTGCTCACCTCTAACGGTATTCTGTCGGTGGGAAAACTACATAAATATTCCCTCGCAATACTAATCCACAAATCCATCAGCGGAAAGCTCCCGTTCCCTATAATCATCAAAAGCCAGTATCCTTACTCTTTGTCAACACGTTTCGCATCCAGCAATAGCTTCTTATTACCGAAACCCAGAACTAATTATGGTAAGTTCACTACTAACTTTTCAGCCACACAACTATGGAACTCATTACCATGCCATGTTAAAAATATCTCCAATTTCCACGCATTCAAAATCAACCTTCGGAATTATCTGCATTCAGCATAGTCATTTCATCATTTCATCATCTCTGCTTTCTTTTGTAATTTTTAAATAATCCAACGATGTTTCAGTGTTAATTGCTTCTTTTTGAGTGTTTACTTTGTGTACACATCTTTGTTGCGTTAAAGTACTTTTGTTTACTCAGCTCTTATGGGAGGTCCCCTGTACAGTCTCTTGACTTTGGGACCTCCCTCTGTATCAGTAGTAAACCCCATTGTAACCACCATTTGTAACCAATCAATTTCAATAAACTTTCAAACTTTCAAACTTTCAAAAAACTTCTCTGCGTCTCGTTTTTTTCCTCATCTGTTAACGCTACCATGCTACCTACCACCAACCCGTCTTTTTTCCATTTTTTCTTTCGGTTTTGTTTCTCTCGTCATTGCTTATTTCCTTTGCAATCTGAACTTGCTTAATTCTCTGCCAACATGCCGCCAAATTCTTGAGGCAATTCCGTTGAGCAGGTCACCTATGGGGATAGTGAAAGAATATTTTAACCAACGACCTTCCCCACTAAACACGCGCTCTTCTGAACACATCTGGTGTCGCTTACCTTCGACATCTTGGCATATAAAAGTAGCCCCATGCTTCTTTCTCGCGCCTTTTTGTAACCGCTTTATTATGAGTCCCATTCATAGATGTTGGAGAACAGGAATAAGCCGTTATTGTCGGCAATCCTTTGTGATGGCCAAACGCGGGTACCATCTGCTGGCTTTGAACATTCAAGTTCTTTGCTTTTTTCGTGTCTGTAGCGGCCACCCTTGGCTGCACACGGCACCTACTTTGCGTGTTTTTTTTTCTTTCTTTTTTCTCTTTTTCTCAAGCCTCTGAGTACAATTTGAGTCACTACCACCCAACTTGAAATGAAGCAAGGACAGCACTCCTCTGCTTTAGTTGTTTTTTTCAGACGTCGAGTGCCAACAGGGGCACGGGCCACCACTAGGAAATGACGTCTCTACTGAACCCCTTGAAGCTAACATGGCAAGGATGTGAAGTCTAGGCACCTTTGACGAAGATAGGTCCTCATATCGAAACATTGGTCAGCCTATCTGAGGCATTTCTACTGTTTACCCTCACTATCCCACTACGTGTTTCCACCTGTCGACTCCCATTTTGATTTTCTTGTGAAGAGTGTGTTTTTGAGAAATGAATGCAGTCTCTATTACCTAGAAGTATGCTTAAAAATAAAACTTAAAATTTTATTATGTGGTGAAGGTTCATGGGGTCAGGGCTGATCTGTTAATCTTATCTCTCTTCAGCCACTGGCCTTACTTGTACGAATATTGCTGGTGAAATGCTCTAAACTGTAGCATAAATGAAGATAAATTGTATGAAAAATCATAATAAATGTTTGTTTTGAGTTGAGAGAAAGCCTGTGTTGTGGTACATGTACTTGACATTTATTTTAGGCCAATATATATCTACGTTTAGAAGGTGTGAAAAGATATTTATCAATAAGTGGAAACAATGTCTACGAAGGCAGCTCTGTTGTTTTTGTATAATCGAAAGTTTGAATTGAACTAGGTGAGGCTGAACTCACATGGTTTCGCGATATCCAACTTAACTGCAAATTCAGTTGCTGAAACATGTATGTGTCTGGATCCTGCATGATACGCGTGCACTGATACAGGTACTAAGGTATTCAATATAATGTGTTTTGTGGCTACACAAACATATGCATACGAAGCACCCTTGCTGTATCGAATCTCTGAGCCACAAAAGATATACCCAAGAAGCTCATGTGATTTAACACTAAATATTTGTATTTTATTGTATAACCATATAAGGAAGTCTAAGTTTGTATAGTCGGCTTTACAAAGAAGGCTTTGAGTAATGTCATTGCATTTCAGTAAGCTTGCATATATATATATATATATATATATATATATATATATATATATATATATATATATATATATATATATATATATATATATATATATATATATATATATATATATATATATATATATATATATATATATTTATATATATATATATATATATATATATATATATATATATATATATATATATATATATGAGATCAAACAGACAATAATGCCACGGAAAGTATAGGGTAATTTATTAGACCGAATTGTAATGTAAATGGGAGAAAGAAATGTTGGTGAAAAGATAACTTTCCATAGGCAGGAACCGAACCTGCAACCTTCGAATGTCGCACACCTTTTCAACACCCTTTTAACACACCCTTTCAACACACTCTTAAAAGGGTGTTAAAGTATAAGAACATTCTAACATTTTGCTGGACACCCTTCGTGTAGAAAATTCACCTAACACCCCTTAAGTAGGGTGTATCTGAAAACACCCATGGGGCGTCCTTCTGGTGACAAGCCAGTTTACACCCATAGGGTGTAAAAAATTTACTGTGTGGGGTTATTTAGGATGCACCTAAGTCTAACTACACAGGTGTTGAATAATTTCGTCTTCAGCGAAAATGTAGCCGCCGTGAACTGCCGGGATTCAATCCCGCGACTTGCGAGTCAACAGTTGAGCACCATATTCGCCAGACCACCGGCGTGGGTGGCGCACGTGCAAGAATCGAGTTGCATTCATGTTTGCAATTAAATTCCCATGCATAGCGCAACGTGCTTGTTGTACTGCCTTTTCTAAAAATATAATGTCGTAGCGATGACAAAACCAAGAAAATGGTCGCGGCATTCACAAAATTCAGAGGACACTCTAAGAACAATCGAGAAAATGTTAAAGAGAATAACTTTTTTCACACTATATCATTCGACATTGCTTTACGCGTTTGTATCGTCCACATCAAATGGCAAATTGTAGATGGGCTATGTCACAATCTAGAGACAGTTATATAATCTTGTGTAGAAGCAATTGAAAAATGCTTGAATTTATTACAAAAACCCTTGTTTCGTCAAAAGCCATTCAAGCGCAAGCCATTTTCACAAGCTTCTGGAAGACGAGACGTGCTTGGGCGAAAAGAAATCAATGCACTAACTCCTGCAACCATGCGGGAGCACGGGGAAGTGATTCATTCTTTAGGGCAAAGAAGAAAGGTCAGAGAATGTCGCGGTCAGCACACGCAGCGGCTTTGTGAAGTCAAGAGGGGAGAAGGGCATGAGAGGAGGGAGAGATACGCTCCCGCCCCCGCACACACAAGCGACCACAAACACACTTATATATATATATATATATATATATATATATATATATATATATATATACGGTAGAAAAAGAGGTCGACGAACGTGCGAAAACACAAGTTTTACTAACGTTTCGGCAGGTGGGCCTGCCGAAACGTTAGTAAAACTTGTGTTTTCGCACGTTTGTCGACCTCTTTTTCTACCGCATTTTCCACCGGATCCATTGAATTTCACTCCACCATATATATATATATATATATATATATATATATATATATATATATATATATATATGTACATACATATATAGTGGGACGCCACGTCTCAGGCCGTAAAATTTGTATTTTCTATCTATTCAGTTTGACATTCCTTTAGGTGGAGGGGCGAAATATGAGGTGACCAGGTGGGGGCACTGCCACACCCCTTCTGGTTACAGTGTCCACTCCCTGTTTCTCTATGTCTACGACTTTACTTTGCCCTCCCTTTAGTTACCAGTCCTCTCCCTCTCCCCCTCATGGGCACTCTATGCATAAGTGGCATCAATCATTGCAATAAAATCTCCCGTGCACATGGCATCATCCTGGTATATGGTATATTTTGAATTCAAAAGACATAAGTGCTTTATGGTTATTAACACCACTGTTGTCATATGTTCCGAATTTCTCTGCACCTGAAAACGTTTCAAATTTCGCGCGCTCAAATTTTTACCTTTAGTTTTTTTTGTGGAAGTAAAATTATATTGCGCTCTACGTATTTTTGCATTATATATTTACGTATAAGTTTCATATTTAAATGCATTACCGCATTTTTAGTGCGCAGATGCGGTGTACGTCTGCAGGGTTGTAACCATGATACTTGGATTATGGTGGCTAGAAAGGGCAACGTGAAGGAGGGAGGCCAGCAGGTGCACATACGGGCGATGAAACATGGCGGCGGGGTTAGGTCGCACTGCGCGTGTTGGGAGAGCATTCTAGGGGATTTACAAGCGTGGCTGACGGCTAGTATATTATGAAGGCTAGAAGAGCACTGTGACGGACGCCATATGCGAGCCATGGGAGAGCGGCGCGCAAAGTATAAATGATATTTTTTACGCCACTAGGAACACAGCCATTGTCGGGAGCGCACATGATCTTCACTGCTGCATCCGGCGCCGTGTATTTAACACTGTGTGCAAGGTGCCACGCGTGTTAGTTTTGTGGGACTCTGGACGTGCAACTGTGTTTGTATAACTCCTGAACGAGCCCCATGTGAATAATTCTAGGAAGTGGTGCACTTTTATCGTACCAGCAAAAGCAGGTACGTGCTTTGTGACCAGCTGCAAAAGTGAGTACAAGTCATGTCCGGAAAGGGTGTTGCCATTTCGAGCTCCCAAGGACCCCACTTCGACGGGAGATTTAGGCCCGTAATAAAAAACCCGGTGACAAGGAACTAACCGACGACTACGTTGTTTGTGAACGGCACTTCGAGGCGACGCTTATACACAGAACTTATCGTCATATCATTAATGATGAGACAGTTGAAATTTTACGTGATCAGCCACTGCTAACAGAGGACACTGTATCTACAATGTTCCCTATTGCGCCGAATTACTTCACAAAAGAACAAACAACAAATAGAAGAAAGGAGACAAACCTGTGTAAACAAGGTGATCCCCCGACCAAAAAAAAAAAGAACGACTGTAAAGCAGCAGCAGCCTGAAAAAAGTGAACAACTATTAAAAAAACATTTTGTAGAAGAATCGGGATTCACTGCAGTCGTTAAACTGGCACGACGGAAGTGGAGCCGCAGAGTGAAGGCAGCGCGGAATACGTGTGCCACAGCATCAGGCTAGCTAACACAAGCTGGAACAAACTATCGTTTCCCATTGAACCCAGAACCATCATTTTCGGCTTCTGCGAATTGAAAGATGCCAGGTTGGATCACCTACTGCTGCCTAAATCGGTAAAGTTTGAGATGGCTGATGAGAAAGTTGGAACATTAGGTTGCTCTATTTTTCTAAGGGGCAAACTGCAGCGAAAACGCGATGTTGTTTCACCAGATGAGGCACAGTTTTCGCTCAACAGGGCACATTGCCTGATTTTATCTGCTGGCTGCGGTATAAAACCGAACACAGTTCGAAAGTACGAGCCTTTTGCTGGCTTGTGTTTTATTTTAAGTGCTGCCTTACGCGTGTAAGCAAGGGTCGTTGCATGCACTGCAAGTATTTGCGAAAGCTCTTTTAAAATCAGCAGTCACTAAGAAAGCGTGGTGTATTGCGAGAGTGTGCAAAGCCTGGCACGAGGCATTTGCAATGCTAACTCTAAAGACATGCTTGTTGACACAAGGCTGAAGAAAAGACTAGGACAACGTCTGGTTCCTGTGGCCGGCCCAGGTGCTCCACCTGCAAACATGTACAGCCGGCTACCAACATGAAAAGCACAGCATCTGACTGCATTCATAAAGTCATATCAAGCTTCGCCTGCACCACAACCTGATATACTGTCGTGATTGTGCCACCTGTAGAAAACAATATATAAGTGAAACTGGGCAGCCAGTTCACGTAAGACTGAACGGCCACCGTTCAGCCACACAGCACAATTTACCAAAGTCAGTCTTTTCAACTAACAAAGCCACAATTGTGACAAGCAATGCTTTACGTTTTACAAACTAATTTCTGGTCACCACGAGTGAGCAAATACATGGAATCATATGTGATACGCAAATTTATGTCCCTAAACCCATGGAGAATCAACGTAGTACGTGGAAATTCGGAATCACTGAAAGCCATAGCTAATTGCAGCAGTACTTGGAGACAGGATTCGTTCAACCTTCTGCTAGATTTAACCGGTATTACGTAAAATCGCTCTTAGCGCACATAACCTACTATTATTATGCTCTCCCATTTTTAAATTTAGATTATATATATGCATGTGCTTATAGAAAGCTTTTATTATAGAAAGCTTTTATTATATGCATGTGCTTATAGAAAGCTTTTATTTTCTATAACCTTTCAACCACTGCTTTCTTTCCTCTTTTCTCGCTTCAAACGCCACTCCTGCCGCGCATCGTTGAAGTCGTTGCCAACCCACCAAGTTCTCTGCGCCTCCCTTTTTTCCCCTCGTCTCTTAACACTAACGTCCCACCTACTCCAAACCCGTCTTTTTGCATTTTCCCCTTTTGTTTTTGTGTTGCTATTGTTGCTGATCACTTTCTTTGCATTCTCAGTTTTCTTTTTTCTCTGCCAACAAACCGCCAAATTCTTGCGGCAATTCCGCTTAGCGAGCCACCTACTGAAAGCATATTTTTGGCAATGATCTTTCCTGTCAAATACGTGCTCTTGCGAACCCATCTGGTATTGATTGCGTTCGACATCTTGCCACTTGATTGTACACGGCCTGCCTCTCTCCCCCCCCCCCTTTTCAAAATCACTTTTTCGCTATGTGTCCCGTTTATAGGTGTTATAAAACACGTGTAAGGCACTCTTGTCGGCATTCTTTTTCGTAGCCGGACGCGGCCACTGCCTGCCGGCTTAGAACTTTCAAGCTCTTTCCTTTTTTTGTGTCTTTAGCGGCCACGCTTGGTAGTACACCACTCCCACTTTGCGTGTTTCGTCCTTTTTTTCTTTTTTCTGCATCCTCAGAGAACATTTTGAATCACTGTCACCTAACCTGAAATGAATTGAGGACTGCACTCCTCCGCTTCATAAATTTTTTGTTTTCAGGCGGCGATTGCAAACATGGACATGTGCCACCATAAGGAGATGACGTCTCTACTAACCCCCTTACACGTCAAAGATGACAAGGCGTCTTTGACGAAGATAGTTCTTCCTATCGAAACTTTGGCCAAGTTACGTGTTCCCACTTGTCGACTCTCATTTTGATTTTGTTGTGAAAAGAGTGTTTTTAAAAAATGAATACAGTCTCGATTACCTAGAAACATGTTGAAAAATTAAAACCTAAAATCTTTGTGATGTGGTGAAGCTTCATGGGGTAGGGCTGGTGATTAATATTAATTTTCTTCAGCCACTGACAGATGTACATTACCTGTTTGAATAAAGTCTATAAACTGCTCTAAACTGTAGAATAAATGATAACATGTATGAAAGATCATAATAATTTTCTTGTTCTCAGTTGAGAGAAAACCTGTGTTGGGAGACATGTTCTCGACATTTATCCCATGAAAATATATATCTATTTCAGGAGGTGTGAAAAAAGGTTTGTCAAGAAGTAGAAACGATGTCTACCAGAGCAGCTCTGTTATTTTTGTATAACCAGAAAGTTGGAAATTAATAAGTGAGGCTGAACTCACACGGTTTCACGGTGCGATATTTTTTCTGCAAAGAAAGTTGCTGACACATGTATATGTTTTCACCTTGGATGAGAAATTTGCACTGCTACGGGTAATATTGTATTCAATATAGTAAGGTTGTGTGTCTACACACACGTATACATACCAAGCACCCTTGCTGTATCGACTCACTGAGCCTCAATTTTATATACACAAGATGCTTATGCTTTTTAACACTCTAAATATTTGTATTTAATTGTATAACCATAAAAGGTAGCCTAAATTTCTATAGTCCGCTTTGCAAAGAAGGTTTAAATATTATCATTGCAATTCAGTAAGCTTGCTTACATATATAAGCAACTAGCCTTTTATGTGATGCAGACTTAACAGAGAACCTTTTCTGTTATGACCCCTTGCAGTTGTTGATATCGTGTTTTGTGCCTTCCTATTTGAGGTTCTGTAAAAGTCGATATCGCAGGTGGCACACACCCTTTCAACACCCTTTTTATGGGACTTAAAGTATAAGAATACTCTTACACTCAGTTTCATTTTGCTGGACACCCTTCGTGTTGAGTGTTCAGCTAACACCCTTTCAGAAGGGTGTATTCAAAACACTCATGGAGTGTCGCTTTGAAGACAAGCCATTTACACCCTCGAGGGTGTAAAAAATTTACTATGTTTCAGTTTGGCGCATACGAGCTGTACATGATATTAAAATACGCGACAAACTAAGCCGCATATATGTACTGTTCTTCTATAGTAAAGTGCTTCTTTTTATGATGGATCTCACGAAAGTGTAACAAATTCATGTGATTTTATAACCAGACTTGAGTAACATTTTTGAGTCTCGTGCCTCGCACTAATTAGAAACAGCTTGACCTCAATCTATAATTTTTCTGAAGTTAGATGTGAGCCCCCGCTGTACCTGCGCCCTTTTAGGTTTTGCCCCTAAAATGCGCCCTTTTAGGTTTTGACACACACAAACTCAACATTACCTGACGTACTCATTAAAACCATATAATAAATGAATTATTTAACGGGCGTGATGCGGGAACCCATCCAGGGCTATCTTCTCATACTTATGATGATAAACAAAGCCGTGTGTCATGCACAGTCACAACAAAAATAAGCATTGGTTATTGATTGAAATATAGAGTACATTTTGACTGAAATTCGCAAAGGGGTATGACTACCTGGTTGGTTTCATGGCCCTCACTCAACACTCTTCCCCATCTTGATATCGCATTTCCAAAACACAGGCTACTTCGACAACACCCACCTTCGTCACAGGAAGACGTCAACTGTCAGATGACGATTTCACGGATGCACAGCAAGTGCTGCGCATTCACAGCAGAAGTATGTTCTTCGGTACTTAAATGCAATGAAGAAAAGTACGCCAATCATTTGAACGCTTTCGCCAGTGAATTGGTTCACACAGAGCACGGAGCAAGCGCTGCAGTGTTTGTGACCCCGTCTCTAAAGGTGCCTTGGTCAGCGCGACTCGAGTGCATTGTTTCATCGACAGCATGTGAAAGCTTGGTCATTGAGGCAGGCCTGAAGAAAGTAAAGTTTTTTAGGGTGCAACAAAGTCTTGCTCTTTTCGGAAACCAACCCGCTGTGCAGCGGCTAAAACATGGATGGGTTTTGGATCGGTGCCCTCATAGATTACAACAAGTCTTTAAAGACCTGCATGGCATCGGTCTAAACATAAAGTTTCAATGAATTCCATCACATGTGAGTATACCGGGTAATGAGGCGCCTCGCAGATTTGTCCGGAGTGCTTTGTAACTTACACCAACTAAGAAGGCTTCATATCTAGCCTATCTGGACACCAGCGGCTTAGTTCGCGTGAACAGCACCACGTGGCGTATCGACCTTGAAGGAGCACCGACATCAAGTTTACTCATGCCAAGATTTTTGCGTCAGCAAGTAGCTATAGACCCCGTAGCAGCAATTCACGACCTAAAACGCAACTGAGCGATGAATAACAATCTTTTTTATTGATTTATATCACTGGTATCTAGCACTATTCAAAATGGCTGGCAATCCCGCCATTTTTGGCGCTAGGAGCACCAGCAGTAGCGCTACTTCGCGGTCTCCTCCAGATCACGCCATAGCTGACCACTTCTCCAAAGAAAAGAGTGACGTCAGGCTGAGCTGATCCGGAAACATTTCGTCTACTAGGCAGACACAATCAGTCATGCTTTGTCACCTGCATTGCTTTCGTCACTGTATGAGGTGTCGACTGTGGTTTACCACGATTGTCTTGAGCTTAGAATTCCGCAATTCACGATGTCACGAAATATTTTTGCTTCGATTGACGTTTTGCAGAACAGTGATTCCGAAATGGACGCCGTTACAAGCAGCACTGCTGAGGCGCCAGAGGATGCACGCTTCAGCCATGTCTGCTCCTGTGTCGCAGTTAGCTATATATGTGTGTTTTAGCATGCAAAGCATTCAGGTATACGCAGAGGGGTCAATGCAATATAGCTTTCGCAAATGAGCATCAGCGGAGAAATCGAACACGTTTTCTTCTTGTCAAGTTCTTTTTTCCACCTCCAGATGGCCCCACCTATCCAGCCTTTCGCGGCTGACATGGTATTACCACTTTTCTTGGACGCAGTCTAAAGAGGAACTAAAGTTAAACAATACCTCCGAGTTAATTGTTAGCGACGGTATCTGACTATACGCTGTCCCACTTTTGATAGGCTGTGGCCGTGTTGATGCGTCATACATACGTGATATGAAAAGATACCCTGCAACTCACAACGATTCCCCGACATGCTCACCGACAAACACATGTTTAACCATGCTCTTCTCTTTCGCCCTTTTTTTAAAGGTGGTTTTTATCTAGATCAGACGCGACGAGCGAGTGCGTTTCTGCACTTAAGCGCCAGTCAGCTCCACGATAAGAACACTCCCATCATACACCTCATCGCTACTAGGGCATCGTTACTGAGGTTGGTACTTGAGCAATGTATCACCCCGAACGCGTAGCACTAGTGTCGATGTCGCAGGGCAGTCTATATTCCGTTTTTTTTTTCTCTTATGCTTTTCTACGCTGTTTGATATAGCATTCAAATAACCTATACGTGACGGATGCCACTCAAGTTTGGCTGACCAAACCTATGCATACCAAGCGATCGAATGATGGACACAACTCGATCTTGAAATTTGATGTCAGTGCCCCTTCACAAAACTCAAAAGTCCCACCATGATGTATGTAGTGACGTAGTGATGAATAAAATATAATATATGAAATGGTGTACACAACCAGCGACTGTTGCTTCACCTCAGTGCAAAGATAAAAAAAAGTACGGTGAAACGTCGTTACCTCTAAGGGGACGGCCGCCAATGAATTGGTGGGTTTTCTTGACATACTGTGCCAGACAGCTCACGGTATTCCACACAAAATGTGTGCACGTCATAGATGCACCTTTGGTGTATCAAAAAAGCGTATTTGTTTTTTGTTTGTTGGTTTTTACTTTTTACGCTGCCGTATCGGTAGAGATATTAGAGAAACACGTTGCTTGTGGGGTTATGCGTTCACTGAGCATCAAGCATTATGCTTGGGTACGAACAGGCCACTGCAGTTGTACCTTTTTTTGTGCACTACCTAAGCTATGCTTAGGTAGTGCCCACGGACCCGACAGCGCACGGACCCGACAGCGTCGACAGGCGGACACGGGCAGACTTGATCGCAGGTTCGATCATGACATACTCTGAGGTGCTGTTACAAGGTAACTTTCAGTCGCTGAGTGGCTAACTTCTCAACTGAAATCGGCCCATACGGGTCTTCATCGCGAGTGAAAATGTCCGTGTGACACCGAAATCATGGCGTGGTGTGAAAGCAAGTCTGACTGCGTGCGTAAGTTCAAGCCACCGACGCTTCGAAGGCGCCAAGCTGGAGGTGGCAGAGTCATTTTGACCAGAACTAAATGAAAGCAAAAAGTACACATCTTACCCTTCATTTCCATAGTCCCTTTTCGAGCGTTCTCAAAGTTATGCATTGTTACTTCATTGTAACGCAAAGAGAAAGCGAGCTTAGCTTAGGTAGCGTACAAAAAAAGGTACAACTGCAGTGGCCTGTTCGTACCCAAGCATAATGCTTGATGCTCAGTGAACGCGTAACCCCAAAAGCAACGTTTTTCTCTAATATCTCTACCGATACGGCAGTGTAGAAAGTAGCCCCGCCGCGGTGGTCTAGTGGCTAAGGTACTCGGCTGCTGACCCGCAGGGCGCGGGTTCGAATCGCGGCTGCGGCGGCTGCATTTCCGATGGAGGCGAAAATGTTGTAGGCCCGTGTGCTCAGATTTGGGTGCACGTTAAAGAACCCCAGGTGGTCTAAATTTCCGGAGCCCTCCACTACGGCGTCTCTCATTATCATATAGTGCTTTTGGGACGTTAAACCCCACATATCAATCAATCAATCAATCAATCAGTGTAGAAAGTAAAAACAAACAAACAAAAAACAAATACGCTTTTTTGATACACCAAAGGTGCATCTATGACGTGCACACATTTTGTGTGGAATACCGTGAGCTGTCTGGCACAGTATGTCAAGAAAACCCACCAATTCATTGGCGGCCGTGCCCTTAGAGGTAACGACGTTTCACCGTACTTTTTTTAGGGGCGAAGCTCCTTAGGGCGTGGGCTCTGCGTCCCCTGTAGCCTGTATGTAGCCACCTCTAGTTTAGTTCTTGCAGTGTTCACTAGATGGCGGTACCGTTCCCTGTATGTAGCCACCTCTAGTTTAGTTCTTGCAGTGTTCACTAGATGGCGACGTCGTCGTCTGCAAAGCCTTGTAGAATGAAGCGTGCGTTGTTTCGTTCGATGCGCGCGCGCGCATGTGTGTGTGTGTGCGTGTGTGTGTGTGTGTGCGTGTGTGTGTGTGTGTGTGTGTGTGTGTGTGCGTGCGCACAGGGGATGCGAGATGGGAAAGGGCGGTACTTGGAGTGTTCACTAGATGGACGCACAAACGGATGGACGGACAGACAGACTAGCAGACGGACGGAAGGATGGATAGACGCGCGGACGTACGGTCGGATGGACAAATGAACAGACAGACAGAAGGATGGATGGACGGACGCACGGACGGACGCATGGACAGATGGACGCACGGATGGTCGCACGGACGGGCTGGCGGACGCTTCGCCCCACTGATCATCATTTACTCCGTGGATATGCTGTGATTTTTTTTATCTTTGCACTGAGGTGAAGCAACAGTCGCTGGTTGTGTACACCATTTCATATATTATATTTTATTCATTGCTACGTCACTACATACATCATGGTGGGACTTTTGAATTCTTTGAAGGGGCACTGACATCAAATTTCAAGATCCAGTTGTGTCCATCATTCGATCGCTTGGTATGCATAGGTTTGGTCAGCCAAACTTGAATGGCATCCATCGCGTATAAGTTATTTGAATGCGATGTCAAACAGCGTACAAAAGCAAAAAAGAAAAAAAAAACGGAATATAGACTGCCCTGCGACATGGACACTAGTGCTACGTGTTCGGGGTGATACATTACGCAAGTACCAACTTGAGTGACGATGCCCTAGTAGCGATGAGGTGTACGATGGGAGTGTTCTTATCGTGGAGCCGACTGGCGCTGAAGTGCAGAAACACACTCGCTCGTCGCGTCTGATCTACGAGTTATTGCGTGAAAGTATCAAGATAAAAACCACCTTTAAAAGAAGGGCGAAAAAGAAGAGCATGGTTAAATGTGTGCTTGTCGGTCAGCATGTCGGAGAATCTTTGTGAGTTGCAGGTGAGTTGAAGTCGTCTAGTTCGAAGCACAGATAAAGCTTATTGAGGGTATCTTTTCATATCACGTATGTATGACGCGTCAACACGGTCACAGCCTATCAAAAGTGGAACAGCGTATAGTCAGATACCGTCGCTAACAAGTAACTCGGAGGTATTGTTGAACTACAGTTCCTCTGTAGACTGCGTCCAAGAAAAGTGGTAATACCATGTCAACCGCGAAAGGCTGGATAGAAGGGGCCATCTGGAGGTGGAAAAAAGAACTTGACAAGAAGAATGATGCTCATTTGCGAAAGCTATATTGCATTGACCCCTCTGCGTATACCTGAATGCTTTGCTTGCTAAAACACACATATATAGCTAACTGCGACACAGGAGCAGACATGGCTGAAGCGTGCATCCTCTGGCGCCTCAGCAGTGCTGCTTGTAACGGCGTCCATTTCGGAATCACTGTTCTGCAAAACGTCAATCGAAGCAAAAATATTTCGTGACATCGTGAATTGCGGAATTCTAAGCTCAAGACAATCGTGGTAAACCACAGTCGACACCTCATACAGTGACGAAAGCAATGCAGGTGACAAAGCATGACTGATTGTGTCTGCCTAGTAGACGAAATGTTTCCGGATCAGCTCAGCCTGACGTCACTCTTTTCTGTGGAGAAGTGGTCAGCTATGGCGTGATCTGGAGGAGACCGCGAAGTAGCGCTACTGCTGGTGCTCCTAGCGCTCAAAATGGCGGGATTGCCAGCCATTATGAATAGTGCTAGATACCAGTGATATAAATCAATAAAGAAGATTGTTATTCATCGCTCAGTTGCGTTTTAGGTCGTGAATTGCTGCTACGGGATCTATAGCTACTTGCTGACGCAAAAATCTTGGCATGAGTGAACTTGTTGTCGGTGCTCCTTCAAGGTCGATACGCCACGTGGTGCTGGTCACGCGAACTAAGCCGCTGGTGTCCAGATACGCTGGATATGAAGCCTTCTTAGTTGGTGTAAGTTACAAAGCACTCCGGACAAATCTGCCAGGCGCCTCTATACCCGGTATACTCACATGTGATGGAATATACTCAAACTTTATGTTTAGACCGATGCCATGCAGGTCTTTAAAGACTTCTCGTAATCTATGAGGGCACCGATCCAAAACCCATCCATGTTTTAGCCGCTGCACAGCGGGTTGGTTTCCGAAAAGAGCAAGACTTTGTTGCACCCTAAAAAACTTCACTTTCTTCAGGCCTGCCTCAATGACCAAGCTTTCACATGCTGTCGATGAAACAATGCACTCGAGTCGCGCTGACCAAGGCACCTTTAGAGACGGGGTCAGAAACACTGCAGCGCTTTCTCCGTGCTCTGTGTAAACCAATTCACTGGCGAAAGCAGGCGCAAGTACCTGTGCACATTTTCGAAGACAATGTGACTGTTCCTCGCTTAGGCCACCCCGTGTGTTCACTTCAAGATAAATAACCAGTGTGGCAAGTATTTCATCAAGCAATTTAGCACGCAGCTAGTTGTTTGTTGACACATACTACAGCTACTGCCGCCATTGTTCCACGAAGTTTAAGTTTTCAAAAAGAAGAAAAAAATCTGTCCCGCGCTGAGCCATCAACAGGGGTGTTCTGCCAGCCACACCTTGCATCTGCGCCAGTGAGGTCCCACTATGACGTACCCCAGTCTAGGCCTATTGCTGCACATCTCATGTGAAGGAGGGTTCAATTAGAAAAATTAGGCGTTGTTGATTTCTTAACTTGTTCATAACTGGACCTTCATTTGGACGAGTTGTGTGGCTGATAATATTCAGGCAAAGTTTTGTGCAATGAGTTATACAGTTGGCAGTCTGTGCTTCTCCCACATTGTTCTTACTGATGTCTCTAGTTCTTACTCTGCTGTGTTTATTACTGCTCATTCATATAAACTAGCCTAGTTTGCCACTGTTTTGTGCAAAATGCAGTTGGCAAGTGCAATAATGTTCATAGCAATAAGTGTTCAAGGGGAAAATTATCTTTTGATAATCAGTAAGTTGCATTCGAATCAATATATTAGAAGTAATATTTGAATAAACATGAATCCATATTCTTTACCATAATGCTTGCGACCTCAATATCAAATATATGGTGCATATAGAAAAGGTTTTAGCAAATTAACTTCCACGCTGTTTTATTTAACAGCTGACAAAATGGTATTGCATGCTTACTTGCCACTTCTAGGAATGTGTTTGAAATACATTCCAATTCTTCACTACAATGCCATATCTCATTGGGGTCAACATTAACCATGGATTGATTAGAGTTTAAAAACGCAGACAAAAGGGGGCTGTCTGTGAGGCTTACTTAATATTGGCATCCGTTTTGCTAGCCACAACAATATTATGCAAGCTTCCTGTAGAGTGGTTATGCGTCTTGCATGTATATTTGTTAACCAAAAACGTCAGGTATAACTATATTTGTCTTACAGATTGGATGCAGTATATGGAGGCTGCAGGCGTGATGAGCCAATTTGAATGGAGGAAATCCCTGCACACGTGTTAATCCATGCTGCATCAGCTGTTTGGTGCTTTCATTGCCTCTTTGCAGATGCGTTGGGTGAGTAAAGCAAGCTGGTTGCAACACAGGGAAAACAATAATATGGCAGCACCTCTTGTGCGTGCCTTACATCCCAAGTATATCAAATATTTATCTTCTACTGTGTAGCCCGTAATTTTTAAAGTGACACTTCTTTTTGCTCTATAATTGGGCCGTGATGGTTCGACAGCAATTGTTTCTGAACAAATAACTGATCTCAATAATGACAAAACATCCTTCATACTCCTTAGCATAAGCTGGTACATTGCTATAGCTGATTCGTTTGTTTATTTGTGGCTGTAATGGTAATGGGCAAGTAGCGTATGCAAGTTCTGATTGGAGCTGTCGGTGACGTCTGCTTAGGCAGTGCCACGTTGGTTTGCAACCAGACTTCCTTGTGGCCACATAAACAATAAAGCCATAAGATGTGCATTCTAAATAAGATTGCCATATCACATATCGCTGCGTCTTATTATGTGTCCAACAAATGCAGATAACCTTAGCTTGTCACTATAAAGGAATCCTAAACCAACACAAGGTAGAAATTTAGTCACGGTGTTGCAGCTGTGTATAATGTACAATGAATGCACAGCCGTGATAATTTTTCTATATGCTGTCACAATAGTAATGTTACACACATAGGATGATAAAAAAGGCCCTCGCTATTTTCGCAGTTTTTTTCGCTATTCATTGGCTTGTCTCTTCTCTTTCCCGTGTGTTCCTCCTCACATGCAAGGAGTAAGAGCAGTGGGCCCACAAACACGTATTTTGAAAAAAAATGATGACGCAATGTGAGCACTGACAGATGTTGAACACTTCCAAAAGGCTCAAAGAGGAGAAAGAATTGTTTCAAGCAACTTTTTGGGCACCCGTGGCTAGTTTTTCTGCTGCAGTTGTCATTGTTGATCAGGACACTACTCTGAACTTGTTGCGCACATTTGCTTCAAATGTAAAAAAATATTTGGAGGTGGTTTGGCGCCCTTTATCTAGTTACATACGAAACTAGGTTTCAATATGTAAGCAAAATCTGTTCACTATAAATCAGTCAATGATATGTGAAATTCAGAAAAGGTTCACAGAAAAGCTCCGAAAAAGGCCAAGTCGTTGCCCCTTGAACGTGAAGGAGATAACCTCCTTTCAAGAGGTCAATAGACATAGTCTACTAGTCTCGACATCGCATGCACTATAAAATATTTTCGTACGGTGTTTTTCATGCATGTTATAATAAGAAGGGTTTTTATTCGAACTTTTCTCACTTTGCCCTGTGTTGGTGAAATTGCTTAACATGGGTGTGATGCATGAATAGCTTTAAGCCTTGAGGTTTTATGCAAATGGTGCCCTTACCCAGTTTGTATATCTTGATTTGAATTAAATAATAAATACCCAGAAAAATTTGTTTTGCTTACAGCTGGTGTATTTTAAAATATGCCACGGTAGATGTGAGCGCACTCGGTGACGTCCTTTATTAATGCATCACTATCACCATCCTAACTACACCTTCTACAGAGCATAGTGTGACAAAAATAACAGTGCCCAACTTTACTGCCTGCATACACTTACATGTCTCAAAATGTGTTAGAAAGCCTAGTTAAAGTTTGTATTTATTGTTTCACTTCAAATAAATATTCTGGCCGTACTTAAAGTTGCTTCCCCTCTTTTAGCTCCTCAAAATATTTGGTGATCAAAAGAAGTATCAATGCCATAACCTTACACTGTCGGCCTACTCACTACTCTAATAATAAAAATTAACAGACAACGCTACCTGGAAAAAATATAGTGATGTTATAAGGAGTAATTTTTATGAAATTGTCAAAAAACGTAACGTATTATTCACTTGTCACCACGTTTTCTTTTTGATTACTTTTTTACTATTTTGTTACAATCATTTTCGATAACAACCCCTGTAGTTTGTTTGGCATCATTGTCTGTTAGTTTTCATTAAAATGTTCAGTAATGACAACGAGCCCTTAAATTTAGAGTTATTTCCTTTACTCAATACTTTGTAACAGCGAATCTCATTCATGCTAACGGTGTGGGACTTGTTCTTATACAGTTGTGCGTGTGTTTGTGTACGTTCATTGCCACCTCATGTCCCTTGCCGATTGTCTGAAAACTAACAGATGCATAATGCTGCCAAGGAAGTAGAGGGGATATTATTCGAAGTAATTGTAATTTAGTTGTCAAGCGAGAAAAGTGGAAGGAAAGATAACTTGCCATTGGAAGGGACTGAACCTGTGACCAACGAATTAAACGAGTGCCGCTTTGCCAACTGAGCTGCCGCAGCAGCTATGACCCCTTCCACTTTGTATGGTATATATGTGCACCTGATCGCAGGAAAGTCAGTCAGTGCCGCTTGTTGCCACTATGGGTAGAGTGGTACACTTTTTCTCTATTTGCATCACGTATGACATCATCTTAGTACAAGCTGGTAGCCTGACTGACGCTTCAGCGTTTATTGCACATATCTACCCCATAAAGTGGATGGGGGATAGCCGCCGTGGTAGTTCAGTTGCTAGAGCATCAGAATCAATATTTAAACGCCACAGGTTCTGTCTTTGCCAGCGACAAGTTAACTTCTCTTCCACATTTAAATTGTTGACATTTACATAACAATTACTTGCAATATTATCCCTTGTTCTTTTTCTGGCAGCATTGTCTCTTAGTTCTCATTATTATCGTTTGTAACAAAAAAACAAGCCCTTTAACGTACGTTTCTTTCCTTCATTCGTACTAGGAATTTCATCTGGCAGGCTTGGTGTCATGAGGTTGTATACGAGGGATAATTTGTCAGCTGTTAGCTCATAATAAGATCGCGTGCTGTGTGACGCCAGCAGGTAAAAAAAGAAAAAGTGCCCTGCACTCGCCATAATAGCAACAGGCAGCGCTGACTTTCTCTCCCACGATTAAATGTACATATATACCATACACAGCCCTACTGAAACGTTCCGTAAGATGCGGAGACCTCACATACGGAATTATTGGAATATGGAAGACGTATGATGCGGACTCCGCATAAGACGTATGATGCGGGCTCCGCATAAGACGTATGATGCGGACTCCGCATCTTATGGGAAGACGTATCATGCGGAAATTACTGAAATGTGTGCATGTTACGTCTGAATCTAGTGCAAAGCAATATAATGTGTAAATTGAATGGACGTCCACATCTTGAGTACATGCAATACTGTGTACAAATCACAATATTTCTTAAATGTGCATGATGAGGGATTGAATCATCGGCATCTAGCTTACTAATTGTTGTGATGCAGAAGCAAAATTACCTTTTAAATAAAATACATTACAAAACTACTAAATTAACATGCTAGCGATCATAAATGGTGGTTACATTGCAACACATTAATGCAGTGTTCTATGCAAGACTTAAAGAACTTATAAAGTTATTATTATCAATAGAGAAGCATTAATATACACATCAGCCCTGCTACAATCAATATGTTTTTTTATTTGTCTGTATGCTCCAGCTGTGAATAGTGACATTGCAGTTTGATCGTACACAAATGAGGTGACTGCACCGCAATTTCACGAGCTCCACCTAAGCCACAGGATGGTGGCACAATGTAACAGCAATTTTAGAACGAAATGTTTAAACATAAATAATAATCATAGCACTGTGAAAGTGTGGCGCTGTGTTTAACTCATGAATGCCTTGTGGAGATCGGCGAAATGCTGCTTGAGGCTCCGGCACCGCTGTAAATTTCGAAGGTCACTGCGATAGAACTTATGTGTCCTTCATAGGCACCTGGAAATGAAAATAATTGGCACAAATAATGTCAGAGACACATGTTAGCACAATAGTTTACATGCACAAGAAATATAACACACAGAATGAAACTGAAAATTTAAGGCACACAATCCTTCATGTTATGCATATGTGAATAATAGAAGGAATGAGTGTATAAATTAGTTCTGCCACATCAAAAAAAACAGCATGCTTATCACAGTGAAAATAACTAGGTTGTCACGATTAGATAATCGATTATTATGTCCTTATGAAATTATGATTTAAACGCTCCCTGCACAGTAAAACTTTAGGAACTGCAAGTGAAAGCTCTCAGTGTTCATTTAATAGTGTGTGCATGTACATCTGCTGCCTTTATACTATACAGTTTGTGCACAAAATTGGCATCTTGAACAATTTTGAGAGTTAAACCTAGGCAACTTATGAAGGTTAAAATCACCATGAAAGCAAGCAGGAAAAGGCAGGTGCCATTAAAAATCTGTGCAAGCCAGATAACTATAACCGAACTGCACACATATAGGGGAGCAAGAGTAACAGTAATTCGGCTGCTGACCCGCATGTCGCGGTATCAAACCCCGGCTCCATTTCCGATGAAGGCAGAAATGCTGTAGGCACGTGTGCTCAGATTTGGGTGTACGTTAAAGAACCCCAAGTGGTCGAAGTTTCCAGTGCCCTCTACTACGGTGTCTCTCATAATCATATAGTGGTTTTCGGACGTGAAACCCCACATATAAATCAAGAATAACAGAAATAAACTGCCAACAGAAAAGTTGGTTGCATGTGCTATCTGTAAGTGCTTACACCTTACTACATACAGCATGCTCATTCCATTTTAAATACCGATATTGAAAATAACTGCTCTATTAGGAATGTAAAAGGTAAGGTAGAACTGAATGACTCTACAAAAAGTGACCCTATTATGACATCACGTTTTCTTATAACAAAATTGACTAAGACTCTCAAATATCATTATGCAAGGAAAAAAATCTTCAAAAGAACAATCAAGTTTGAAGTCATAATTATTTATATGTCTCCTATGACTATAACCAAGAAATCGACCTCAACATGACTAAGGTTAGTTTTTAAGGCCTATGTTCACTAGACAATGAACTATACCACAAAAAGCACAGCGTTCAGGCAAAGCACCACACAAAAAAAGAAAGCAGTCCTTTTTGTTATTACCTACAATGCCTTTAATGGTATTTTTACCTCTACTTTCCGCTTTTTATCTAAGTAACTGGTGTGAAACAAGTTAGCTGAAAATGCACTGTGCCTCCAAAACCTGTTGGTTGAATCTGAATTTTAAAAAAATGGTGAAGCTTGCACTAAATTAGGCTCCACAAGCCTTGGAACAGTGAGACTACATGACTCTTAAGACTACTTTAGTTACTTGTGTTTTGTTTCTGGGCCTAAGCATAAAGACAAGGGCTTAACTGAATTGCTGCTAACAAACAAATGCTTTCGAAATTGCCCGAGCGTCAAAGGATGCTCAGCCATTTGTTGTTTTTTGCACTGGGCTATTCTACACCAAACATACAAACCATACTGCCTGGCGACCATCACAGATGTATAGTTTAAAAAATGATGGTAATTTACTCTTCTGAAAATAGTTATTTGCAGAAATGTTTTGAAGAGAAAAGAGTAGTGGTCACGTGGGTACCTTCAGAATTTCGCAGAATGTCGTGCGGGTGTTATTTGTTAGAAAAATTTCAAAGTACCGCTTTTTCTTGCCACATCAAGTTTGATCTACATATTAAGTAAAGATGCTTCCTAAAGTATTTGAAGTCAAGTAACATTAGTGCAATTTTTCTGCTACATAGGCTTTGAAGAATTCCGCCAAACTGTTTATCGTTTGCATTTCTTGTATGGCAATACTGCATTTTGTATGAATATTTGAGCCACAAATACTCACTGCACAGAAGTTATATTTTACGAAAAAAAATAATGTTAGGTCCAGATTACAAATATCACTATATAATCATTTTTGTCCACATTGAGATGCAATTTGAGCTGTGTGTTTGTCTAATTGAAAATTACTTTTATATGTAAGTTGAAAGCAAATAAACAGTTCTTGTTACATGGCAAGTGTTATCATTACAAATTTTGTTTAAATGAGGAAAATGATTTTTGAAGTCTCCTATTGAGGGTCATGGGGAACTTCGGAACGGAAGCTGTCGTACATCAAATGCAGAAAACAGCCATCATAAGAAAACTTCAAAAATTCATTTCTACTTTAAGACAAAGTGTAATCATATAACTTGCCATATAAAGAGAACTACTTCCTTGCTTTTGATGTGGCGAAAAATTGCACTAATATTACTGAGCTTCATGCACTACACACAAGCACCTTTACTTAATACCAAGACCGAATTTGGTGTAGAAGAGGCAGTATTTTTGAAACACTTTACTTTTTACAAACAACACCCAGACGACATCCTGGGAAGTCCAGAAGGCACCAACGTGGCCTAATATTTTGTTCTCTGCGATATACTTTATCATTTTGCTGTTTTCAGAAAAATACAGTAAACGAGCACAATATTTTTTTTTCAAAACACATTTAGGACGGTTGGCAAAATGGCTGGGATGTTTGATGCGTAATTGCCTCACTGCCAGCATTTATTCTTCCGAAGCTCAAGCTATCACCTCTCTGTTACTGCCTCCCTCACATACAATGCCTGCATAGGAAAGAAAAAGAAAGGCAGGTCCGACAAAGTTCGCAAGGCAAGATATTTTCATGTTGGATAAATTCATTACCATAAACAGCAGCAAAATAACATTCATTTTGAGTAGTCCAAGACACAAGCTATATACCAGCATACTAAGAGCCAAGCACAAACTTTTCAATTGAACATGTGTGGTGATAGACAGGAAGCACTTATTGCAAGACTGATCAGTATGTAATTAACTAAATGAAGTACAATGCACTGTTCAATCCAACACCACATAGGCATCTTTGCTATAGCAAAGCCATGTGTCATTGATTCATGCACTATATGGGACAATGCAAATGTAACAAAAAAGGTGAAAAAATAAAACAAGGGAAAAAAAAGATGAAAAGGGGGGATGCAAAGTAGGAGCAGTGTAGCACTACTTTTACTTTGCATTCCCCTTTTCTTTCTTCTTTTTTCTTCTTTTCTATCATTTATCTTTTTTTTTTTGCTTCCCTTACCCCCAACCTCCAATAGGAGAACACTTTGTATCAGCGCAACCTAACTTGAAAAGAAGCAAGGGCTGCACTCTTCTGCGTTATAGGTTTTCTTTTTTCAGACAAACATTTCCAACAGGCACACACGCCTATACCAATAGATGATGTCATTACTGACCCCATTTAAACTAACACGCCAAGGATGACAAGGTGACTTCTAAAAATAGGTCCTCCTATCGCAACATCGGCCAGCCTGTCTGAAGCACTTCTACTGTTCACCCTGATTACCCCACTAGATGTTTCCATCTGTCGACTCACATCTTCATTTTGGATAACACTAAGACGAGCTTACATTGATGAATACGCACGAAAGTTTAGTGATGTATCATGTATCAGATTAAGCAACTCTGTTAAAAAATTATTGATAGCTTGCTTCCAGGCTTTTTATACTGTAGCCTGAAACTTCGTAATGTCTTCTATGCACATGAACCAGATTGACAACGTAATGCACAACATGCTTAAGAATACTGCGAGGAACAAGATAACGACAAAACGACCAGCCACCCAAAATTTTCGCTGTACATGTTTATAAAATGTTCATGTACCCCAAATGAGGTGCTTATGATACAAGCCGAAAAAACCTACAAGTAGGGCCTTGGAGTCTTCTGGAAGTAGACGTGTTGCATTTTTTCTGTAGAGGGCTTTACACCCATCAGTGAGGAACAAAACTCCTGTATAGTGAAGAATGTTGGCAGCTATCAGTTATAGAAAAACCTAATGCAGCTAATCTTCCCCGACACATCTGTACATTTAGAGAGGTGACGTAGCTTCTGTGATTCTGGCAGTAATTCCAACAGGACCAGTGCGAAAATTGGCACTACTTGGCTAGACAAATGTCCAAACATGCCTGCCCGACTCCCTCTAGCCATCCTGGCTGAATCTGACACAAGATTTCTTAACTGCTGGCTGGACAAAAACAAAACCACTGAAGCACTCACAATACACAGCGTGAAGTTCCTCTGGAGTGGTCAACTTCGTCTTCTGCGATGAAAGAGCAGCACAGTGTACTGATAAGGCACTCCTTGCAATGGTTTTCAATGCCACACAGTGACCTTGCTGTTCCTGTCGAAGAGAGCTTCGGGAGCTTGGAGGGTGCTTGCTCTTTTCTGGGGGCTGCTGCCGCTCCTCGTTTTCTGCTCAAGGTCAACCTGCATAAAGTTGTAGACGAGGCTTTAAGAGTTGTATATAATGATATACAAATTTTCGCTGAACACACATTTCCTCGTGGCACATTGAGGAATTTCTTATAAAACTTAAGGTCTCGCATATGCAAACATTTACAATCGATCCGAAGATGCACTCGACTCTAAAGAAGCAAGTTTGTTATGTAGTGTATATAAAGAAAGGTCATTCAGCACAACCACAACTACAGTTGCACACGAAAACGACATTTTACACGATCCTGTTTATTTACATGGTCCATTTTATTTTATTTACACAGTCCATTTTACACGGTCCTGTTTTACACGATCTGGTCTGCATGAACTCTTGAACCGGGCACCATATAGGTTGAAAGACACACACAGACTTTGAGACAAACCTAGTTTCCCGTGGAGCATCCTCTTGCACTATAACAACACATCTCAATCTAGTTAGTTGGTCAGAACGAGGTGAAAACAGCTCGCACTTGAAAAGCACGGGCAGAAGGAATGACGCCTGCACCCTGTGCTTTCTGTACATTCTCGTTGAGGGTGCAGTTTTCACCTTATCCTTATGCAATTTCGCATTTATAACATTGTTCACTGTATAATCTTTGTGGCGTTAAAGTGTGTGATACCGTCATGTGTATCCCATGTAATTTATAAAAATAGAATACAAGATAGCTTGATTCAAAAATAACAAAGTGCATCCAGCGCCATGTCCTGTAGCCATTCTTTAGGCAAGTGGCAGAATGATTTATTCTTCAAAACATATCTTACTTGTAACCACTACAAGAGCTAACTCGTACACTGGCACATTCTGTTTGCCTCTTCAGATTATAAGGTACCTTTTTACACCAGAAAATCTTCAAGAAGACTAGAAGTGTTGTAATTGTGAAGAAAGAAAAGTAGAAGGAAAAAAAGATATTGATTGATTTGTGGGGTTTAACGTCCCAAAACCACCATATGATTATGAGAGATGCCGTAGTGGAGGGCTCCGGAAATTTTGACCACCTGGGGTTCTTTAACATGCACCCAAATCTGAGTACATGGGCCTACAACATTTCCGCCTCCATCGGAAATGCAGCCGCCACAGCCGGGATTCGAACCCACGACCGGCGGGTCAGCAGCCGAGTACCTTAGCCACTAGACCACCGTGGCGGGGCAGGAAAAAAAAAGATAACCTGCCCTGTACAGGGACCGAGCCTGCGAACTTCGAATAACATGTCCGATGCTCTATCAACTGAGCTACCATGGCGGCTATCCCTCTTCCATTTTGTACGGTATATATGTGCATTTTTACATGGAAGAGTCAGTCAGCGCTGCCTGTTACCATTATGGCGAGTGTGGGACACCTTTTTTTTGCCTACTGGCAATTACATTACGATTGCAATTACGTTACGATTACTTCCAATATCCCTATACTTCTTTGGCAGCATTATGCATCTGTCCATTCTCAGAAAATCTGCTAGTCACAGGAGGAGGCAATAGTTCGCCCTCCCACCTAAATGCATGTACTTGAATACATGCACAACTGATAAAAAAAAAAACAAGTCACACACCGCTAAGATTACCGAGATTCACTGTTTCAGATTCATGAGTAAAGGAAAGAACTATAAATTTAAGGGTTTGTTGTCTTTGTTGAACACATTATAATGAGAACTAGCAGACAATGATGCCAAACAAACTATAGGTGATGTTATCAAAAATAACTTTCACAAAATTGTGAAAAGAAAAGTGAACGAAAACGTAACTTGGCGGCAAGTTACTAATGGGTTGACATTTTTTGACAATTGAATTGACATTACTTTTTATAACATCCCTATATTTTCCTGAGTAATGTTGTCGGGTAATTCTCATTATTAGAGTGGTGAGTAGGCTGACAAAGAAAGTATATGGCATTGATACTTCTTTTGAACACCTAAAAGTTTGAGGAACTTAAAAGAGTGGAAGCTACTTTGAGTAGACCCGAATATTTAGTTGGAGCGAAAAAAAACGTACACACATTTTTACCAGGCTTTTTAACCTATTTTGAGACATAAAAGTGTATGCTGCCAGTAATGTTAAGTACCATTACTTTTGTCACACTATGCACTGTAGCAGGTGTAGTTAGAGTGGTGATAGTGAAGGATTAATCAAGCACGCCACCAACTGCGTTCACATCAATGGTCGCGTATTTTAAAAATAAACCTGCTGTATAGTAAAAAAAATTTTAGAGCATTTATGATTTTATCCAGATCAAGTTAAACCGACTGGGTAAGCAAACCATTTGCATAAAATCAAAAGGCATAAAGTGATTCATGTATTATAACTATGTGAACGATTTCAGCAATGCAGGGCAAAGTGACAACAGTTCTATTAAAAACCCCTCTCATTATAACATGCATGAAAAGCACCACACCAGAATATTTTATAGTGCATGTAATATCGAGACTACTAGACTGTCTATTGACCTTTTAGAAGAAGGGTATCTCCTTCACATTCAAGGGGCAACCACTTAGCCTTTTCCTGAGCTTTTCTGTGAATATTTCCTGAATTTCAGATATCATTAGGATTGATTTAGAGTAAACAGATTTTGCTTACACATTGAAACCTAGTTCTGTATGTAACTGCAATTATGGGTGCCAAACCATCTCCAATTAATTTTTAACATTTCACTTATTTTTTAACTGCAGCAGCACAATTAGCTATGGGTGCCCAAAAAGTAGCAAGAAACAATACCTTTACCTCTTTGAGCCTTTTGGAAGTGTTCAGCTTCTCAGTGCTCACCTTACAACATTTTTTTTAAATACGTGTTTGTATGCCCACTGCTCTTGCTCCTTTTACAGTGAGGAGGAGCACATGGCAAGAAGAGACAAGAAAGAAGCATAGCAAAAAAAAAGCGAAATAAGCGAGGACCTCTTTTATATCGTACAATGTGTGTAACATTACTACTGCGACCACATATAGACAAATTATCACGGCTATGTATCCATTGTAGAGTCATACACAGCTGCAACACCACGACTAAATTTCAACCTTGTGTTGGTTTAGGATCCCTTTATAGTGGCAAGCTAATGATATCTGCATTTGTTTGGCACATATTAAGATGCAGTGAAATGCGATATGGTAATCTCATTTAGAATGCACGTCATGTGGCTTCATTGTATATGTGGCCACAAGTAACTCTGGTTGCAAAGCAATATGGCAGAGCCTAAACAGACGTCACCGACCACTCCAATCTGAACTTGCCTTTGCTACTTGCCCATTATCATCCCAGCAAAAAATGAATAATTGAATCTGCTACAGATAAGTGCTAGCTTATGCTAAGGACCAAGTATGAAGGGTGTTTTGTCATTATTGAGATCAGTTATTTGTTCAAGAACACTTGCTGTCAAACACAAATACATTGCTGTCGAAGCATCAAGACTCAAATATAAAGCAAAAAGAAGTGTCTCTTTAAAAATTACAGGCCACAAGGCAAGATAAATATTTGATATACTTGGGATGTAAGGCACGCACAAGAGGTGCTGCCATATTATACTTTTCCTTGTGTTGAAACCTGCTTGCTTTACTCACCCAACACATCTGTAAAGATGCCGTGAAAACACCAAGGAGCTGATGCAGCAAGGTTGAACACATGTCCAGGGATTCCACCATTCCTAAGCAGCCCTACAGCCTCCACAGTCCTGAAACCATTTGTAAGATAAATATAGTTCTACCCAAAGTTCTTGGTTTACAGACACACATGCAAGACGCATAACCACTCTATAGGAAGTTTGCATGATAATGCGCTGGGTAGCAAAATGGATGCCAATATCAAGTATCCCGGCCTGCCGCTTCTTTCTTTCCGTTCTTAATTAATCAATCCATGGTTATTAAATGTTCCCCCAATGTGAAGTGTGCTGGCAGTCCGGTGAAGAATTGCAATGTATTTAGAACACAGTCCAATTCATGGCAAGTAAGCATGCAATAGCGTTTTGTCAGCTCTTCGAGAAAAGAGCATGAAGTTTAGCTAAAACCCATGTTTTTTATAAACACCATTCAATTTGATATAAATGTTGTGAGCATTATGTAAAGGAACACGGATTCATGTTTAATCAATAATTTCTTATAATGTACTGATATGAATGCAACTAACTGAATATGAAACGATCAATTTTGCTCGAGAATTTAGAGTTATGAACACTATCGCACTTGCCTGCTGCATCTTGTCCAAAACAGCGGCAAGATAGGCTAGTTTGTGTAGGTGAGTAGTAATGAGCAGTGCAAAGTAACAACAAGAAACACCAGTAACAACAGTATGCGGCAAGCACAGACTGCCAACTGTATACATTATTACACAAAAGTTCGCCTGAATATCAGTCAGACAACTTGTGCAAATGAAGGTCCAGTTGGGCATGAACAAGTTACGAAATCAACAATGCCTGCTTTCACTAACAGGACCATCATTCACATAAAGTATGCAGCGATAGGCCCCTACCGAAGTACGTCACAGCATGATGTCACTGGCACATGTAAAAGGTGTGGCTGGAAAAACACTCCCGCTGGTGGCTCAGCCCGGTACAGTCGTGCGGTGTTTGGGGCAAGTTTTAATTTTTCAAAGCTTACACTTCACGTTACAATGTCGACATTAGCTGTAGTATGTGTCAGCAAGCATCCAGCTGTGTGGTAAACTGTGTGGTAAAATATTTGCCACGCTGTCTGTTTATCTTGAAGAAGTGAACACACGTGGTGGCCTGTGCGAGCAACAGCGGCATAGTCTTCAAAAATGTGCACTGTTGATTGCGGCATGTAGTGTGCATTGAAAGGTATTGAGAATATCGGTTCAACTGAGAATACTGAGTGTGGTGTGTGCAGTGTCAATAACAATGTGTCTTGTTTGCGAAGACTAGCACTCATGGCAGGGACCGGTCGATGAAAAAACTTGATTCGACATTTTAGTCAAGGTAAATATGCACTTGACGCGACCATATGCGAGTGGGTACATCTCGGTGTTTGCGCTGTGTGCAGAAAAAAATTGCATGGTCACCGGGCTAGAAGATACCATTTGCTGAAGCTGCATGTATAAATCGCCCCGACGAGTACGCAAGCCCAATAAAGGTATAACTCGTTTTATCGAAGGCCTCATATGTCTTCATGTAATAAGCAGAGATTCTTGTTTCACATATACTCAGTACCTTTACCGCTCGATATTCATGAAGTGACAATGCAAACAACAAGTTTGTGTGTTAGGTCCTAAGGAAGCAATGTAAATATGCAAATAAGTTGTAGGTGTCAGATGCAGTGATGTAACTGCACAAAAGATTACGTATATATTAGGCTACAGGTTTAGAATCGCATACATCTGAGTGGTCTATCAGGAACGTCACAAACAACTTCCTTGCCAACCAGCCCTTGCACAGAAAGAGGGAATCGCTGGCACGGTGCTTGAAGTGACGTCACACTATTTGCAAACATAGAGGAGTTTCTTACTTAGGCAACATTTTGCACAATATATTTTTTAAATGCAAGACTGTACTCGTCCACATTGATCATACTGATGTCTTTTGTTGTTACTTTGTGCTGTGAATCACTAGGCATTTAGTCACCATGATCTTTAAAAGCTAATTTCAGTGTTCTCTCTCATATTGCTGACAACTGTGTTGTTGCATAAATTGGGCAAAAAAGCAACACAGAAAGGCTGTCACAATAAATACACCAACATGGGTATTCTCCTGCAAACAAAAGTCGGCACTGGTCCTGTCATTAGCCGTCTTCCTTCTCTCTTTGCCTTGTTTGTGCTGAAACAGCCAAACACCTGATGAGTTAGATGAGAAATATTAAAGCATCAAAACTATAAGTGCTTGCATCAGCAACTACACAACAGCGTGATAACCGCACCCCTGCCACACAGCAGCGAAACATATTTTGAACATTCTGGCAGTGTATTATTTTATAAAAAGCAACTCTGGCAGATTACAAAATCTCACATTGTGCATGCAAGTTTTCTTCAAAGTCAGGCGTACAATGTAGGTGCTGGCCGGTACATTATTAGTTACAAGCAAAGGCGTCTTGCAGGTACACATGCAGATTGCACGAACACCTCTCTCTCTCTCTACACTAGGCACACACATTATATCTTTTAACAAGCACACGCCACTGTTTAGGGGCATAATAACGCTCTACCGTGAACGTATGCTAATCAACCCACTTAGGCGGTTGGCTAGGTGCATCGAGCCAAGTTACAAATTGTATCGCGCGCGAACGTAAACAAAATGCTGCTTTGCATCAAATCACTGCAGGCTTCGTTTAATCAACAACGTAGCAAGCGCCATGTGCGTCTTCCTCACTACATTGCACATATGAAAAAAAATCGATCACCATACACATGCATGTTGCCGCAGTTGTCTCGAATTAGCTCCAGTAAGGCCGCGCCGATGCGCCATGGCTCTGCTGGCGTTAGCATTGTCAAAGCGAATCGGCAACCGCACTCGCAAAGGCGCGTAAGGTTGCCGTTTCACGACGCCTCGTTCGAGTGCAGCAACACACACTTGCACTGAGTGGCATACTTGGTCTACATAAAAAAGTGTCCCCCTTACCTTTAGTTTCTTTCACACTGTCCTGAGGGAAGCGACCACAGGCGTCAGCCGTCACCTCGGAGTCCTTCGAGCGCCCACCCAACCCGCCGATTCCTTGGACGACTCGCACTTGATCAGCACTTGAACAACCGCGGGAATAGGGCGCAATCTTAGCACATCACACGAACGAGGAACGGCGCTTCCTTGCGTAAATTTAACATTTCGTGCTCTCGTGTGTAGCAGCGCGAACACATGAGACACGCACCGACACGGCTTGCCCACGAAAACAAAGAAGACAAACAACATGTGGCTTTAGCTGTGAATGGATTTGACTTGGATATCTGTGTGAGGAAAATAAAAAAAAACATCTGTCGCTGCTATAAACTGAAAAAAAATGTATGTTATCTGGCAAAATAACTTTAAAAGTGATAAACGGTTATTCAAAAAACAAGTACTTATGAATATTTTCGCAGGTCTTTGTTTTGTTTTTGTTCTAGCAGACGACAGCCTCATACTGCTTCTACGACAGACGTAGTGCGGTTTCACGTTCGGTGCGTGTCGCCGACGCAAAGCTCTACAGTAGTGATATCAGAGTTATCAATTCTCAATGAATCATAGGATGGCTACAAACAGCAACATTTTGACATAGTGCAGTACGCAATCTTTCAAGGTATGACATTTCTTTGCTCTGAAGCAAATCGAAGCAAGCCGGCCGGCGCAATCAGCTGATGTCGCCACTACGCGAGGCATGGTCGTGCGCAATAGCGTCGCGCCCCGCGCTCGATTTGTCATCAAGCGATAGAGCTACTAAGTGGAATACAGCTAGATGCAGGGATTAATGACGTATCACTCTAATTCCCTGTGGTGGCCGACTCAATCGCAAGAGAGCCCCGGGAAACAACCTTCAACTGCTCAAGCTTGTGTGTGGGTGTAAAAATACTTGTTTTCATCCGCGGCGGGGCAGCAAGCTATAGTTGAAAGACATGCGAAAAGCATGTGACATATATACAATCCCAAAACATATGCACACAACAATAGATACGATCGCATATCGTACATAAATATGCCAACACTTAGCGTGTAAAAAACAACTTTATATACATAACGTAAACTATATATATACATAACGTACCGTTATATACATAACGTACCACTCTTCAGCGCGAATAGCTTAGCAAGCTAACGCACTCGGTTCACGTACGCGAGCACAACTGAGTGGCGCAGGTTCGAGTCCCGCCAAGTCAAATTTTTTTTTCGTTTTTTTGTCAACGTTTATTGTACTGCTATCTTTTCTAATGCCTTAGGTTCTAAAACAAAATAAAAGCAATATTGCGTTCAAGTACGTATGTGGGACTGTGTTTTTTGCGCAACAGTTATTAGTATTTTTATTTTCATTATTAATTTTTTTATTTATTTCATAATATAACAAAAAAGGACTAAGGGGAACCTTGGGTCTGCTTGATTGTGAAGGGACTCGAGAAGTGAGAAAACTCAAACCAAAAAATTTATTTGAGAAAAAACTGAGCATTTCACAGCCGGACCAGTTTCTTCAAGGGTAGGCCCTAGGTATGCGCGAGACTTACTATATGACTCACCTCAAGCTGTGGCAGTTGAGGGAAGGCAATATCACCGAGAAGCCGTTCCAAAATATATTTTGGTGGATGTTTTTTGATTCCTCAAAAATAAGGGCTGCACAATTGTGATCAAGCCAAACCAACAATTGCGGGCCCGAAGTGAGACAGAAAATGAATAATGTTGATTGTTTGAAAAATTGCCCTTAATAAAAGGAAGAGTTATGGAGTGCTACGTAGCTTAACTCGCAGTAGGATTTTTATATATACATATAGATAGTTTAAAACGGACAATGTTGCACACACAGACATTGGTTAAATTTCTTTGCAGCACAGTTGAAGCATCTATGTAGAACTGAAGCATCAAGAGAAGCTCATGTGTCCTGACTTTATTGCGCTTTACATAGCTTGTATGCGTCCATGCAGCCATGATATGATATATTTTAAAGCATTTGTTTAACCTATAATCTTCTTATTCATTAAAGCTGGCCCATAAGTTGTGTCTTATGTAGCACTACAATTGAAGCGTAATCTGCATGGTGGTCTGAAATAATGCTTTTGAAAATCTCAAAACGACCCAGCTCTATACACGACCATCTGTGCATCAATGATAAGCACCATTATGTGTTTGTACATATCAGTTGTGCTCTCATACTTAATTATTTTTCTGACCACTCCCTCTGCCCCTACCTCGTTTCTGTCATGAAGCTGGGGCAAGTTGTGTATAGCTGTACTAATATTGTAGGAGCACATATTACTATGAATAAAAAATTATTTTTAGGCTACAAGCAATTAGTTTTCATAGATTTTCATTTCTTTTGTCGGTGCTCAGGAGAGCTAAGCTCATGGTCGATATTTTAAAATGACATTTCTCTTTGCCAATGTTAATGAGAATAATTTCATTAATATTGACAAGTTCATTCACATTGAATTTATTTCTCATTATTATTGTTTCTACCAAAAAGCGAGCCCTTGAAGTTATGCATTTTTGCTTGATTTGTTTTCGTGTGACAGCATGCAAGTAAAATGACAGTTATTGTTATTCCTTGTGAATGAGACATTTTCCGTGTGACAGACTTTAGCACCTGGTCATCTGCAGAAGCTGTATTCATTCTGGAAAAGCGCGAACAGCGGTGACTGACAACACAGACTAGCCTGCGTTATTCTTTTGTACTATACATGTCACTGTGCATTCATTTATAACTTTATAGAGCTCGGATTTCCTGCTGAAAATGTGACAACAACTGTAGAGTTTCCACATTTTTGCAACAATCCACATGCCTTTCATACACTATTGCACATTTTCGTAAGCACCTTACAAAATCTGTATATTTCCGTAAGACCTTACATTCTGCATTTTCCTTATGAAAGCTTCTGTACACTCCATACACTTTCCTTATCCTTCCATATCTTCCATCATGAACTCTCCGTATGCTCCATAAGTTTCCTTATCTTTCCTTATCCTTCCATATACTCCATAAAAAGCTTTCCATATATGTCATACATTTTCCTTATCTTTCCGTATACTCCATAAAAAGCTTTCCGTATACGCCATAAAATTTCCTTATCCTTCCTTATACTCCATAAGAAGCTTTCCGTAAATGCCATACAACTTCCGTATATTTCCATAAAACTCCATATTTTTTCCGTATGTAGCATAAGGAAATGTTACGGAGTCCATATATTTTCCGTAAGATTTCATACGGAACGTTTCAGTAGGGATGTCGAAACGACACAACACCACTCTCTTACCGGATCTGGCTATAGCATGTCATGCGAAGGAAACCTTGCGTTCGCATGACGCATTGATGCATCTTCGTCATGTGATCTTCTGGCTCCGAGTTGCTTTCATACCGAAGAGGTCAGGGAAGAAATTAGGCTTGCGAAGCCAGTACTGCAGAAGTGGCAAATGTTTCAAGCACAGCTCTTCGCATCGTGCTTTCGTGGCTTGTAATGAACCAATTTGAAATTTCTAGATGACGAAAGCTTTTCATTAAGCACGCGCACGCTTCCAGTGTTTGAGAGAAATTCGTAGTGTTACCTACAGAAGCACTGTTTAAGAAGTAAATAAAAACAGAACAAAAACCACGTGGACAACCAATTCTTTATCTACACTCTATTTTCTCGTGATGACGCTCCAAATGTTTGCGTTCGTTGTCCAACATCATGCCCGCCCCCCCTCTTCCCTACACATGCCAGCGGACTTCGAGGAGATGCTGAGCGAATCACTCAATGAAAGTGTATACATGTACTGAAGCTAATCAGCCTTCGTGTTGGGTAAGCGGCTTTGTAGCTTTCATTATGCTGAAAGGAACTGGTGAGATATTGTGTACGTTGCACTCCATAAGCTTCCGAAGGCTCAACTTTGCTTGGTAACATAAATAGCGGTCTTCAAAAGTACTCGAAAACAAAATTTGAGTTTGAATAGCTTTAACATAGGCATAAAGTTCGAAGATAGGCATTTAAAGAGACTTATAGCCCTTTGCAGTTATAGACACTGTAAACACTTTAGAAGCTGTTCGTAACTTCTAATTCGTGCTCATATATAAAATTGACACGACATGAACCCAACAAACAAAATATGCGTTTGCGTATATTGAGTCTCCAAGTAGTCATGACTCATGAGCGTGCTCCTTCACACCTTATCTTTTGTTACACTTGCTATGTTACAACTTTTTGTACTACCATTTGCGGAAATATTCTGCAGCTATTGACTGCCTAACAATTGATATATTACCATCCTCACGCAATTTGCCTGAAGGCATTATATTTCGGTGATAATAAATTATAGCCTTTTTCCGAAATTCCCACACAAGTAAGGCTCTATTTGAGACACCAACTCGCTTTTCGTTTTTCTCACTTTGTCCTAGTGATGAGGCTGCTCGCCTTCTGACAGAAAGTTGCGGGTTCCATTCTGGTCGCCGAAGGCGCTTTTAGATCTAGACCAAATGCTGGGTGTCATACGTGCCGTGCAATATCAGCGCTTGTTAAAGAGCCCAAGGGGTTATATGCACGCTAGATCAAGCTTCTCGCAAAGACGAGTTTGGTGTGAGCTCATTTTTACGGCGGCCATGGCATCAAGACAGTGCGGAGCGCGTGATAGCAGCGCTGACAAAAATAGCTTCGAGAACACGCGTGGTGACAGAAACGCAAGTTTGGCAATCGCGGTGGTTATCAGAGAAGCTAAAACGTGCGTGCACGTCAGCGCCGCCGCCTACATAAAATTTCAACAGTGCAGTGACATCAGCGTTAGTGTCGCGCTGTCTTTTGCCAACTCAACACGTGCCTCAACGGCGTTTGTCCTCTTCGGGCAGGTTCTTTCATTCCATCTGCCACATGAACATTTCTGCTCTCGAAGGCAGCGAGTGTTTCCCACGCAGCACTGCCGGGATGCTCGTTTCGCTTCTGTTAAATATTGCAGATAAATATAAGCACACGTTTTCACTAGGGGCACTCGCATTATGGCGGCAATGCTGCTGTGAGTGGACTCGTTATGAGCATGGTGAAATAGAATGCGATAATTAGTAGCTACGTGAGGATGCACCTTTTACTCCTGCGTACGTGTTTGTATAGCACCGCGATAAAGCTGATAGATGAATTGTGGTACTTGCTGGCGTTGGGGCGTAAGCACTGCTGCTCGGAAAGAGCAATAGTGGTGGGCGGACCCAATCTTTGCCGCGGGCGTCTGTTAATCGAAGTGACTGACGTGTGAACTCGTATACAAACTTGTAGATTTTGTGAAGGCCCCAGTTCAACTCATACTTTCATGGTGCCTTTGTAACTGTCAAGCGTTTAATGCGGTGGACACTAAGCAGCTTAATATTTGCTTAAAATTAATTTGGTCACCTTGCAGTGCCTTATAGAGGAGCTTGGAATAACGTAACTTTTTCCAGCTTTTCTATTTGATTGTCTACTCATTGGTCTGCTTCGAAGTGAAGGCCGAAACAGCTTCATTTTCATAACACTAATTACATAATACCTAATGAACATAACCCTCAACAGCTATGTCTTACTTTACAATGTTCTAATCAAAACTGCAAAAATTATCTCGAGTGAAATTAGCAAAGCAAATAATAGTAAAGAGCTATTAGACGCAATTTGTTTTCGCACAAAACTAACTGTCATCATATTATTAAGGTATAGTTAACATGGTTTTACTTATTGTGCTAATGAGTAACGTCGTGTGTATTAGCACGTTTCAGCAGCGTGTCCACTAGCATGCTTTAGCTAGCACTGTTCTAGCTTTACATGGCTTGATGTGGCGTATATATTTCCGTCTTACCACGACTTCCCTTATTTACCTTGTTAATAGCACGACCTCACCTAACCAGCTAAGTATACTGCTCTGCCAAATAGCTAATTAGCCAACCGCATGTTTCAGGTGCTAGGGAACTATGAAGACGAGAAAAACTGTGCGCACTGGTCAAGCAGCGCACTATAACAGGCTAGAATCTACATGCTGACCACGATGATTAACACGTAGCCTCAGGTTTTGTGGTGGTCGCATGTGGTAAGGTGCTCGGCTGGAACGAATCTGGGGTCACCATGCTGATTCTTTCAAAGCAGACTTAGTTCAGGTATCAAAAACTTCAAAATGAATTTAAACAGCTTGTGGATTTAGGAATACTTACCAAAAAAAAGCTTCTCACTCTTCTAAAGCATGGGTGCAATTTTACTCTCAGCGGAACGACAAGCAAATGAAAGAACTTGTCTGGTTTTAAACACCGCCAGACTTGGTCGACCATCATTGAAGCGATGCCGGGTTGTATTGTAACCAATTAAACACAGGGCTCCGAATGGTGGATGTGACTTTTTGGCAATGTTAGCTCATTGAAAAGGGGGTGTCATGTGAGCTCGGAAAGATTCAGAACTTTTTGCAAAGCTAATGTGATCCTGCATAGCGCTCCAGATGTTCAAAATTTCTGGAGCCCTCCACTTCAATGTCCTTCATATACCTAGCGTGGTTTTCATATGTTGAACTCCAAATAATATTACTAATAATGTAATATGATGATTATACTACAGTATCCTTAGACTAATACTAATAATACAAGTATTTTAGTGAATATATTATTATTAATAATAATATCATTAATATTATCATTATTATTATTATTATTAGTATCGGTTTCTGTTACACTATTTTCGCATTTTTCTGTTCAACAAGGTCACGTTCCTCTAAAGGCGCCACTCACAAATAATGCCCAAGTTTTTGTCGGCGCCATTCAGGAACCGATGAGTGTACTTACCTTTTGTTAGGGTAGATTAATGATGCCACAAAGGCCTATCGTTTCCGTCAATTGGAGCATTTGAGCCCTGAAGCCGGGTGCCCGGTCTCCTTCCAGTACTCCTGAAAATATGCAACAGTGTGTAAAGACAAGTTGTTTAGACCATTCGAAGGTCTCTCACCTTTGCACTTCCCCGACACAGCTGGATTCGTGGTGAGTGAGCTTCATGAACCTGTTTCACCGCTGTTCCTGCCACATCCCGAGCCGGCCCTTCCACGCTCAACGCGTCACCCAGCGGCTGCCACATCTATCGCCGGTCGCTGACAGTGAAACCCGGTCCGTACTCAACGAAATTGAAAACGAGCAGCAGATGCTGCTCAATCAACGGCAGGACAGCCACCCGCTGACCCTCCTAAACACGAGCTCCCATACTTGCTCCCAAAGTTGAAGTGCATCCCGCCATAGCTAGCTCGCAAAGGCTACCTCTTCAGACTTTTTTAAACCTCGCGTCATTTAAGTTTTAGTGGTAGCGGAGACACGAATGGAAGTGTTGCTTTAAACTGGACACGTTTCGAAAAACTGCAATTTCACCTAGCGTCTTTTCAAGACAATAAGCACAATAATTTGTTTTAGGGACTCCGCATCCCAAATAGAATCACTGGAAACCGTGTCAACACTATTTAGTACTCAGTAATAGTGATCAAACATTTTTCAAAATGATAGTACCGCTTTTCAACCGGTCGCCAAGCAGACGTCAAAATTTTATAGCAGCCTTCCACTTCGCTTATTGGCTGTGTGCTTCCGCAAATTTTCGCAAACATTGTGGATCGTCCAATTTGTGGGGTTAAACACGTAACCTCCCCCCCCCCCCTTAAGTTCAATTAAAATGTGTTGGACATCGAGCTACTGAGTGATATTTTCTTGCATAGCTTTTCAGTGACACTTGGTATATTATGATATATTGTTTATCTTGGCGTATAGTTTTGGTTATCGACAAACTTTCGGGTGCGCAGCCCTGTTGGAGGACTTTCGGATGTGAGACACAGCGTTCAGCTGTTTTCTCTCATTTCAATGTTATCTTCTCCCATATTATTTCACTCACATTTGTTATATTTTCATATGCCGGTTTACCTCGGCGTATAATTTTGACTGTTGGCACACTTTTGGAATACGCAAAAAAATGCCAGAGATTTTTGTCTAAGTGGGAAACAGCTTCAAAGACTTTTTGTTCAGCTGAGTGCAATTTTCTTGCATGATTTTTTAACATTTATTATATATTGATATACCTTTTTACCTTCGTGTAAAGGCTTGATTTTTTATTGTTGGCAGACTTTGGTGCGACAGTACTAGTTCTAAGTGTGAATACGTACATTTCATGCAGCGTACAAAAGCAAATTACATCATATCTGGCTAAAGGGAACCTTGTGTAGATGCAAAGCAGCGGGTGCTAGCGCGTACTCTGGCGGCGACGGTGATCCTGGCTCTCATCGCGGCGTTGCACTGGATATAAACCTGGAAGGCGCCACGCATACAGTGATAGACTGATGTTTTCTACTAGAACATGACAATTCCTGCTAATGGGTAATGAGAGACAGATATCTGCAAGTGGGTACAAAGTCCCGCCATTCAGTTTTAGTTAACATGCATGCTGCGGTTTTTTATTGTTAAACAGCGCAGAGTGTAAGTCTTCCACCGGCACTACCTTGGAGCTCAAGATCCAGTTCTTATATGCGCAGGGTGGTCAGTGAACTGTTGTGCAGCACGAGTAACCACTCTTTTTATTCAAGAGACTTGCTAGCACATGGCCTACTGAACTCCTGACCAGACAAGATGTCCCCTCTCAAGCGCCCGTGTCTAGTTAATAGCTTGTACCGCAAGGGCCGTAACCTTCGAAATGCGTGGCGCTTTTGAGCACCTGTACGCTGACGTCAGCGTCAGCGTTTGTGGTCAGTGTTTGCCCACCAAAACACCCATATTGCTTAAATATGCGCAATTGCGAAATAATCTGAAACTCAATACACTATAAACCATTAGGAAATTCTTTGCAATTGAATGGACGTAGATTCTCCTTGACTATGTGTGTCAGTGGTTTTCTAGGTTTGCCAAACAGTGTTTAATAACTGGGTAACCACGCTGAATAGCTTAATTTACAAGGCGTTTAGGTTTGGAAAAATCGTCACATATAAATAGGCAATCCAACACAGGATGCTGATGTTCTTAATCCAGCGCCGTTCAAAGAGCCCTTAAATAGCAGACGAACAGGTTCTAGGTAGTACCACCTACGGCGAGCGGTTGAACCTGAGCGAGAAACGTGCTCCCATATGAACCCCACCATATGGTCAAGTCAGGAGTACAGTAAGTAGGTGATAGCCCCATCGCGGTGGTCTAGTGGCTAAGGTGCTCGGCTGCTGACCCGCAGGTCACCGGCTTGAATCTCGGCTGCGGCGGCTGCAGTTCCAATGAAGGCGCAAATGTTGTAGGCTCGTGTGCTCAGATTTGGGTGCACGTTAAAGAACTCCAGGTGGTTGAAATCTCCGGAGCCCTCCACTACGACGTTTCTCATAATCATAAGGTGGTTTTGGAACATTAAACCCCACATATCAATAAATCAAGTAGGTGATGCGCTAGCAGACGCTGCCTGCGTTGGCGTTGCGAGGTGAGAGAGCGAAGGAGCGTGGGAGAAAGGAGGGAGAGGGATGAGATGCACATGTGCAATGGGTGTGAAAACGCTGCGGGAAATATTCCTAGAGGAGAGAGGGAAGGAAGTGAGCGCAGGTTAGACGCCTCCTGCATCGACGTTGCAAGGCGAGAGGGAGAGCGGACGTCCATGAGCAGTAAGGGTGGTCATGCCGCACACCGGATCGAGCTAAACCTTAAGATTCTTCACATTTAAAACTGTGATCCGGGACAAAACACTGTGGGGTATGTCGGTAATGAATACAAGAGTGATGATTTACCCATATACGTACCAATATGACATATTTAACCATATGAAAGTTCACAATTGTTTACTAATGTCAGCTGTATCCTCAAAAACAAGAAGTCTTTATTTCATAGTAGAATGAGAGCCCGATTGTACGTGAGATAGATTGCGCATAGATATATTGGCGAAATGTTGAGCTAATCATCTGACGGAGACTTTTACATACCTACAGTCATAGAACACTTTTGATTTTGAATTTAGTTATGTTTTTGTTTATTTCTGTTGGGGTAAGTTTTTATCATTATTTTTACTAGTAGCACGAATACCGGGTCTCACTTTTTGCTATCTTCTAGAACAACCTTCCCAGTACAGGAAAACCTGTCGGAGGAACTGATAAAACTTGTGTTCCTGAGATAATTAGTAAGACATTATCATGCGTTTTCTAACTGCTTTGAAAGGAGACGGTTCTGTAGGAAAAAACTGGACGAGCACAGCGTGGAGGCTTCGCTGAAAAATCTGCATTCTTTAAGCGACGCTCACATTCACGGAACCACACGCCCTTGCGCTCCAACCATACAGCCGGCGAAGCCAACGTGGCGGGAAAGGAAACCTTCTTTCCTGATGTAGTCGTGTACTCTCTCCTTGTCTCTTCACCTTTCTCATGCATTACACTCCTCACTCTAATTCTATTTTCTCGTCTAACTTTCATGCTACTCTCTACAGGGTTATCGTACGATATACTCTTTCCCGTCTACATCACCCTCTATTGCGTTTCCACCCCGTAGCTGTAATGCCTAGGCTATACGGGATTTTGTCTGCGTGACGCCCAATGGTAATATCATATTTATTATTATTTACAAATACTGCTGGCCAGAGGCCAAAGCAGGAAGGGCAAGATAATACAGTTGTCATACACATTTCAAAACAACATCAACAATAAAGAGAGTAAAAAGTGGAAAGCGTGACATATTTATACAAAAGCAACAAAAGGAAAGAGTGGGGAGGGAAACGAGGAAATAGTTGGAATAGTTAGAAAAACAACTTCACATTTCAGCGTAATAAGATCGGGAGAGTGTAAACTGCTTGCAGGCAAATCGTTCCACTCTTCAATGGTACGAGGACAGAAGGAAAATTTGAACAAGTTAGTACGAGCAAAATATGGTGTTAAAGAAAGTGCGTGTGAATGCCGAGTCTGGCGTGTTCTTAGTGGTGTGAGGTAGGGGTCAGGGTTCAGAGCAAATTTGCGGTTAGAAAGCTGGTACAAAAATTTGAGACGTAAGAATCTGCGTCTCGACTGCAAAGATGTGATACCATTTGAAAGCATTACACTAAATATAGAACTACCAGGCTTGTAAAGAGAATAAATGAAACGAACTGCCCTCCGCTGAATTTTTTCTAATGCATCAATGTTAGGTTTAGTATAAGGATCCCAGGCAACGCATGCATATTCTAATTTAGGGAGAATCAAGGATTGGTAAGCTGAAAATTTCAGTTTCGTAGGAGCATCCTTAAGTTTGTGCCTTAGCATGCATAATTTGCGAAAAGCTGCGGAAGAAACTTGTTTAATGTGGGAATTCCAACTTAAATTATTCGTTAGAGTGACACCAAGATACTTGTATTCTTTGTACTTCTTTAAGAGGTTGGTTAGAGAGCGTGTAGTCAGTTAGTACTGGCTTTTTATTGTTAGTGACACGGAGCAGAACTGATTTATCCAAGTTTAGTTTCATCCCTCATTGATTGCACCATAGGCACATTGTTTAGAGTGGACTGGAGAGCTGCTTGGTCATTAGAACTAGTTATCGAGTTAAACAGAATACAATCATCTGCAAAAAGTTGAACGTTAACAGGTGGGTTTACACAATTTACTACATCGTTACAGTATATCAAAAATAGTAGGGGACCGAGTACACTGCCCTGTGGGACACCTGAAGTAATCGGCAGAAGAATTGCGTTCTGATTATTAATGCACACAAACTGGGAGTGATCAGACAGGTAGTTACAAATCCAGGCTAATAGAAAATTTGGAAGTCCAATAAGCTGTAATTTAACCATAAGTTTATCATGGGGGATGCAGTCGAAAGCTTTGCAGAAATCTAGGAATATGACGTCTACTTGGCCGCCCTTATCAATCACAGATGCAAGAGAATGAATGACTGTACATAACTGAGTTGTTGTCGACAAGCCCTTTCGAAAACTATGCTGATACGGAGATAAGTTTTGCTCATCTAGGTGTTTTGATATGAATGTTGTGATATTGTGTTCTAACATTTTGCTACAAGACGATATAATCGAAATTGGCCGATAATTGAAGACAAGAAGAGGGTCTCCCTTTTTGGGAATTGGCTTGACACGAGCCATTTTCCATTCTTTAGGTAACGTTGCAGTACGGATTGAAGCTTCAAAAATTGTAACAAGGTATTTGGACAAGGGCTCGGCATACCGTCGAAAAAATTCGTTCGGTATTCTTTCTGGCCCGCCGGAGGATTTTACTTTTATTCGAAGAACCATGTTTAAAACTCCTTCATATGAAATTAAATTTCCTGGTGGAGTATCTGCGGAATCATGCTCAAAAGCCACAGGCTGTGAAGACTGACTGAAAACACTATGAAAAAAAGAGTTAAAATGATCAGCAATCGCTTTCGCATCTGATACCAGAGAACCGTTCACAGAAATTTGTTCTACGTTCTTTTTGCGATCGCTAATGTAGGCCCAAAACTTCTGTGGGTCATCTTTAATAAAATTAGCCAGTGTGGTATTGAAATAAAAGCTTTTCTCGCGTTGAATCGCTTCGTGTAAAGCAGACCGGACTTCACCTAGGCGCTAGGAAGCTGCCCTCTTTTTCCTGAGACGTTCAGCCTTTCGTTTTAGATGAAGTATAGGTCTCGTGACCCACGGAGTGAACTTAGTGCGTTTTTTTAGCTTAATGGGAATGAATTTATCTAAACAAAACGTACAGATGTTCTTGAATTTCTCCCAAAGGTGTTCCACATTGCCACCACAAAACTCAGCCACGTGATTATTCAAAAACTCAAAAATACGCGAATCTTGAGCGTGCGCAAAGTTTTTAACAGCTTTTGTTGTATTCACATCCACAGAACGGTTTATGTTCAAGGGGAACGAAACACTAATCAAAATGTGGTCCGATATGCCAGGGATTAGGGACACGTCGCACTGAGCCATTGATCGGTGTAAAAATACCAAATCAAGCACTGAAGATGTAGACTCTGTAACACGCGTGGGTTAAGCCACAACTTGCATAAGATTGTGGTCAATCATAATATCAAACATACAAGAAATATTGACAGAGTCAGAGCCTGCTTCTAATCTTTCCCAGTCAATACCTGGAAGATTGAAGTCTCCTGCCAATATTACTTTTCTCTCGATGAATTGTAGCATGTGCGCATACAGCTTTGTCAGATAATCGCTTGTTGCATCAGGAGTCCGGTAGGCTGCGTACAACACGAAATTCTGGCAGCCAAGTGTCACATTTAAACACAAGCACTCGAGATCGGGCACATCAGATAGCAACGTATCTTTTATGCAGTCTTTCAGAATAACTGCCACACCCCCCCCCCTAGTTGCCCTGTCCTTCCGGAAAATTTTGAAACCCGGCGGCACCACATCATCATCACTGACGAAAGTATGAAGCCACGTCTCGGTAAGGAATACTAAGTGAGGATCATGTGCCAAAAGTATAGCTTCAAGATGCTCAGTTTTGTTTGTAATACTACGAGCGTTTATATTTAGTAGTCCTACACGTTGGTTGTTCATGTGTCATGCGCTTTCATTATCACTACCTTCATGAGCATCGCTCAGAACACCTTCTGCGTTCACTGCATGCGTATGCCATTTCTTTTGAGTGATTTTTCTACGTTCGTTCGCCGTTTCGTTCCAAACAAAAACTTCTTTGTCAACATGTAGTTTATCGTGAACTAGATAAACGTTTTTCTCTTGGGATTTTTCATCTTTTGTACTGTCCAAAAGCAGTTTTCTTTTTTTAAGGTTTGCTTGGAATAGTCGTTTTGAACGAATATTTTAGATCCCTTGAGTTTTTTTGCATTCTTTAGTACATCAGATTTTTCGTTGAAATTTTGGAAGAACAAGATGACGGGTCTTTTCGTACCGGGTTTTCCAATTCTATGAATACGCCCTACCGATTTGCACGTGACACCAAGCTTATCTTTAAACGTCGCGTCAAGTACTTTCTGCTTTAATTCCGCTTCAGTCTCTTTGGGGCTTTCAGAGATACCAAAAACCACTAAATTCGAGCGCCTACTTCTATCCTCAAGGTCCGTAAGTTTATGCGTCTGAAAGCTAACTGATTTTTGGTATGTTGAAACAAGATTGTCAAGAACCTCTAGTTTGGATGATTTGGTCTTAAGTTCAGTGATATGTTTTTCAATACCATCGAACCGCTGCTTGATATCCACAAACATGCCCTTAAGGCCACAGATTTCATTGCGCAATTCGTTTTGACCTGCTAAAACCTTAAGAAGTAATTCTTCGACAGTAGGTCCGGGATTAGATTCAATGTCACCAACCAATAACAAACGCATGGCACAAAAGCATTCGTAAGCAATCACAGAGCACTGGTTGGGGCACGGCAGGACTATAAGAAAGCGTGAATCGTTCTTAAAGAAACCAAAACAAGGACCAACCTGCACAATGCAAAAGAACGGCTTGGTTAGCGACATGCCGCTGCTATGCCCGCCGTGCCCAATGAAGTTGAAGTTCAGGAGGGGTTCATATATAGGCGTTGTATCTGCTGACGTCACGGTTTGGACAGTGATAGTCCTTGAGAAATGCAGTTCACTTGACAATAGGGAAGTGCTTTTATTGTGAAAATCGAGAAAATGGTGGTCCAGGCATTCATGGAACTGTCTATATATGTATACGTGTGTGTATATATGTGTATATACATGTGTATATATATGTACGTATATATATATATATCTATATGTATATGTATATGTGTGTATGTATGTGTATATATATGTGTCTGTATATGCATCTGCATATGTGTGTGTATATTTATGTGTATGTGTGTACACGCAATTTCTATGCATAGCATTGTTGTCATATATATAGTATTTTGTATTCTGTCATATTTTGCATTGTACTTCGGAATTTGTGCCGAACTACTTACGCATATTAGTCTCTGTACATAGCATTACTGTACGTGCATCTTCCGACTTGTACTGCGCTAAACATCTCATGGCCTATGTTCGTTGCCTATATGTTCATGGCTTATGTTTCTTTACTCATGTCTACGTTGCTTGCCATGTATTAGGGAGGCTCGGGTTCTCCTCAAGTGACAAAACGTCACTTTTCTCCCGAGCCTGCCCTCATCCTTGGGATGAAATAAAATTGAATTGAATTGAATTGAATAGCTGAGGAAAGACGAAGGGTGATGTCGCTTGATGTTGCATCATTTTGCAGCAAATGCGTTGCCGCATAAGCTGGTTGTTGAAACGTCAGCGAGGTCGAGTTTGGAAAGTAGCAGCACTGCATAGCCAATCCTGCGCAGAAGAGCCCCTGCACGATGCAAAAGAACGGCTTGGTTAGCGACATGCTGCTGCCATGCCCGCCATGCCCAAATATTACAGGGCATCATACACTGATAGCATACTCCCTTTATTGTTTTCTTCTTCCTGGCCTACCATTTTCTTCCCCCTTCCTCTGAAAAGAGCTTACACAAAATTGCTGCGATCTGTCAGCCGTCTTGTGCATAGCCGCCATATTAGAGGCTCAGCGCAGCTCAATGCGCCCAATCCACGTGTGTTGACGTATACACAGACGTAAGGAGTACCGGCGTGAGGCGGTGTGTTAGCTGATAATAAATCACAGCACCGGCATTTTGCTGTGTTCCTTGCCGCAAGCAGGGACGGCCTCCAGATGCTGAAGGAAACAATGTAAGCCCTAAACTTTGCCGCTTGTTATATTTTGAAACTGTTGACGTTTCGAGCATGGGCTCCGGCTACTGCTTTTAAAACACGTGTTTGCGTTCACCTGTCTAAGGAAATTAGACGTCCAATGGAATTTGTACTCGTGTTCTCACACATTGCTGCATGCCTAAGCAAGACAGTTTTAGACGTTTTCGCTAGGAGATGCCTACTAAGTGAAGGCAACTCTGTCGCTTCACACAAAGCCGCCTGCATGCGACGAGTTTTATCGCGGGTAATTGTGCTGCTTTGTTTAATACGTTTCGGTTACGGCACTCATTGAATTAAAAGCGACTGAGCTTCATTGGTTCAATCTGTGAAGGAAGCGATGGTGCTGAAACAACTTTGTCTTCTTTTGTTTCATCTAGATTGATTGATATGTAGGGTTTAACGTACCAAAACCACCATTTGATTATGAGAGACGCCGAAGTGGAAGGCTCCGGAAATTTTGACCACCTGGGGTTCTTTAACGTGCACCCAAATCTGAGCACACGGGCCTACAACATTGCCGCCTCCATCGGAAATGCAGCCGCCGCAGCCGGGATTCAAACCCGCGACCTGCGGGTCAGCAGCCGAGTACCTTAGCCACTAGACCACCGCAGCGGGGCTCTTTTGTTTCATCTTCTGTCTTAGTGTGCGACAAGCTGCCTTCTAGTGGGATGACTTTCATTTGATGGCTCACGTTTTCTAAGCCTTCGATGTGGACGGCACATTCAATGAATTGCTGGTACGTGCAATTAGCCACGATAAACTTGTTGCGCAAAGGAGGCTTCTGCGTAAAGAATACGAGTCGCATTCTCTTAGTCAACTGCTGCTAGCAAAAAGATTGAAAAAACTGCCTTGCTTCGGTGTGCAGCAATTTTAGGGAATTCGAGTATGAAATATTGCACGCCCTACTTGCTTAGAAAAGAGAATGCAAACACGTGTTTTAGGAGCAGTAGCAGAAGCACATGCTGGAAAATTGATCAGCTTGAAAAAATACAAGGAGCAAAGTTTATGGCATACCTTTTCGGCTTTTCGGATTTTCGAATTCCTTTCTGTGCGCGACAATTAAGGGACGCAGCAATACGTCGACATTCCAAATATCAGCCTACACACGCCTCACGTTGATACGCCTTACAGATGCGTAAACACAGGTAGGTGGACCGTGCGCATTGCGCCATGCTGAGCCTGTAACGTGGCGGCCATGCGCACGATGGCCAACAGATGCAAGCGATTTAGCATGAGGTATATAACTGGCTGGGCTATACACGGTTTTGCCTACCTAATGCCATCCCGTGATGATAATATGCTTTACCCTTCCAATTCTCCTTTCTATTCCCCCTCATTTTTCTCACCCTTTGGCTATACACGGATATACTATTCACGGCTATATATGAATGTGCCTGCTTGATACCATACACAGCTACGCTATGCTTTACCCTCTACCTCTCTTACTCTCTTTCTCCTCCCTCTGTCTTCCCTTTCACGCCTCCTTGACCCGCAGGTCGCGAGATCGAATCCCGGCTGCGGCGGCTGCATTTCTGATGTAGGCGGAAGTGTTGTAGGCCCGTGTGCTTAGACTTGGGTGGTCGCCAACCCCATGTAGTCGAAGTTGGCGGAGCCCTCCGGTACGGCTTCTCTCATAGTCTTATGTTGGTTTTCGGACGTTAAAGCTCACATATCAATCAATCAAATTTCACGCCTTCTTGGCATACATGACTATGCTTCACATGGTTTTATCAGCCTAGTGATCTACGTGACTCTGCTATGCTTCACCCTCACCCTTTTTTTCTCCACACCCTGACATCACTTTCACCCTCACCTTCTTTTTCAACTCTCTTGGGCTTTGTTCACAAGGCTGTGAATAGCCATATTTGCATTGCACAGGCTAACATCTACCCTCTGACTTCTGTCTTTTCGTCTTTCTCATACTAACATCCCTCCTCACCCCCACTTCCCTTTCCCGTATTCTTGCTTTATTTGTGTATGTTCTGTATAGTTTTACCTGCCTAACGAACTACGCGGCAATTCTACGTTCTACCCTCCCCTTCCTCGTTTTCACCCTCCTCACCATCACATTGCTATTCGTAACTCTCATTTTCCTTGCCCACAATGTTGGTATTTAGAAGCTTTCTAAAAATGATTTTGAATGATTTATATGGGGGGTTTAACGTGCCAAACCACCATATGATTATGAGAGACGCCGTAGTGGAGGGCTCCGAAATTTTGACCATTTGGAGTTCTTTAACGTGCACCTAAAGCAGAGCACATGGGTATACAGCATTTCCGCCTCCATAAAAAATGCAGCCGCTGCAGCGGGGTTACGATCCCGTGACCTGCGGGTCAGCAGCCGAGAACCTTAGCCAATAGCCCACCGCAGCGGGGCAAATTCGAATTTTGCCTGCACAATAGCGTGCATGACTATGCTACAATATTGCACTCTGTCATTTCCGCGTTTCTAATCCTCGGTTTCCGTTCACCAGCACCCTCCATTTGCACTGCTAGGCTAGGTGCTTCCTAACGCCATACATGGCTATGTTGTGCTTTAGTTTTTTCTTTACTGTTTTTTATCCCACCCTGCTTCAATTCTTTCCCGTTCCTTGGTTATTTTTACATGGTTTTGCCTTCCTTTGAGGGTACATGGCTATGCTTTACTCTCTTTCTCCTCTCTCTATCCTGATGACGTTAACATCACTCCTCGCCCTCACTTCTTTTTGCCGTTCCCTTCATACTATACATTGTTTAGCTTACGTGACGCCAAGCGGCAACATGAGGAGAGAGCATATTGTTCCTGTCTTCCCGTATTGATTCCTCGCACTCTTCCTGGTCAGGTCTATGCTATAAGTGGCTATCCTACACGTCTTTTGTGCCGTTATGACAAGCTGGGTCCTTAATGCGCTCCACACCTAATTGATGGTTGAGGTCCTAGCCAAGTAAAATATTTTAAAGCAAAAACCTTCGATGCCTAACCAAACGAGAAAGTCATTCTGGACGTCAGCGTCAACCAGAAAAATGGAACAAATCACGTGATCTGCTTCTCTTCAAGATTTAACCTAGTTATTTGGGAGGTTGAACAAGGTAGACAATATCTATTTTTATGGGAAGGATGAAGTACATATGAACAATAAGCTACTTAGAGATTAAGACTTCACAACGTCATCTTGAAACTTCATTATGTCGCGACAGAGCACAAAAGTCTCTGACGTTGCATTGACGTCGCTATAACTTCATCGTACGTCACTACAGTTCACATGAGATGGTCTCGAGATGTTATAACTCGACACCATAGCATGGTAAAAGCTGTGCTGATCGTGGAGGCAAAGCAATACCAAGTAATGTGCAGAAAGCCTGCGATGCTTTCCATAGTAAAGGTGGTCTGAAACTAGGCTATGTACAGAAAGCTAAGAGGAGGATCAGTATATCGACCAAAACCCTATTTAAATAGGCACGCTAACGCTAACTACTGTGTGTAACACTGAAAAAGTGGCCCTCAATTTGAAGCTGTGAAGAAGGTGACGTGACACGCAACTTTGCGTATAAAGTACAAACGTTTAGCTGGTTTTCTACGTTTACTGGGAAGTACAATGTATTCAATTTATATGTATTCGTCCGGCTTGCACTTACAGTCTGCGAGCATATTTAATCAAGTGCTTTGGCAATATGTGGCGAGAGTAAAGGGCTGTTTCCTCAACTGTAGGCCAAGCCACCTTGTGGTTGGTGCAAAAGCCAAAACAATGTCTTGTTTATTGAGTATAGCCCCTAGAATTGATTTATGTGTGAGGTGTAACGTTTCGAAACCACCACATGGTTGTGACAGACGCCATAGTTGAGGGCTCCGAAAATTTCGATCAAACTGGGGTTTTTTAACGTGTACACAAATCTTAGCACACGGGCCTACAACATCTCCGCTTCTATGGGAAACGTAGCACCTAGAATATACTGGCAAATGCGCTGAGAGGGGGGGGGTTGAAATGGGAGGAGGTGGAAGCAACGGTGACGCCTTGTTTGGCTGGCAGACGGTGACGTTTGTTACAAAGTTGTAGCAGGCGCACCGGTGGTACGTTGCAGGTTCATGCTACTGCAGCTTTGAATGTAATACTGCCTCATGACCTAAAATGATCTTGGTGGCGTTTCTGTCGCTCTTAAGTATTTGCACCGTTTTAACACGAAAGAATTTATGCTGGGGTTGAGCAAGGCTCCACTGACGTAATTCCGTCACGAATATGATGCAGCGAAACACGCACTAAGAGTTTGCAAATAAAAGACGACGTGGTAAGGTTCGGTAGCAGGGTGTCGAACGATTAACCTCTCACTTAGTAGCGTGCGGCAAAAGCCACACAGCCATGGTTTGTAAGTGTTCGAACTAACCAACGGCAAGCCTTTTGTATATAAAATATACCATTCGTAGTCCTCACAGCTCCTAATATTCACCCCGTTTTTGTCATCAGTAGTGAGATGGCCCAACGGGCTCACGTTGGGCGCCCCTCGCGTTTCTTTGAGTTCACGCTTCCATGGGACATGGTATCTCCTGCGCTCACGGTTATCAGATTATATTAGTAATTTAGGAGAGAATGATGGTAAAAAAGTGTTCTTTACATATGTAGATGCTGAGCCTTAAGGGTCTAGTGACAACCACAGCGAAAGGCATCGGTGACATGCGCCCCATTTTTTTCTTCGAGGTGCAAATTTAAGCATGTATGATATCGAAGGTACCAGTGTGCAACGGCAACGTAAGAACAATAGGGAAGCACTTAAATAGATATGAGAAATTGTACGAGAAAAAGGCTTTTAGATAAAAAAATTTACAGGGAGATTCACAGATGGGGTGATTTCCAAACCGACAGAATGCACTCATATGAGAGGCTTGGTCATGAAGTCGGATAGCTACTGGTAGCATGCACAGGAGCTTTTTTGTGGGGCAGGTGGGCCCTTTTTACTACCTCGGTGGCTAGTGATCAAGGAAGCAACAGGGACAGTTCTTGGACTGGTAGTATTGTGGAAAAAACAGAAATTGGTAAAAGAAGCAGAGATAAGATGCGCGTTGGAACTAGGTACGAAAGTGTGGAAGGTGGCGAAAAAGACAAAATGGTTAGAAATTCAGGAGCAGTTAAAAAATGAAGAGAGAGGCGTTTATGCCATTTCAGAAACACACCTGAGAAACACACCTGAGTGCCATCACATATTGATATATGTGCTTCGTAAGGATGAGAAAAAATCATAGCAGAAAAAAGGTGGGAGTATAGGATTGCTAATTGACCTTGTAGCCAAACGGGATAGAGTGAAACAGACGTGTTCGGAGCACCTCTGATTATGAGGGACAATAGTTGGAAAGAAAACGTGGCTGGGGGTAGCTTGCTTGTGCACAGGAAATAATTGAAGAGAAAATAATCAAGGAAAATTGAATTGTAAAGGTTTGGTTGATAAACAGTTTTGTAAAGGGGCTGAAAAATTATCCTTTTGCGGGACATGAATTCCTACATGCATAAATACCTTACATAAATATTCAGTCACTGATGAGAAGTTATTGCTAGATATCTGCCAGAAACACAGTCTTAGCCCGTTAATAAGGGGTCGATATATGTTATTGCAAGAGAGAGCGTTAAACGAAAATTCAAACAGGTGGAGAGGGTCTACTAGAGAGCACTTATGCAGGAAAACCCCGCTGGTAGTAACTACCGAAAAGGCCAAAATTCAGACAATCCTGATGCTCCATCTTTAATAGTTCAACATGATAACAATGTTCTGTCTCTAGTGTGTACTTCAAACACTTACTGCTAGAAATATGTTCAAACATTTATGAACTCTCTAAGTGGCCTTAAATTATTAGGTGCAGTAACCTGTGTGCCTTCTGTAGAAGGTGGCGCGCTCTAAACCATGAAGTCATTAGTGACTTTTACTTTAGCCTGCGCAACCGCCTTGCGCACGAAATGGGTTGGAGAGAGCAAGACTGCGCATGCGCTGATCTTAAAAAGGATGTGCGCGTTCCCACTAGCAAGAGATGCGCACGCTAGATCTCGGCGCTTACGTTCTGCCCGCTACAGCCGTTGCGTACCTTACCGCCGGCTACCTCGCGAGATTTCAACAGCCACGAGCATCGATGGTATGGCTGCTGCGAAAGAAGGCTCCAGCTTTTGGCAGCTGCAGTTCATTTCTTCGCTTAGAAATGGCACAAAGCAGCACTTAAATTCAAGGCTGTTTACGCGGAGCCACACTGCATCCTCCATAATTGCTAACGGTAAACCAGGGGTGCGCGTGGCAGCCTCAGCCATTGCGTACCCAACACGCCACGTGTTGTGTTCCTTAGTCCTTGCGCGCGCTGCACCAAAGCTATCTATTGTGATTATCACATGTTTTTACGCCTTATTGCAATGCACGCGTGTACCACAGATTATTACTGCAGGAGTTCATGTTTTATTGTAAAGCAGAATGCATGCTTTTGTAAAGCATGACAGACATTTTCGCTACGTTTCCTAGCAGAGAAAGTTATTTTCAGTCTATATCACAAGTATACGCATGGCTGTGCACCGTAAAAGTTTTTACACCCAGAAGGGTGTAAATTAGCTTGTATTATGGACGACACCCTAAGGTTGTTACTTCAGCACCTTCCAAAAACGGTGCTTTTCTATGCACCTTCAGAATAGGGTGTACATGTAAAAAAACTGCAGGGTGTTGCAAAAACACCCTTAAAGAAGGGTGCCTTCAAGGTCCTTCACTTTTTTAGCACCCACTGAGGAGGGTGCGAGAAGAGTGCACAAGGGTGTTGAGTGCCCATGCAGGGGTGCCAGTATTCTTTTAGACTGTACTAATAGATATCAGCATGCAATGATTCCACACTAAAGTGGTCCTGATTATCAATGGTGCGCCACCTGTCGAGCTCCATTCGTTGCGTGTGGGCAAAAATATACACACGTACAATCGTGTATGAACTTCTCCTGGATCTATATATACTTCACAGTATATGCATAATGCGCGTCACAGAAAACTAAGCCTTGCTTCCCTTGCATCTTGAATTTATTTAGTAGGCAAATAAAACTTATAAACTTCTCTTCTGCCACACAACTTTGTCCCAAAGATTTGTAACATGTTCACATATACGTACACTACACACGCAACACCTCAAATGTTTATTATATTTTTTTCAGTCTCACTTTATTGACAATTCTTTGAAACATACAAATACATTGGTTTTAGTTTAGTATACTGCTTCAAGTACACAGAGACTACAAATTGAATACAGGCTAATCTATCCCTATAATTCTTTCAAGTAACTACAATCCCAGTGGTTTCCAGCTTAATACTTCTTCATGTACACAATCGGTTAATAGGAATGAAATACAGGCAAATATATACTTATATTTTTTCAAGTGTATACAATCACCATGATTTCACTATATACGCCTTCATGTACGCAATCGTTACCAAGAAGTGATGCACACGAAAATATATACCGATAGTGTTTTCAAATGTATACAATCACAGTGGTTTAAGCTTTGTATTACATGATGTATAACAACTGGTATGACAAAAGATGTACATGCAAACATATATGGGTTTTCGCACATATAACTTTAGCGAATACCTAAAAAACCAATACAATGATCAGAAACAGAATAAGTTAAAGACGAACGCAAAACTAAGTCAGGACACACAAAAAACAAAATAGGTAATGCATAATTATTGCTAATGACACAGCTGGGTCATTTTATGCCAAATCTCTCAACCACTTTGGCAACCATCTCAAATGTATTCGAAAAAGTCGTGCTGCTTTGAAAATAGTGAACTTCTGAAATATTTAGGACAGGAGAAATATTTGGTCACGTGGCGGCTTTCTGAACTTCCTCAAATGCCGTCCAGGTGTTGTATGTGAAAAGTTTTATTTTAAGAGCATCGCTCCATCTTTCTTTACGAAGCTCAGTCTACGTGTTACGTAAGAAGAGTTTAATTTGGGCGAGTTGGTTCATCGTGGCTGTGTGCTGGTCACAGGGCGACAACTTCAGGAAGAAACCGAAAGGACAGGAAAGAGTGCCGACTGTCAACTGAATTTAATGAATGTTCTACGAGCGCTTTTATACAGAGTCCAAGAACAGTGCTCATGCGCGACGACACGTGTGACCACTACAAAATAATCTTTACTGAGAATAGAATACTCCCTCTCGGAAAGAATAAGTGAACGTGTAGCGATGCACTGATCATTGGTCTTCCTGATAAAAAATACTTCTACAAACTTTAAATTGGCATTATGTAAACCTATTCTCGTGACGAATGGTGCAAGATTGACAATTCCTGTTGCTCTTTAGTAAACAAACTTTTGAAAGCTTGCAAGGGGTGGAAAGCAACACGTTAATATCAGAACTTCTGGCTATTTTTTCATTGTGAGACACGTTATTTAGTATAACATGCAAAGGTTTTGGTAATTGTTTTTTTTGTTGGTCCTGTCTTCTTGAAGTTTACTTTCTGCAGGAGATTTTCGCAAACGGGTGTGATGATTCTGTTGGGATATCCAGCATCTTTAGTCTTTCAATCTGGTTTTTAAGCCTGACCTCACCTTTGTGCTAACATGACTTCTGAAGGGTGGCCTGAAAACATGTGGTCTTAATTCCTCTTTTAACTAAATTTGAAAGCCCACTAACAAAATGCAGAACATTCTTAGCACTCCTCGGCTGATAGCACCAGCCAATACCCCAACAGCACCGTCACACTCGTTTGCGAAACCTTCCCGCAGAAAGTAATGTTAAACGAAACGGGATCAAAACCAAAACAGAATGACCAATGACATTTGCATGTTACACGGTACTACGCACATAAGGTGTCTCACAATTTTAGAAAAAGCCAGCAGATAGGACAATGTTGTTTTCCACACCTTGCAAGCTTTCAAAAGTGCATGTATTTACAGCAACAGGAATAGTCAATCTTGCACCATTTGTCGCTAGAATAGGTTTACTGAATGCCAATCTAATGTGTATGAGATACCGCTAACACGTGGAAAAGTAAACATAGGACAAACTGGGCAATGCTTCATTGATGGAGCAAGACAGCTTGCTTTAAATGTTAAGAAGGGCTATAGTAGTCCCATGGCCAGACACCGTAAAGAATGTAAGTGCAGTCCTACGTTTCATAAAACACGGTTTTTGAAAAAAATCAAGCAGGAAAAATGAGAGATTTTAGAACTTTTTATCAGGAAGGCCAAGGATCAATGCATCAGTACACCTACACTTATCTTTTCCGAAAAAAAGTATTCTTTTCTCGGTTAAAATAATTTTGTCATGGTCACACATGTGTTGTTGCAGATGAGCCCTGTTCTTGTGCTCAGTATAAAAACGCTCGTAGCACCTTCAATTAAATTCAGTTGACAGCGCTCTCTCCTGTCCTTTTTGCGATAAGATATTTATTATAGAAAGAATTTTATTTTCTTACAATTTAGGTATAATGATGAGTTTTAATTGTATCACAACATGGAGCAAATTGCATCTCAATAAGGACAAAAATCACGATTTTGAGAAATTTGTGATAATTTCTCGTATATTTCAGCAGCTTGAGAGGTCTAATGATATTTTTTCCTCAAAATATGCTTTCTGTGTAGTAAATATTCACTGCTCAGATGTTCATACAAAGTGCAATATTGCAATAAAAATGCAAAAATACCACATTTTGGCTTGATTCTTGAAAGCGAATGTGGCAAAAAAATTGCACTAATAATATTGAGCTAATAAATATAAGCGCAGGCTCCATGTTAGTAGCCTGTTCGTTTCTTCCCCTCGATATCAAATGCGCCACCAAACGAGAATGCCACCACTTATGCGAACTAACTACGGGCGTCAGCACCTTGAGTATCAAGTACCCCGCCTTCGAACATTGTTGAACATCATATAGATTTTCATGCACCCCGCTTAAACAAATTTATAAACAACTTTCTGTTACGTTCCACGATAAATTATCATTAAAATATATCTGTCTAATTTTCTACGTGTACCGCTTATATAGTTTGTGCTACAATTTGAAAGTTCACAATTTAATGCGTATAGGTATATATTCTTCAACTGTCTGTATGATATGTTTGTTTTCATGAAGAGTTTTCATGTATGATGTCTACCTGTAATGCTTTATTTGCAGTGACAATTATGTATATGCATGTTTTGATTTTTCTGGTTGCTCTATTGTTTGTATACTCACATAGCATGCAAACATGTACACGCATGTCGAATGCGCATGGGAGTAGGAGCCTTTGTCAGGCAATACGGCATTTAGCTCTTACATCTCTTTCTGTATGAGAAATAAAATAAACTTCAAACTTCAAATTTAACCATCAAAATACCTTACACAAACACATTTACTTACCATGTAGACTGAATTTGCTTGAGAAAAAATAAGTGGTAGTTTTAAATAAAATTGTCCATAAACAGCACACAGACGGCATTATGCCGGGAAGTTCAGAAGCCAGCACCATTAACAAAACTTTTTTTCTCGCTGAAACATTCTAGCAGTTCACTGTTTTCGACGTAGTAAGTCAGCCTATTTTTTTTCCAAATATATTTGAGATGGTCGCCAAAGTGGCTGGGACGTTTGGCTTGGATTGGTGCAGCTATATTTAAGCAAAACAACTACCACAAATAACAATATTTGTTCATCTATCATGACCACACTAGAAAAAGTTGTTCAGGCATTGTGACACTAAAATTTTCAGCGTCGTACTGCCTAACAACTTCTTTTACAAACTCCAAACTCACGCCTAGAAAAAGCCGCTCTATCACGGTGGTTGTTAAAGGCCTTGCGGCCATAGACAATGTTCAAAATTTAAAAAAAATCAACTCATCATCGCTGTCACTCTTTTTTTCGTCATTACTGACACGGAAGATTTTTCGGTCATCCACGTGGAGTTTCAGGAACAAGGCTTGCTCTAGGCTGGGGCCGGGGTAGACTACGCAGGGCGTCAGCGGCACCCTCTCGTCATGTAATAAGAGCAAATATGACTTCTCAAAAAATGATGTTCGTGCTGTTCCGGCAGCACCATCTATGAGAATGTGTAGTGTGTATCCTTTAAAATAGCGTGTAATTGACATTACACTGAACTCGAAGCATACAACCCATACATTCCAATAACTTCGTATGATAAAAATAATATAGTTTACCAGCATACAGCGAATTCCCGAATTGCGGTGAAGTGTAAGACTACAGCTCAAAAATGGCACTTACGAAAGCCTGAACTCACCTAAGAATCAAATTCCTTATAGGGTAGTGAGCCAGTGTGAAAAACGATTTTTAGAGTACAACGTTCAGAACATGTAGCATTAATCAAAACGCACATGAAACTTACCTCTTCATGTACAAACAGTGAAGGCATCGCTGCTTTTTCTTTTACATGAGACCAAATGATCTTCGGCGTGGCACTAGCGAACAGGTCTGCAAAAAAAGAAAGATTTACTGATTTTATTCGCGCCTATAACAATTTGAGAAATTGTGACAATTCAGCAATCAGTGAAGTTCTGACTGCCTGTATAAGGGCATCAAAAAAGAACAATTTGCTCGTTCTTTGTACCCTCACAAGAAGCTCCGTCCATGGCATCTAATCCAAATTTGGCGCTGTGCTTCCTATTCGCCTGCTTTCTAGATGTAGGGCTGCATACATGTATTTTGTGACCTAATCTGGCACAGAAATTTATCTATAATTCAATGATCCTATTTCAATGTAATTTGATAAAAGATGTGATAGCTCGTCCTGTTTTTAAAGAGTTGCGGGCCTGCAATAGGCACTGCCTAGCACGTATGAAAGTATTTCTTTTATAAAAAAAATTCTTCAAAGCTTGCTTTCAGAAAAAGCGTCTGGCATATTTCGACAACCAAGACCATTCTCTGATAGCAAACAGAAGCACGCTATTAGCGATTATTGACCACGGAATTTACAAACAAAACCCGTGCTAAATGCTCAGTTAAACACAATCAAGCAAGTAGGAGCGCTCGAACGACACTGACGCGCACGGACGCCGTCTACGTTGCAGCAGCCATGGCTTATGCTAGAGCTACCGCACATTTCTCCCACAGTCACGCATACTCTCTCGAACTTGTTTTAATGCCGAACGTTATCGCGGATGAAAGCAAAGCACGAAAACAGCTAACGGAAACGAGGGAAAACAACGCTCGGCGATGGCCACAACAACGCGCCTTTGGAAGTCTACTAGATCTTTCCCTGTTGCTTGTGACACGTGTCCTAAATATTCTCAAAGACCGACGCGCACGAGCTAGGAGCATCGTGATATATCAGCACCTCAAACTATACCGCCTTTCAGAAAAAAAAGCCATTTCGCACAGTGCGCCTCTGTACATAAATTTTCCTTTTTCTTTCTTTTTTTATGCTTACACCTACAGAAGCACGTTGCACATTTGAGTAATAATAGAAATGCTATTACGATGTAGCCTAAAGCGCATCTTGAAACAATATCAATCACTTTGAGCAGTGCAGAGACAGTGTGCAATCAGCAACTAATCGCGCCCTTGTAAGTGATCACATCACTCACTGTATCAGTGATGCAGACACACAACATCGCGCATAGCAGTGTGAACTCGTTAAGTCACACGTTTAATCGAGCATCTGCAACAGGCCCGCGAACGCATGCTGTTGTAAATGGCTGGCAGCCTACTTCGGCAGAGTTTCTGCAGGCGCCCAGCTAGCGCTGTATAAGTACTACCTACGAAAACAGTTCACTCACCGTTAATAGGCCCACGTTGTCCGTGTCCGCTGCTCCATGAATATTCCCTAATCCGAGCGTCACTTCGAACACGGTGTCATGCGTGATCACCATTGAAGATGCGCCTGTTCGCTAGAACTCACACAGCGACCAAGACCCCAGACGAACACAACGCATTTGAAAGACGGATGAGATAGAGAGAGCAACGTTGAGAGAGATAAGGAGAAGGCACTGGTGGCGGTGCCGCAGCTGTCGACGCAGGTGTTGTATGACGCAACTATTCGCTTATATACACCGCCGTTGCGGGGGCAAGGCTGGCCCGGGTGAGCGGGGTGATCGGGAAACCCGCCAAGAGGGCGCCGAAAGGCAAACGCTATGCCCCATATGGCGGGCGTTGGTTCGACACGGAAGGCAATCGAATTGCGCTTCAAGAATGACTCCTTGTAAATGGCAACTCTCCTTCCATCCAACCGCACAGTGGCGCAGGTTATTTACTAGCCTCGGGTTCTTTGAGTATATTCACGGAATGCAACTGCAGTGGGCGAAAAATAGTGAAGCAAAACTTGCGGAAAACGAAGTGCACCCTGTTATGACCAGAAACAATAATTATTTCGTCATCAGTGGCATTAGTGGAAGAGCATCGCTACACCTTTTTTCGGAGGAATTTCTTTTCGCATTGTCCGTGTCTGGCAATTCCGCGTATGGTGCCGCAAACACTGAATGCGTAGTCGAAGCTGGAACAAATTAATCCACAGTCGCGGATGTTTAGAAGGCTTGTCACGCACCACGTAACCTGCCGAGGTTGTTATAAAAAGTTTTTGCTGACCACATCATCAGCACATAATTTCATATGGTTGCCCAATGAGCTAGCTAAGCACCTGTAGCAAAGGCAGGGCACGTTCTTGTTAATTGTTGGTAATATAAACGATGGTTGTGCATAAGTGCAGTTACAGCTTTCCGTGCGAATTGGTCATAAACCACGTTTTCGAGCGTAGAAGCGCCTCAGCGTACCTAATCAGCTACCACAGCAAGTTCGTAAGCAACGATGAGGTACGAGAATGTGCAGCTGTTTTTCATGTATTGAATAGTCCGTGTACAGTGCGTTGACCACCGCCATTCCTGAAGCCACCTCCCATATAGACTCCCAGTCTGAACAGGTGTGGGACCTTAAACACTAAGAAGCAGTGCCCCCCCGCAAACACACATACACACACGAAATTCGAGGGGGAACGGGCTGATACACACGCATACTTATTCACAGGCGCACACACATACACGTATACACACATACGGTCACACACACACGCGACCGTAAACGCACGCATGCATGGGCGTACAAATGTGCACAGGCATGCTTAACACCAGCACGGACTCGCACATACACGCGGACGCACACATGCACGGGTGTACACACAATCACGCTTAAACACGAACACATGCGCAGGCTCACGCACGCACACCCATACTCGGGCGAACATTATGTTCCTGTATATAATCCATAGCAAACATGTAGCTTATAACCAACGCCAAGGAAAGCTTTCTTAACATGGATTGCAGTTGATTGCCATTATAGATGAAACGCGATTTGCTTCTGCTGGCATTCTGCTGTGTTCGGAGAGCACCTTCACACATTCTAAGGCAAATAGGCCGTCATTTAGGCCAAGGTCCACATATTGGTGCAGCAGCTGCGCTGCTTGGCCGCCAATCCGAAGGTCGCGGGTTCGATGCCGGCCGTGGCAGTCGAATTAGGACACCGGAGGCAAAAAGGTAGAAGCCTGCGCACTGTGCGATATCAGCGCTAAATAAAGAACACCAAATGGTCAAAATCTCTGGAGCTTTCTACTACGACGACCCTCATAATCATATCGAGGTTTTTCAGACGTAAAATCTCCAATATTATAATTATGTGTTCTTCTTTTGCTGAATATTCTATCTGATGAATCGTCACGTACACCATTCTCAGGTACAAAAGCACCCTTAGAGCCAAATTTAGGGTGCTATCGAGGCAACCACCCAAACAAAGGGGTGCTTTTTTTCAATCGACCAAGTATGGGCGTCAAAGGGTGTTGCAAAGGATGCTTTCTCGTAAAAGTACCCTTTTTTCACCCTTTTTGGTGTAAAATTTTTTTCGGTGTGTGGAAAAAAACCCACATGCCACGCAAACTGCCCGCGTTCAATTTCCACCCAGGCTCAAAAGTGTTATTGTTTTATTAAAAGCGAAGCAGTTATTAGTGAACTTCAGCGACTTTGAGCGTATCTATCTATCTATCTATTTATCTATTTATCTATCTATCTATCTACCTATCTAGCCGCCTACATATGGGTGCTCTTGTGGGAACCCCCTTAACTTGGCGTGTACCAAAATTAACATAGGAGGGTAAGATGATAAAAGGTGAGAGTGGCACATACCCACGGGCGAGTATGTGCCGCTGCTATGCGGGTATGTGCCACAAGTGACTGGCACTTAGAATGTACACCCAGGAACGACAAGAACATACAAGGGCAATCGTACACGCGAGCGTTAAGAAATACCCAACATCGCTAGCGTCGACACGACGAATGCAAAAAAAAAATTCCAGGCTCCCAGGTGGAATCAAGCCCAAGCATTCTGCGTGACAGTGAAGCATCTTACCTTAGAGCTACACCGTGTCTCGGAGCTTCTTTTCAAATAGACGCTAATCTTCATGAAACGTCAATAGTGGTTGCAGTGTTGCCTACCCAGTTCTTGAACATTATATATGTGCTCTTTTGATTCTGCGTCACGTCGGGTTAAAGTCAATCGTGGTTAGTTGCCATGCACTGAAGTGTGTCTCAGCGCTTCAAATTAGCTTCTGGTGTTGCCAATACGCATGTTCCAGTGGACAGCATTGGGCAAGTGGCAACAACTTTTTATGTAAACATCTGTAACTCTTCAACATTTGTATGGGCGTTCATCAATTGTACATATATTAGCGTCTTTTTTTGATGTGTCACTCAATAAAAAATTGCGACACGGTCACCTTTGCTCCGCATGCTTCGCATAACGTCGATTCCCAGGTACATGGTGTCTGCCGAATTTTTTATAATTTTATTTCCATCTTTGTCGCTTCCCCAGTCATGCACAAGGTGATTTTTCGCTCACAATCAAAGACGACGACACCGACGCCTGAATTTTTCTGAAACAAACTCTTGAACACCATAGCGTTGAAAGGATATAAGGTGGCAGGAAATCTATGATAATTCAAGGGGAAGCACTTTACTATTTGAAGCGAGACATGCTTGCCTTAGAACACGTAGCTATAAAGCAATATTTTATAAAGAAGAAAAACCATACATAGGCTGTGGGAAGGCAAGGAAACGATGGAGTATGTTTTTATTGAACGGTTGAATATGCACCAATATGTGCGTTAGGGTAGGAGCGAACATGAAGCCTTGGGTTTAGGGAACAATGAAAAGCTTAACATGCCCGTGGTAGGAGTAAGCAAGAGACAGGGTATTGATACCTTTTACGAGACGTCATGGTCGAACTCTATGATGTACTGGTGCACTTACGTGAAAGCCTTGACAATGACGCAGCATATTCACATGGAACTTGACCAGCTTCAATGCACTAAACAGACAATGATGTGGCCCAAATGTAGTTGACCTCTGTCCGTCATCGTTGAAAGAACTTGCAAGGTATAAAAAATGGCAGCATATCCACGGGGTGAATGATGGAGAGTGGGGCGAAGCAATTGTTCGTCCAATTTTTCTTGCTTCCGTTCGTCCATTCGCTCGTCCGGGTGTGCGTCTGTACGTGCGTCCGTCCCTGCGTTCGTCCGTGCGTCCATCCATCCGTGCAGCAATTCGTGCGTCCGTCCATGCATCTGTCTGTGTGTCCGTTTGTCCATCTAGCCAACACTCCATGTGGCACCATCTCGCATCTTTTCGTCATTTATGCGTCCGTCTGTGTGACCGCCCGTGCGTCCATCCGCCCGTCCGTGTGTGCGTCTGTTCGTGCATCCGCACGTCCATCCATGCGTCCGTCCCTCCGTTCGTCCATGCATCCTCCCCTGCATCCATCCGTGCATCCAACCGTGCATGCAGCCATTCGTGCGTCCATCCCTGCATCTGTCTGTGTGTCCATTCGTCTATCTAGTCAACACTCCAAGTACTGCCATCTCGCATCTTTTCCTCATATATTCCGCATATAGAAGCACCGCCATCCAACGGACATTCCAAGGACTAAACGAGAGGTGGCACACGCGCACTTCTCTACGGCTTGCGCTTCGTGTCTACTTCCCACCTTTAACCACCTCGAGTTCATGGTATATACTAGTTCATCCTACTCATGGTACTGTGGCGCAACGCTCACTAAACCTTTCTAAAACCATGGAGGTTACACCCAGCGAGTATAACGTAGCAGCCCTTTCTTGTCAGATAGTGCTCTCTGTGCATGCCAATGGCTGCTAATGAGGAATTAGAGACAGGAAATTTCTGCTTGTAGTTAATGCGCACGCTGCAAAGTTTTCATGGTTCAACAATGCAAAAGAGAAATTTCCCACCGGCACCATCACCCACCGTCACACCCATGTGTGAACACTCCCTATAGAAGAAACGTGGCACTCAGCATAACGAAATGAACTCTCTTTAATTAAGTTTTATTGCTAAGCTATACCTAAGTGCACACTGTGTAGAAACCACTTTTACTGAGCACAAGAGCGTATGCACAGAATGCAAAACACAGGCTATCAAACAGGAGATGCAGCAATATAAAAAGCAGCTAATTAAGATTCTAATTAGGCGGCTGTATCATTAAAACGGCTAATTTGGCTGAATTTTATGCTTCTTTTTCCAAAAGTTCTCACTAAGCATTTATTCTGTTGGTTCAATCTTACACCAGCAAATCTCTTCAGGCAAATTCCTAAATGCTTGCATGCTCAACAGCAGCGAATATTTTGTCTAATATTGTTTACAATAAAAAATGCGGGCTCTTACGTAATCGAGAGTGTATATATACTCATCAAATTACTACTGGCATAGTATATTACTATCTAGCGTACTTCGAAGAATGTGAATATCATCTTAATACATAAGAAAGTATATGAAAAATGACTTGAAGAGTTACCGGTCAATCAGCTTGCTCTTCGTCGTATACAAGCTATTTACAAAGGTAATTGCTAAAAAAGGAATACAAATTTAAAATTCAATGCACCAATGGAAGAACCAGGATTTCCAACAGGCAACTCAACAATCGGCCACATTTGTACTATCAATCAGTTAATAGAAAAATACTCAGAATATAGCCAACCACTATAAATAGCCGTCACAAATTACGAGGAGGTGTTTGATCTGGTTGAAATATCATCCGTCATGCAGGCACTGCGGAATCAGGGCGTCGACAAAGCATGTTTTAAAGTTCTGGAAGAAATCTACAGGGAATCAACTGCTACCTTAGTGCTTCATAAAGAAAGCAACAGAATACCAATCAAAAAGCGTGTAAGGCACGCTGGTAAAATCAGCCCTAGGATATTTAATGCGTTTACATGAAGTTTTCAGAGGCCTCGATTGGGAACAGTTAGAGATAAGAGGAAATGGAGAGTACCTTAGTAATTGGCGCTTCACCGATCACATCGCAGTGCTGAGTAACTTAGAGGATAAATTGCAACTCTTGATTGTGGAGTTAGAGGACAGCAGAAAGGTAGGTCTTCAAATTAATCTGCAGAAAACGAAAGTAATGTACAACAACCTCGGAAGAAAACAGCGCTTCAAGATAGGTAACTATGCACCAAAGTTGTAAAAGACTATGTGTACATAGGGAAGGTAATAACTGCGGAGTCGAACCACGAGAATGAAGTACCAAGAAGATTAAGAATAGGGTGGAGCACATTTGGTAAGCACTCTCAAATCATGACAGGTAGATTGCCACTATCCCTCAAAGCGACGGTATGTAACAGCTGCACCTTGCCGGTACTCAGATAAGGAGAAGAAACCTGGAGACTTACAAAAAATGTTCTGCTTAAACTAAGGACGACGCAGCAAGCAACGAAAAAGAAAATTGTAGGTGTAACCTCAAGACACAACAAGACAAGAAAGTGTATCAGGGAACAACCGGCGGCTAAGGATACCATATTTGAAATCAAGAAGAGGAAATAGAATGGGCTGGGCATTTAGCTCGTAGACAGGATAACCGCTGTTCATTAAAGGTAACTGAGTGGATCCCCAAAGAAGACAAGTGGGTTAGGGGGAGATGGAATGTTAGGTGGGCAGATGAGATTACGAAGTTCGGTGGTGTAAATGGCAGCAGCAAGCACAGGACCAAGTTGACTAGCGGAACATGGGAGAGCCCTGGGTCCTGCAGTGGACGTAGTCCAGTTGATGATAATGATGATGATAGTGTGACGGGGAGTATTTATTAAGTGAACGCCGGGTGGGCTAGCGCTGGACACGGTATGCAAGGATGCAGGACAAAAGGGCAGTCCACACACGGCCCCACAACAACATCGTCATCTTCATTCCTTCTGCGTCATTTCTGCACCCGTGCCTGAGGTACCTTTCTAAACCCGTGACTTTACCCCGTGCGGCGAAGCACCGTCCCGATGCCTGCTATTATTATACGGACGGGTCACTGTGATAGGGCTCGAGGCGAGACACAAGCACAATGTCACTTCTGGATGTAACAGTGGGGTTCGTAGTAGGAGAAATTTCATAGGTGACAGGTGTGACTTGGCGCAGAACTCAGTAAGGCCCAACGTATTGCGATGAAAGTTTCTCGCACAGGCCGACACGACGGGATGGCAGCCATAGTAGCACGAGAGAGCCCGGAGATAAATCAACATCCCTATGTCGGCTGTGGTAGAGCGACTTTTGTGCTCTCTGGGACGATGAGAACCTGGCATGGGCTACTGTATGCTGCGATCAGAGCACGGGAGATGTCACCTTGTGCGTGCTAAGTGGTGGATGGAAGGTCATGCGCAAGCACGGTATCGAATGGTAGTTAGGGGTCAGGGTCAAAAAGAAGATAAAATGGTGAGTAGCCAGCAGTTTCATGAAAGGATGAGTTGCAGGCGAAGATTACGAATTTAAGGGCAGTGTCCCAAACGGTGTGGTCGTCAGAAAGATACATAGCAAGCATGTCTGTCAGTGTGTGGTTGAGGCGTTCAGTAGGTTCATTAGTCTGAGGATGGTAACAAGTCGTAAAGTTGTGCCACGTAGCACTTGATCTAAGGAGGTCGTCAACCACACGAAATAGAAAGCAGCGGCCACGGTCCGTGAGTAGGTGAAAAGGAGTGCCATGCTGAAGGATGATGTCATAGAGTAGGAAATTTGCGACGTCCATTGCGCAGCTGGTTGGTAGCACACGAGTAATTGTATACCGAGTGGCATAATTCGTTGCTACTGCTATCCATTTGTTTCCCGTTGCCGATGTTGGGAAGGGGCCTAACAAATCCAAACCCACACAATAAAACGCCTCGGCTGGGACTTCAATAGGCTGAAGATGACCGGCAGGGAGAGACGTAGGCTTTTTTCGACGCTGGCACAGGTCACACACTGCAACGAAGTGAGAATGGAACGATAAAGGCCTTCCAGAATAGCTGTCGGCGGACACGGTCATAGGCTCTGGAGACATCTAAATGTCCGGCAGTTGGGGCGTGATGAAGTTCTTGCAAAGTGTCCTTGCGTAGATGACGTGGGACGACGAGCAAAAGTTCCGCGCCATCGGGTTGTAAGTTGCAGTGGTATAAAACGTTGTCATCAAGAAAAAAGTAGGCTCAGTGACGGGTCTTTATGGCCGGATTGAAGACGGTCAATCATCGATAGCAGCGATGGATCTCGGCGATGTTCGTCGGCTATTTGCAGAAAATCTGTTATGGCTAGCATTTTGGCATCAGCTTGCAACTCAGAGGATTCAAGTGAATCAACAGGCTTCCGAGATAACAAGTCGGCATCGCTCGGCATGCCAGACTTGTACACTACAAAAAACGTGTACTCCTGCAAACGCAATGGCAATCACCGGAGTCTTTCTGTAGGATCCTTAAGGGTTGACAGCCAGCAGAGCGCATGGTGGTCTGTGATGACTGTGAACGTGCGTCCACATAGGTATGGACGAAATTTTGCGATAGTCCAGATGAGAGCCAGGCACTTTCGCTCCGCAATTAAATAGTTCCTTTCCAACTGAATAAGTAGGCGGCAGGCGTATGCTACGACATGGTTTGTGCCGTTATGAATTTGTGCGAGTATTGCCGCTATGTGATGGCCGCTTGCGTCAGTGCGAAGCTCCGTTCAAGCGGCTGGGTCAAAATGAGCCAACACAGGTGGTGATGTGAGCGCAGTATTCAACGACGCAAAGGAATGTTCTAGGTGTTCACTCGAGGAAAAAGCCACGTTCTTTTTGAGGAGATCCGTTAGAGGCCGAGCAATTTCTGTGAAGTAGCTGACAAAACGGCGAAAATATGAACAGAGTCCCAAAATTCTGCGGACTTCTTGCGTAGAATGTGAGACCGGAAACTCGTGCTCCTCCCGGACTTTTTCAGGGCCTCGTCGTTCACCAGCAGGGTCAACAATGTGGCCAAGTAGCTTTATCTGAAGGTGCCCAAATGTGCACTTAGACGTCTTAAGCTGGGGGCCAGCACATCAAAAAACGTCAAGCATGAATGACGGACGTGGAAGATAACTTTCAAAGGTTGGCGAGAAAACGATGACGTCATCAAGGTAGCACGGGCACATCGACCATTTAAAACCGCAAAGGAGGGAGTCTATCATGCGTTCAAAAGTTGCTTGCGCATTGCACAACCCAAAAGGCGTTACAATAAATTGATAAAGCCTGTCGGGTGTTATAAATGCTGTGTTCTCGTGGTCGTGGTCAACGACAGAAATTAGCCAATATCCAGATAGGAGGTCCAGGGAAGAGAAATACTTGGCACCATGAGGCATTCAAGTGCATCATCAATACGATGTAAAGGATACACATGCTTCTGGGTAATTCAAATATTATGGCGATAGTCGACGCAGAACCGCCAGGTCTTGTCCTTCTTTTAACAACCACAACAAATGATGCCCAAGGACTGGTTGAAGGCTTCTTGACGTCTTTGTCGAGCATTTCCTCAACCTCCTTCTGGATTATTTGGCGCTAAGAACGAGACCCACAAAAAGGACGCTTATGAAGGGGACTGGCGTCACCAGTGTCGATACGGTGGGCTACGACGCTCGTGCGGCCCAAGGAACTGTTGTCAATATCAAAAATCTCGAGGTGATAAAATAGAAGACCACGAAGTGCTTCAACTTGGGATGGCGACAGGTCATTTGTTATCATTTTGTCTAGGAAATCTCTATTCTGCACGGCTGCTACAGGTTCGGCTACGGTCTTGTAAGAAGTGAGAGATGACATTGTAATTTGCTCCAGAGGGGAGTGCTCCGCTAAGAAAATACCTTGAGAAATGACCTGGGTCGACACGGAGAAGTTGAGGACGGGGACAAGCAACTTGTTGTCACTAATCCTCACTATAGTATAAGGAAGTATGATGTTCTGGGAAAGGGTCAGGTCAATGAGTGGAGGTGCTGAATAATCGCCATCAAGAACAGGCGGGAATGGCGACATAGAAAGGTACACATTGGCCTGAGGCGGTAATCGTAGACACTCCATAGACCGTAGCCGTGCGCGAGCTGCAGGAGGGACATCAGATCACAAAGACAACTTTAGCTGTAAAATGCCGGTTGAACAATCAATGAGGGCTGAATGCGCGGTCAAGAGGTCAATGCCGAGAATTATGTCTTGTGGGCAAGCGTTTATAACAGCGAAGAGTACTGAAGTGTTAAGGCCAGAATTAGTGACGCGGGCAGTGCACAAATTATGAACTGATGTTCGGCAACCACCGGCCACTCACACAGTCGAAGACATGGCAGAGGTAAGGCCATTTTTCAGGTGGGATCTAAGAGGTGAACTCATAACGGATATATGGGCACCATTGTCTATTAGAGCTGTAAAAGTCAGGCCATTGATAATACCACCAATAAAATTTCGTCAGGAATTATTAGTCGGTAGAGGTTTTTCGGTCCGAGTTGTCAATGCAGTGGCACCTCCAGGAGCTGCATCTGTTAGTTTCCCGAGAACTGCCCAGAATACGCCGTTGACGGGGAGCGACGGCGTTGATAGGAGCGGAGCTGGCGACCATGAGGCGACGGCGAGCGGATAGACCGGATTCCGTGGGCGATGACATCGGCGTAGGATGGTTCGGAGCGTAACGTGGAGTGGCTAGGTGGAAAATCCTGAAGATGGTCATCGGCAAAATGATGTGGCGATTACTGCTCACGATCCTGTCGTCGGTCGTCGAGAAAACGTTGCCGGAAAGGCCATCTGTTGTGGCAGTGGCGGGAAATGTGGCCAACGTGATGGCAATAGAAGCATATCGGTCGATCATGGGTAGCGCAATTAGAACCGAGGCACCAACGTGGCAGCGGCAACAAGTGGGGTGGCGTGGTAGTGAGCGTTAGGATTGATGGGCTGCGGTGTGTGGCTGGAGTTTTGGGAAACTAAGACGCCCATGTTGGCAAACTCTTGTCGCACAACAGCCTGAATAGGAGATATTGAGGCCGATAAAGCGTTGATAAGCGTTGATTGGGTTGATAAGCAAAAGCAATCATGGTTTAAGCTCCTGGTGGACAATCCTTGTGATGTTTGGACGACTCACGAATGGTCGTGGCGCCACAGGATCCTCGCAGGAAAAAGTGGCAGCGGTGTTCGGGAGTCGGGCAAAACGTTGAGTGAATCTCCTGTTTTTGGCTTGCTTGAACCAACGATATTCACTGACAACTGAGTCAATGGTGGTACAGTTCCAGCATATCGGAATATTTAATGTTTAAGGTATCGTCGGCTATGCCTTTCAACACATTGCTGACCTTGTCTAGTTCGGTCATGTCTTTGTCGACCTTCCGACACAAGGGGAGCACGTCTTGGATATAGGTGACGTACAACTTGGTGGAAGATTGAACTCGTGACGCAAGTTCCTGCCTGGCTGCCATTTCTCAAGCAATTGACCGCCCAAACAAGTCACGGAGCTTCTGCTTGTACACGTCCCCACTTGTGAGGACTTCCTCGTGTGTCTCGCACCAGGCGTGTGCAGTACCTCACAGGTAAAAGATGATGTTGGCCAGCATAAGCATCTGGTCCCACCTGTATTGCTTGCTGACGCGCTCGTATAAGGCGAGCCACTCACCAACGTCAGTTGTGTCGGTTACGCAAATTGTACCTGCATCGAGAAGATGGAACGGGATCACAGGTGACGGAGCAGGCGTAGACTGAACGAACGGCACACTGCCTTTAGGCATCGTTGCTGAACGACGCTGAGATCCCGAGTCGGAATGTTACCCAGCACTTCCACCAAAAATATGTAACGGGGAGTCCATAATAAGTAAACACCGGGTAGGCTAACAGTGCACACAGTATGCAAAGATGCAGGACGACAGTGCAGTCCAGACACGGCCCCACAAGACCATCATCGTATTGATTCCTTCTGCGTCATTTCTGCACCCGTGCCTGAGGTACCTTTTTATACCCGTGACAATGTAGCGAGCTGCAACAATGCAGTGCGTGATGGCAAGAGCCCATCCCTTCGCACAACACACCACCCTTCATATTCGTCCTTTAAGAGGCTGCTGTTTGCTCTCTCTGAGAGTGATAAATCTTGTCTTTTGCTAGCTAAGGAACTGATGTGGCTTCGATACGACAGCTGGCAGTTGCGGCCTTTGACACATTGTGCCATCGTTCGAGAAAAGGAGAGCTCACAATGGCAAATCTCTCACACCAACTTTGAAGCACCCGCAAGAAGGGAAGCATTTCCAGCGAATGAGAAGGCGATATAAACGAGAAGCGGATAGATTTTCCGTTGCAATCTTCAATAGCGACCCGTAAGCATTCTTATTTTTTGCAAATTCTAGTGGTGTCAAGAGAGCCACTTGCCTTTGCTTCAGCAGCTTGGGTCACCAGCTTGCATTGTCAGCGATGATCACCCCTTCTCTTAGAAGGTGGTTTGTCTCCCGGTGTCTAGATCGTGCAAGGTACCCTCTCCACAAAGGCTTTTCCCGAAACACAGCCACGACTCTTAGTCGCCTCGGTAAGTGTGGGAGGCGTCCGAGCCTTCATAATGTAGGTCTAACGTTCGCCCAGTAGAATACTGAAGGCTTAGGGCATCATCATTTTACCGCGAGAGCATTAAAAAGCTCGTGTCGCAGAACCCTCGCTGCCGGCGTCGTCCCCGTCGGTTGTGAACAAAAATTCACCCGTGCGTCTGTGACCGAGAAACCAAGTTACCGAGATAGCCGCGGGAGGCCGCTACTAGTCCACGCATGCGCGCGTTATCACACTGAAGAAACCGCACGTCCGAAGAAAAAAAGTGCTCAAGGTCACGAGGTGCAGTAGTTTCTTCGCCCTGCCACCCCTCCCCGCTTAGCTTCCAGTGCTCTAGTCGGAATGAAAAAATGAACAATGCAACTGCAGCATGCGACAAACCTTTGTAACTCCACTCGCACTGGACCAATACTTAGAATTTGGCGGCGTTGAATTCGTGAGACAATAACGTTTTCTAGTGAATGCATTCCATGATTATTTGAAAAGTGTTTTATAGCCCCTTTAACACACTTTATTCAGCAGGTGTCACGACAAAAACAAGCCCATTCGGCAATAATAACGTGCGATGGTCCAACCTACTGTGTGCGTGTTTGTGTGCATGTGTGTGTATGTAACAAAACATATTAATAAGTATGCACTTACTGGTTGAAGAATGCACGAGGAGCAGAATTTCGCTATCGCGTTCAACTTTTGAAGGTGAAGCTTAACGGTCCTGCAATTCTTGCAGTGTCCAGGCCAGTTTTCTATCTGCACACGCCATCCCTTACGCACGCGTACTTCATCTTCTTGATTTCTCTTTCTCGTATTTTCTCTACCGCGCCTTGACAAACGACATACGTAAGACGTATTTACCACTCTTACGGCTCTGAGCAGACCAGCAATACGTAGCGCACGCAGAATTCACACGAAGGACACGGAAAGGTACAAAATTTTAAAATAGAGTACAGAAACCGTAAGCCAATATAAAGCGTGCACTTTAGCCTCCATTTGCATGCGGCAGGATTGCGCCACGAAGCTTATTTAAATATTCCTCTAAAAATATACTTTGTTCTATGAGCAATAACATGACCATTATCGACAGGTCTTTGCTTTCACTGTCATATTCCGTTTAACTTTGAAACGATTGCATCGCCCTGCACATCGTGTGCTCTAACTGCGAGTAAAGCACGTGAGTGCCGCGACCAACTCGAAAAAGCAGAGATGACGCGAGTCGGACAATCCACAATACTCGTAGGGAGCATGCGATAACATAATTCCTAGGAGCACGCATGCGGTCGATAGCTGTAGCAGGCAGTAGACACCCCACCTGTCTTAGAAATATGAGCCTAGGTAACGCAGAACGTTGAGTCAACGTGGTTTGAATGTAAGGAATGTGAGGCATTGTTAGACAGTAAAGTATAACATTGCACCGACGTTTATAGTATTAGCCTGCCATAATACAGTGTTTTTAATGTTACAGCAACATTCTGAAAATGACGTTTTCCTGACGTGTTGTTTTTAACAAGGCAACAACATTCAAATTATCACGTTACCCGTACTTGATGGTATTAGTGTGGCAACAACAATCAAATAATCACATTGCATCTACGTTGTGTATAGACATCAAGCCCATGTTTAACAGCACACGTAGAGACAACATAGAGAACTTACTCGCTGAAACATCCAATAAAACACGTGTACTCTTTGAATAATGGCTGTCAGCGGCTAGTTAGTGTGGTTGAGTAAGAAATAGAAGAAGCATAAACAATACAGACAACATTTCAGCCTATGTTTTTACACAGTAATTCTTCTATGAATATGATTTATTTTTACAGCTGAACTCTATGTTTTTACTTATTTATTTATTTGTTTAACAATACAAAATTGCCGTAGTGCAGGAGACAAAAAAAGACCACCATGAGTCACCTGACTAGGCCTCTATACCTCCGCACTATACGTTCTTCGCACAGAGTGACTGCATTGACAAAAAAAAAAACACAAGAACACATTCACATAGTGGGACCAATGCGTCGCCTTCTTACGTCTGTAGCTAGATACACAAAACACAGTGAATTCATATGTGGGAAATATATGTTCTAGAGCAAGCCTTTTAGGACCGCAAATTTCCAGGCTACGAAAAGCCTCCTCAAGGCAGGCTTCATTTTAACATGTACGCATCCAGACTTGTAGAATAAATTACTGTCTATTTTATTATTACTGTGTAGTTGTGAAAATAGCATGGGAATCATTATATTATGAATGTGCTAGCAGTAGTTAAATGAAACTGTGCCTCCGTTATGATGCATTACAACAATACTGTTTTCAAGAGTGCTTTCAGAATAAACACACAAAACACAGATTTACTAAAACTGCACCAACATGTTTGAATGATGCAAAGCAACAGCCACTAAAAACCCTACGATTGGCAAGAATTATGGAAGTGGAATCAACAGGAACCATGGAGCTATAAAAACAGCTATGTCATAGAGCCCTTACTCTTCGGGAACATAAAAGCAATGCAATGATTTGAGAAAAAGATGCAAACAGGAAACTCAGTGATTGAATATAGTAATAAAGTATAATTACGGTCGAAAGAGAGACGGATATATTGTATGAAGAAAGGCAGGGAGGTTTACCGGAGAGCAAATATCTGTTTTGCTACTCTGCACTTGGGAAGAGAGACAGAAAGGTAAGGAAAACGGACTGAGAGAGAAAGAGAGCGGAAGGAAGCAAACACACACACACACTAGATTGTCACAAACGTTCGACGAGGCGGGTTGATCGCAAAATTTTTAGGAGGACAGTTGAAGTCGCAATAAATGTATAGACATGCTGAGCTTTCGGACAAAAAAAGGGTGCCCCTTCTGGTTAGAAACTGCCTTGACAACTGTTTGCAGTACTCCAGTATCTGGTAGTGTCTGTGGCTGATGAGAATGGAATAGAGCAGCTATTTCACGTGCTCTGCTCTTACAGCTTTGTTGGGAACTCGCATCATCATGAAAGCATTTGATGTCTTCTTATTAACTGCGTGTAAATAAACATCGGCCAAAAATTAAGCAATCATAAAAAAGTGTGTTAATATCTCACTGCAAAATCTATCATTTATGGCACACGATGTAAACACCAAGCCTGCAGAACATACTGTCTGCAAGCAAATATGAACATCAAATTGCACCGCGATGAAATGTCACACTAATACCGACGGACGATCACTCACATCTAACACAGTAGACACCAACATAGAGAAAACACGCCTGCTGAAAACACTGTGTTGTTTGTAAAAAAACCTAAACCATAAATTGCAGTGTCGAGAAAGGTTACAGTAACCTGCAAACAATATCAGCCACAGCAAACCTGAGAGACGCCAACAAGGGGATGCCAAGCCTGCACAACACACTATGAAGCAGACAAATAACACAAGACCACTGCAGTCCTCTTGCCATTTGTCCAAGGCCTTGCTTCAGCTTCACTTTGTTTGTAAGGTTTATGTCGCCCTGAGCGAGCGAGAAGACACACAACTGAGGCAAAGCTGCTAATGAGATGCCATTCTTTCTTCACATGATTTCACGCAGTTTTCAATGTAGTAGATGTAGACGTAGCACCAGGTTTATGCAGCTGTCTGGGCGACTGATACCTTTGGTCAACTGCAGTGCTTTTCTGGTTGGTCACAACACAAAGGGCTGATGCATATTTCGCAGGTGTGCTCCTTTCTCCTTAACATGCTAACGTGCAGTTTAATGCTGTAAGTTCTGGCAGTTACTGGACCCACAACACCACCTTTTTCCCACGGCATTCGAGGCGTGAATAGTTGCAGTCTTAATGGAGTCTTCTTTCTTCAGTAAAATAAGCTTTGATGTTTTCACTCCCTAGTGGTTTTTTACTAATTCCATGTTTTTCTACTAAGTCTGCTAGTGCAGGGTAGGTTTTTTTAGGTAGCATGTTTCTTTTCGACAAAGTAGGTACGGTAACCTGCCAGCAGTTAGGTGAGTTTCTCTTTCTATTCTAGCGTGATATACATGCATAAGTAGCACCACTTTTATGCAGCTACCTGGACGACTGATACATTTGGTCAACTACAGTTTTTTTCTAGTTTGTCGCAACACAAGAAAGGTTTAGTTGAAATTATTAGGCTGCCAACTAATAAATGAGACTGAGGCTGATTTGAACTGGAAGTCGTGTATGAGCGGCCACTGCTTGGTTATCGTGGCGAGCACTGCACATGATAATTGTGGACTATTGTCGCTAGTTTGCACAAGTTGGGGTTCATACCTGGGGAGGTCTGTTGTCTGACCATCCTGTCGCGCTGCTGCTGATTGCTACATTCATGCACTTCTAGGATTTAGGCAGTGCGGAAGAGCCGAGACGTTATTTAGCTTGCCGCTTTAAGGAGCAAAGGTTGCCGCGGGTATACCCCTTGTTGCGTGTTGGCGTAGAGTGTGCCTGAAGTGTTCGTTTCTGGTTGTGGAGTCGCCTCAGTTGGAGGAATAAAATTCAACCTGTTGTAGATAAGGACAACAGGTCTGCCGGCTATGGAAATTCGGAGTATTACCGTCCGTTCTTTAGATGCAGTTTCTTGACTTGCAACGGTGAAAAAAAAGTTCAAATCACTGTGTGCACAGCATCAAGTTTGCCCACAAATCACCGATCACGCACATAGCTCAGGTGTCTTTGCTGTGGACGTTGTTTTGTGTTGGAAGATCCGCATCAAGTGAGCTCACTGATAATGCTTAGCTGTTGCGTGTAGGCACTCTGCTTTTTTCACTAGAGGTTGTCGTTATCAGTCACACTTGAACGACTCCTCACGCTTGACTAAACCATCTTAACTTGATGCCTTTGAACGAGAATGCAGAGAGAAAACCCATGAAAATAAGATGATCCGCGCTACTCTGTTACGATCACGATGACGATAGTTGTAAGTGAAAATCAAAATTGCTGAAGCTTCAATTTCAGCTTCATTTTAAAGTGGTTTTGTTACAGTGAAAAAAAGAGAGGTAAGGCAGCATAAAAAATTGAGACAAAAGTTGTTTGCAAAGGACCAAACTACTGTACGCACTAAAATATCCACCGGACAAAGCTATGACTTGTACAGCGCAACTGAAGTTTCAGTTACGCACTCGTCACTTGCTTTTTTTAACCCTCATGATGTGTTTTTACGATGGTTTCTATGTTGCGCTTATCAAATGTCAGCAAAACAAAAATGCAGTAATGATTAAAATATTAATACGTTTTTCACGAAGAATATCTAAAATAACCTAGTTATAATACAAGCAATAACCTTTCAAGATTGGCACTGGCTTTATTGGTCTCGGAGGTTATACATTGTCACCATCCGTTCTCATCTTGCATCAAGGGCTGTTATATTCACGTGATATCATTTCGCGCTCAATATAATAGAGATTATCAGTAGATAACAATGTAAAATTTTAGTTTGCATAGAGTATGCGTGGATGCATTTATCGGCTTTGTGTTCTGCGGTGCCCCCTCCTGTCCGTGTACAACTATGCAAGGCGTTTGGCAGCGGCAACGGCTTCCACCTGACCACTCCTCACGCTGCTTGATCGGGTGAATAGCTGGGTTGGCATTCTTTTTTGTATCCCTTTTTGCCATCGCATGTTTCGTCACACTAATTGTGACGTAAGTCACGTTCGCTGCCGGTGTCACATGGGCACTTTTGATCGTGATTTGGCTCCCGAATCGTGGTTTGACTGTTGTCTCAGGCAAACTCATCCAGTATAGTTCGCACCGCTTAGCAACGATCATTTTTGATCGCGATCAAGAAATCAGACCCGTCGTCGAGTCGTTCTGTTCTCGCGCTATAACTATCGTCATGTCATACCAACTAGTCCAAACTGCTAAACTTCAATATCAACCCTTCTGACGAGCAAAAGTACTGGTGTGACACTGATGCATCTACTGTAAGCAAACAAAAATCATAAATGTGTCATTTTAGCGTACATTATCTCTCACTATCTCGATTGATGTATTGTATACGATGTATGCAGTAAATAAAGTAAAAATATTATCAGCTATTCTATTCTCAAAATCATTGTTATGTTGCTCTGTGTGATTATGTCTAAGCAAATTGTCCCTTTGAATGAGTGGCAGCCCTTTCTTCGTTTAAACAATGGTTTCACCATGTTTCCCCGGGCCCGCAGTTTTGCCGTAACCTCTTCTGTCGCATCCGCTATCTTAGCCGTGTGCGTTTGGCTCAAGCCAGCATTACTATATTCATACAAGTTCCTTCGTTTTATGGAATTATTATAATTTTACTCCAAATAATCTGTAAGGAGAACAGGTATGATTCTATTATGGCAGCTGAAAGAACCGCAGCCTGTAAAGCGTATCCCTATCGACGTAGTGGTGCGCAGCACAACTATTTATTTGCTTCAACCACTCGCAAATATTTGAAATGTGAATAAATGACTGCAACTTTGTTAATAATTGTGTAACAATCTCGACACTTGAATGCTAACCACTCAAATATTGACCATAACCTGAATGACATACTGTTTAAAAATTAACAGAGTGGATTAACTCCCTAATAAAGACTACTTGAAAGTACTACGCTGTCTTCAAAGACACCTACAATGCCACCTATAGATTCGGAAATGCCTTGTCACTGTTGTTTGTATGCTATAAATGTTTCATGGAGTCTATCCTTAAGACAGCGTCCCATCTGACCCATGCAACTCCTGCTGCATGTCAGTGATTTTGTACATCATGCCTTTAACACAGTTTTAATACTTCTGCCTGGGATGAGTGTGGCAGTGTTTCCTTCCTTTTATCTCATCGATGAATGTGCGTAGGTCGAAAAGTTTCGGGAGGCATAAACACTACTTCTACTCCAGCACTTTCTCCCTATTTTCTAATAGAGTTTGTGAGAAACACTGTGCATGCTAAGTATGACAGCCGTCCAACTTTCTTGTAGCCCTTCAGATGATTTGTAGCTCCCTTTTATGTCTAGGATACCTCGCATGCCTAAGCAAATCTTCGGATAGAAGCAAGTCGTCTTGAGTTGAACCTGAAATATGAAGTCTAGACACTTAAATATTGCTTCTACCACCCATTGTTAAAGTGATTCACACAGAGCCCTCTGCAATGCACATGACCTTGCAGAGTGCTCTGTGTGAATCACTTTTACAAAAGTTGGTAGAAGCAATATTTAAGTAAGTGTCTAGACTTCTTATTGCAGGTTCAACTCGAGACGAGTTGCCTGAGAAAGGCAGCAGTGGCTTCCATGGACGAGACCTATACAGCCAACTTGTGTAGCATTTCGTAAAAAGCTGTGTCAAGTGCAGGAATTCGATTGTCAAACATTCGCCAATCTTATGTGTAGCCACAAGATGCTGGAGCTTGTCCTGCAAAACCCGCGTACTGGTCTTGACAACCTATTTTGAGTCCAAAGATTCTACCAAAATAAACAGTAAAAATTATCCACATAGCAGGAGATTGTACAGCACTGAAACCTAGCAATCTGTTATTATTGTTCCTATAAATACTGGTCAAGTGAGGGTCTCTAAAAATTTATACAGTGCTCTATTCAATACTAACGCCCTGCCGTTACAAATACCCCTTCATGACCTAGCCAGGAAAGGTAGACTCAAGTAACAGCTTGAGAAACACTTCCAAACACTTGCCAGTGAAATTCAATATTTTCCAGTGGAGAATAGTGCTCAAAGAAATTCGATAGCACCCTTGATGTAGAGCAGTAGACCTTTTGCGCTGGCAGGCTGTTTATATTTGGTTAATCATTGTATTAATTTTAAGGACTTGTACTTGACCTGTGCTGAAAGAAAACATAATAATAAAAGGTTGATGACTTCTAGTGCTGTAAGATCCTCCTGCTTTGTGAATGACTTTTTGGTGTTTCACCAGGCAGAATCAATAGTCTGGGAGGAGAAGGTCGTGCCCACTTTGAAGCTTTCTTAGGATGTCCTCCAATTTCTTGAAATAGCGTAGCTGCTTCTTGAATGAGGCACGATTAAATTCTTGAACTTAAGGTGGTTTTTCAGAGAATAACACTCATATTCGTGGTATGAACTTTGTGCTTGGAAGCCATTGCTGCTTTTATGTCGTTCTATTCAAAAGTGGCCAAAAGGCAGAACATGCACTAGCCTTTGTAGAATGCTTTGTGGAAATCGACTGATCTCAAACAAGGTTGATGATGCATTCTCCGAGAAAACATCCCGATTTATGATTGCGGGTTTCACTTAAGATGTGTTGTTCTTGGTAGCTGTGAGTTTGCTTACGTATGTGAGGGATCCTAGGCGTGAAGAGAAGTGGTTGGCCACATCAAAGGCCCAAGAAAGGAATAAAGCAACTGTGTACGTTGAATGTAGAATGTCTCTCGCAGACTCAAGGAGGTAGGGAGAAAGTGTCAAAGTACAGGCAGTGTACTTTCTTGCCTTTGCATATCCACCTCTTGAATGAAATAAAAAGGCTGCAGCAGTTATCACAGGCAGAAGTGTGTAACATGTTTTGAACACATGGTGAACACAATCCCTTTACTCAAAAAATGAGCCCCTAAAATTTCTTTTCGTTCATTCATGGCGAAGGTTTCGTTCCTGTACACTCAATGCCTTTAGGTAGTGGAGGATAGTTTATTGTAAGCTACTAACACGTAGAACGATCACGTAATACGAACCGTGCCCAATAACACTCCCAAGTTTGCATGCTCAAAAACACTCGATAATGTCGACAAGATTACAGCCGCCACTCAAGCCATTTGATAAGATGATCGAATGCATTATCTGAAGGTTGTAGGTTCAGTTTTTGCCGATGGAAAGTTGTGTTTGTCTACCTTGATTTCTTAATATTTTATAGTAATTGATGTACTATAGTTCAAAAGCTACTAATAACGTCTCCTATATTTTTCATGGGCTCATTGTCGGTTCTCATTGAAGGACTGTATATACATCTGCACGGCTTTGTAATAAATTTCAGTTGGAAGATGGTGCTGCATCTTTGTATCTTCTGTCCCTGCAATAGCGTTTGCTCGGAGCAGCCTTTGCAGGCGAGTTAACTTGTGGGATATATATGCAGGGGCATGGTTGTTGTCTACAAAATCTCAAAAGTGATATATGTTGGAAGACAATTAATATAAACTTTACTGTGCTTGTCATACCATTACTTGCAGAACACCCTTTTGGTTTCTGTCGAAAGAACCCACTGCCTTCTACGTCATAAATTTGTATCTGCCTTCACAACCCTTGTAAATGCTCTGCAAGCAGGCTTCTTCAAATTAAAAGGAGGCAGACTAGCATGGGAGCACAAAGGCTGATTTAATTGCTTTCACTGGGAATTTTTAAGCGTCATGCATATTTACATCTCACTGGAAATTATCGCTGCACCAAGAAAGCTTTCATTGAAGAAAGTTGTCTGGGCGGTGACCACGTCAATGCGGTTTTGTGTTCATGTAGCCAGCTATTTTAGCATGAAAATCACGTTACGTCCCACCTCACTTGTTTAGCATCCTCTGAAACCAAAATCGTGACTGAGCACTGTAAAAGCTTTTTCTAGATAGCTAACTGCTCCATCCACGATGGGTTTGTCATAAACTACTTATGGGGACAGAAAAAACGCTATGCCAATATTTTGTGTGAGGGCTCAGGTGGTGTCTATGAAAGATAATTGAGCCCTTAAATGCTCCTTTTTTTCTGGGACATGTAGGAGGGCCCGTGGCTCAGACAGGAAGCTTACTCTGTGAGCACCATTTCAGTCTATAAACAGCAGCTTAAAGGTTTCTCTGAATGCTTGTGTGGGTTGATGGGTTAGGTCCATTATTGAAGACAGTGTCCTTCTTGCACTCAGTCCAGGTCAAAGGTTCAATGAGATAGCAGAGGTGGAGGAGATTGCAAGGTCAACTGACGCACGTGTAATCATGCTATTGTTGCACCTTTGAGAGAAAGAGCATTCTTTTTTGGTGGGATTCATAGATGCGAGCAGTTAGGCTATTTGCTTTTCGTTTCGCTTATCTTGATATTTTTATTCTGGTGCATGGTTTGATTCTTTTATTTCTTGTATTTTTTTCTGTATACAGCTTAACCTTACTGTAACTAGATGGACAGGTGAACAGAAAAGTTTTGGTGTTGCAATGGTTTATTGATTGGAAATTAACACATTACTTACTGAAATGCGCTAGGAAGCATACCATCGGGGAACGAAATTGAGGACAGAACAGAAAAGGCGTTCCTTGCAACTAACATTATTCTTGGAAAATCAGCGAAATATATAAGCATAGGAACCATGCGCGTGCACATTGCCTCACCTGCTAGTCGAAAAACAGGCATTAAGAATGACAACAAAAGAATGATGAGAAAAAGTCACTAGACAAAAAAAAGATTCTAAGAAACGAAAATTCCCCAACCCGCAGCGCATTAGACATAACACTAACATGCGTATCTCTCTTCTTTTTAATGTAGAATGCTTTTATATTTTCACGTGCCAAGGTATCATTACTCTTTCCGAAGACGGATACACTGGCAAACCTAGCCTCACATTTGCATAAACCATGATGTGCTGGCAAATATGATGAAATTTTATTTTTGACAGGAGGTTCTTCCTCCCTAATTCTGTACTTTATGCACCAGCACATTCGCCTTCCCATTGTGGTTCCTGCAAATGCGACGCTAGGTTTTTCAGTGTATCCTTTCTTGAAAAGAGTAGTGACACCTTAGCACGCAAAATTATGGAAGCATACTACAATAAAATGAACAGCGATACGCATGTTAGTATTACATCTGTTCCTCTGAGTGGTGAAGAATTTCAATTTTGAAAATCTTTTTTAGTTTAGTGGCTTTTTTGTCATAATTCTTTTGTTGTCAATCTTATTACGTGTTTTTTCTAACTAGCATGTGAGGCAATGTGCGTGTGCAACGTTGCTACGCTTATATATTTCGCTGAATTTCCGAGAATAAAGTAAGTTGCGAGTGACGCTCTTTCTGTTCTGTCCTCAATTTCCTTCCCTGATGGTATGCATTTTTTAGAAGTAAGGTTGTGCCAACTAGCAAACAAAATGATTTGTTAAGGTGGCGGTCCCACTCGAGCAGCACCAACTCTGCATTTTATTCACTGTTTGTTGACGTTCTACTCTCCACCTAGAGATATGAATTATCTTTCATTAGAAAGTTTACAATCTTTACTTTATATTGACGGCTAGTATTGTCACCTAGTCTGAAGCAGTTTTGCATGGCACTCGAAAGTGTGCGAGAAACCACCAGTGCTTTTACTGTACAAGCCTTCATTGCACTGGAAGAGTGGCAATACTGTTCAACATAACCAAATGTAATAAACTGAGCCTCTTCACAAAGTAATATACAAGGTTTCTTTGAAGAAATATAGCCAGTAAAGCAATCAAAAAGTTATGCAGGCTTCAATCGGAATGAGCAGAACAATGTAGGTTTATGAGTGAATAACCTTTTTTTCTATATTGTGTAGAACAACAATACTTAATGGGTTTCCAGGCTACAATGTACCTAATGTCTTTGCGAAGTTGTTTCGCGTTCTGACGAATAGCTCATGATTAATAACTGCTTGAATGCACCAATTTATAAATCCACTTGTTCAGGCATTACCAACGAAGTGGAAAAACTCTTCAAGATGAAAATCTGAATTTTTCAATATTTAAGCAGCAAGCCTTTCTATGCAGGAAAAAAACTGTCATAAGTTAATTAGAAAAACGTAAGACAGAGCGAATTTACCTTATTTTTCTGCTTGCCAGATTTGTTCAAAGTTACCTTTTTTCTTTTATTGCTAACTCACAGTTATCGCACATTAGCAGGATTATGTCATGATTTTATTTACCAGTGCTCACAAACTTTGCGTAGCTGCGCTTGACTCAAAAGATTTCCAACAAATAATAAAGCTTGCCAACATTTTTTGGTGGTGGCGTCATCTTTGAAAAGAACCATGAAGTTGGCTCGTATCAATTCTGACGTTTGTCAAAAGTGATGCTGCTAAACATTACTATGCTGCCAAAACACGTATGAGTTATTTCTCCGGATTTCAGACTTCAGTGTCCAGCCCAGTGGCTAAATTTAGTCGCTACGTCTCAAATGCACAATGTAACCCCAAGAGGCTGCAGAAAAAAAAAGAAAGAGGAGTGAAAGAAAAAAAGAAGGGAACAAAGCGTGGGCCATTCCTGAACAAGTGGTTTGGCAATTGTGCCGAGGACTCCAGGACCTGCTTGGCTGCTTGCCTTCGTAGCCAGGGGACTATGGAAGTATTTCTGATGTACACAGAGAACTTAATCTTGCCTTGTTCTATTTTTGAGACTCGTAGGACATTGCATAGTGGTGTTTTCTTCGCTGGGAGGTGAGATTCTTTTGCAGTGTGTGTGTTCGCCGTGACGCTGGTTGAAGTGTAGTGTAACATTGGACAATTTTCCAGAGACATGTGAAGGGGTGGCGGCATGACGTGCGTCACGTTTTTTTTTCCTGTGAGAAGAGGGGAGGTCACAAGGCCATGCAGCCTCTATAAACGTTGCACAGAGTGGTGACAGTTCCTAATGAGAGGTAGCTTGCATCGTCTGCGAATTATTCCTGAAAAGTACGAACCCCCCGAGATTTTTACCAGTGCGTGGCGAACAACTTCAGAGGCTACGGACCCCCAGTTTCGATTTCGGTGACCTTCATAGAGGCAATTTTCAGACTAGGAAAGGACCCATTGACAAGTTTGTGGATAGTTTGCGGGCAAAGTGGTGGAAACTAAACTGCATGTGCGCAGTTACTATATTGTAACGCAGACATAAAGAGCTTTAGTAGAGCGGTGCTGGATAACTTGCCATCCTGGACCCCGCAGCAGAAGTTGTTCGAAGCAGCAGACGCTTAGCTGGCCTACCCCCGTACAACATCAATTGAATGACCACACAGCAATCCCATTGACGTACTACGCTGCTGCATCCACGAGTGCCACCGACATGGCACAACGTGGCCGTCGACATCGACAACCAGACTTCTGGGGAACCTGAGCGACAAATATTCTCAGGTGGTAGTAGTAATACACTTTTATTCAGCCACATTTTATAGGCCGAGCATTTCGACCGCCTGTGCGACCAGTCGACGCTGTTCTTCTTACCCTTCGGTGCCGATCAAGTCGAGCCAGGAGGTGATAGAGAGGAAAAGGGGAGGGTAATAGCTGGATTGCTCAGCAAATGGGCAGTAAAACAGGCAGTGTGGCAGGTCGGCGTATTGTAGGGGCAATTAGGACAGCAGGAGTTAGACCTATATTTATAAAAAAACGAGAGGGGGTTATCAGGCAATTCATTTGGATGTAGCGGAGAGTTCGAGCCTCGAGCGCAGTGAGTGATGGATGAGAGTGAGGGTAAAGACGCTTGTCGAGCCGGAGCTGGAGATATACCTCCTTGATAGTGTGACGCAAGCAGATCTGCCCATCGTGATTCACGAAGCTCTCACTGTCTTGCGAAGGTGTGGGCCAGGAATTGAACGGTGCCCGGTGCAATATATCGCGGGCAAGCTGATGAGCTAGCTCATTGCCGTTATTACCCGAATGCTCAGGAACCCAGCGTAGGACGAGAGTGGAGGGTTGAAGAGCAGAGACCGCTCGCTCGACCTCCTGTTGAAGAGCAGGGGACAACGTGCTGTTCTGTATGTGACGGATGGCGGCGTGAGAGTCGTAGTAAATCGTGTACTCGGGGAGAGAAGGGAGGGAGGAAAATTACTGCCTAGCGTGGACCATAGAAAGGACCTCGAGCGAAAGTACATTAGGCGAGTGTATGTATGACCCGCTGGTGTGCGTGTCAGGTGCCGAAAGGTGTGGATAGTAGATAACGTAGCCACACGAGCACCGAGGAGCCATGTATGAGGCACTTGTGTAGGCAACTCCCTGTGCTGAGAGAGGAGGAGAATGATGCTGTGCTGCCGCCTGACGCCGGCCGGCGTGAAGAACGGGAGACATATTGGATGGGAGCAGAAGGATGCGAAGGTTAGAAGCAGTGGTGCTAGCGGCAGAAGGCAAGGTGGGAACGGAAACGGGAATGTGAGAGATACTGGCTTTGGCTAATAGCCATTGGCCTCGACGAGTGAGAGAAAGACAGGCAATCTGAGAGGCGTGGTGCAGAGAAATAAGAGAACGTAATGGATGGAAGAGGCCTGTGCCAAAGAGCTTAGTGGTAGAGGTAGTGACAGGGAGGTTCAGAGCTGCCTTGTAGAGGCCTAATAGAGCTCTTTCGAGTGCGTTGAGTTGCGTTTGGGTGAAATGAACGTAGGGTACAAAGTACAAGAACTTGTTAAAGGCTAGCGCATGTGCAACTCGGCACGCATGAGCCTCGTGGATCCCCGACTGCCGAGAGATGATGCGTCGCAGGAGGTGGGTCACCGAGTGGCAAGTCCTCACAGCGCGATGTAGGGTCTGCGCGTTCTTTGTCGCGTGCAAAGGGAAGCCAAGAACTTTGAATTGCTGAACAGTGGTGATGAGAGAGCTAGAAAGATGTAGGGAGATGAGGGTATTGTGGTAGCGCTGGTACGCAGACCGGTTTAGCAAAAGCAGTTCACATTTCTCCGGTGCAGGGGACAGGCCAGCAGTAGCGAGGAAGGAAGCGATAAGGTCCGGGCCACGTTGCAAAGTATCCTGCACCTGGCCGGAACATCCAGACGTACACCAGAGAGTGATGTCGTCTGCATAATAAATATGGTGGAGGTCAGGTATTTGAGACAGTTGGGAGACAAGGTTGGACATAGCCATATGAAATAGAGTAGGAGATAGTACGGCACCTTGGGGAGTGCCGCGGGTAGGGGAGTGTGGGTTAGACAAATGAGTATCGACTCTAAAGCGAGCAACTCGATTGGAAAGAAATGATCAGATGTAAGAATACATGCGGGAGCCACAAGACAGGGAGGATAGCTGAGCGAGTATGTGGTCATTACTCACGCCATCGAATGCCTTCCGTACATCGACGGTTACAAGCGCATGGATCTGACTTCGAGAAGGTGAAAAAAAAGTATGCTGAAGAATAAGGAACACGTCCTGCGCACAAACGTGGCGTCGGAAGCCCATAAGAGATGGAGGCAAAAACTCTTTCGCCTCAATAAAATCAGACAGTCGAGTCAAGGCCATTCGCTCAAGAGTCTTGCCAACGCAAGACATCAAAGAGATAGGGCGAAGGTTAGAGAAAGATGCAGGTTTGCCCGGCTTCGGAATAATGCAAATTAGAGAGAATGTCCAAGAGCTTGGAAGACAGCTGCTGTTCCATGCTTCGTTGAATGTGTGTAAGAGAAATTCCTTCGCGTTGTCGGAGATATTACGTAGTGTAGTATATGTTATCTCATCCTCACCGGGTGCCGAGCGGGTAGATTGAGTGGCTAAGGCAGCTTCCAGCTCCCTGAGCGTGAATTGGCGGTCCAGGTCTGGGTTAGCTTCGCCACAGTAATCTGGGTAGGAAGGTGCGAAGGGGGGTGGGAAATACAGAGATTTTAAATTTTCAAACACATCAGATAGAGTCCCTTGAGCAAGAGCTTTAGCTAGGGTGGGAGCAACGGCAGGTTTGGTACCTAAGAGAGACCTAAACAGAGACCATGTAGGGCGCGAGTGCATTGCGGAGTCAAGGCCGTCACACAGCGTGTTCCAACGAGAATGCTCGAGAGAAGTGCTGTAAGCGATAATTTATCCCGCAGAGCATCAATTTGGAAGGAAAGTTGGACGTTGTGTGGCTGGGAGCGGAGAGCGCGTTTCAAACGTTGATGACGTCGTCATAAGCGGAGAAAGTGAGGATCAGGGTCAGGAATGGGGATTTGAAAATGAGTGATGTCATTGCTGCGGAGATCCGCGACGTCCAGTCGTCGTAAGTTTCAAATGAGTCAGGCAAAAGGTTATTACGGAATGCTTCCCCGTCAGTGTGAGCGACTCGTTGTTTCCGCCTGTTGTGGGAAAGAGGGGTGGTGATGCATATGAGAAAGTGATCACTGAAAAGATTTTCAGTGGACACCTGTCAGTGAAAGGGAAGGGAACTTCGAGAGAACGTGAGATCGGGTGTAGTGGAGCGCTTTGAAACAGTGCCCGCTCGAGCAGGGGTGTCAGGAGTATTATTAAGGGTGAGATGGCGTTTCTGGGCGAGGCAGTGTATAAGGCGACCTGATTTGAGTGTTTGGGGGTAACCCCAGAGCCTATGAGAAGAATTAAAGTCACCCCCAAGGAGGATATGGGTGGTCGATGGAAGGGAGTGCAGAAATTCGCCCAGAGCACTAAACAAAAAGGACGTGACAGGGGGGTTGTAAAAGGACATCAGAGCGAGAAAAATAGGGTTAGATGGTTGGTAATAGACCACACCAAATTAATGTTTCATGAGGGGGGAGGGTACGTTTAGTGGTTCAACGAGAACGTCATTGCGTACATAAATGGACGCAAGTGGTGTTCCCGTCGTAGCGTGATATGCACGGCAGCCCGGGACGGCAAGGGCCGCCCGAGTTTCCTGTATAAGGAGAAAATGAAGTAATGTTTGACGGGTGAGAAGATATTGGTGGAGAGGGGTCCTATTATGACGAAAGTTGCGGCAGTTCCACTGCGAAATATCGAGGTCCTTTTCACGCATCATCTAGGTCTTTGAAGTAGAGGGAGCGCCTTCGCGTGTGCGTTCCTTCTTTTTTGCCGGGGGAGGCGACTCTTGCAGGGAGTTAAGCATATAGGTGAAAAATTCCAGTTTCTTGGATTGGCTTTCGAGGGTCGTAAGAATCTGGACAATTGAAGTTTCCAGCTGGACCAAACGTGTGTGATGCGCAGTGGTGGTGGTTTCGACCATGTCGCGCAATTTGCTAACATGGGTGCTGGAGGTCGGGGTGGTGAGTTTGGTGTGTTGCTTATTTAGCTCCGTGAGGTGAGAGATAAGAGAGGATGTGGTAGTTGCGCGTGTCTGCGTCAGTGCGAGTATTTTCTGTTTATAGCTCATCTGAGACGCGTTGTTGCTTGCGCTGCTGCGCTCCAACATAGCCAGTTGCAGATCGAATGAGCGGCTCTCGTTACTCAAAGATGCTGAAGGTGTGTTTGATGAAGTGCACATGGCAGGTGTTCCCTTAACCTTAGCAGATGTTGCGTGAGGTTATAGGAACTCATGCACTGAAGAGGAGGGCTGCGAAGGCTGAGTGGCTCGGCACATGGCTATGCGACGAAGTAAAGCTGCTTTTGCGCTGTCGCGTTGCTTAGCTAGAAGGACTTGGCAATGGATGCACTAAGGTTGGGCGCAAACGTGAACATCAGGATCTGCTGGTAGAGGAGACGCACAGCGGCGGCACTTGGCCTGAACGCTGTGTTGGGGGCATTGATGAGCATGGTGCCCTATAGCAAGGCACCGAGTTCAAGTAGGGGGCTTAGGTTTATGTGGACCGTATCGGAAAGAGACGCGTTTGAAGTACACAAAGCGAGGAATGATGGTTCCAGCAAATGTTATGAGGACAGAATCAGTGGAGCCCATCAAACGTGCAGCGAGTATGTCTGAAGTAAAGGATTCGAGGTCATGCAAGAGCTGAGATGATGTGAAGTGACCACCGACGTTGTGTATGACGCCGAGACATGATATTCGAGGACTGGGGGCTTAGGGATTAATGGGGATCGGCTTACCATTAAGTTCCAGACTTGTGAGAGAGAGTAGGAAGTGGGCAGTGAGAGGTGAGTGCGTTTTCGGAAACACAAGGCTCTGAGCAGGTTTGGCCTGAAGGGTGACCTCCGCATTGGTCTTGGGAGAGAGATTTGCGGCGACTATGATGGTAGAAAGCAGGTCATACAGAGGCAGTTTCGGCGTCAGTGTTCCAGGTGGAAGTTGGATTCCGACGGTGATGAGCTCGGAGCGGGGGCGGGTGGTCGAGGCAGGTTTTCGATTACCACTAACGGTGTTCCAGCTGGCTTGAGAGGATGGTGTATTGTCTTCGTTGACCTGCAAACGTGAAGTCCATTTCCGTCGATAAGTCGTCAGCTTAAGTGATGGAAGGCAAAACTTCGGCGATGGAAGGAACGATGCTCATCGAAACGCACTTGTCGACAGACTCGGAATTTCTAATGGATTGGCCAGACGCAGGTAAGGGGGGGAGAGCAGCAGGCGTGGTTGATTGCAATGCAAACGCTGCATTACGGCTCTCGGGCTCCGGCGTTTGCGTGGATATCAAGCGGCGAGTAGCAGAGACGCCACCAGCTTTGCGCGTTGCTGGACCGTGCGCGCTGTTGAGGAACGCTGCCTGTTGCTGTATTGTTGTCGGCGCGGTGTTGGTAACATTGCCAGATGTTGAGAGCGGAGGCACGGTGGTATCAGCGGTACGACCGGAAAGGGCGGGGCTTACCGACAGGGCGTCAGTTGTCGTTGGTGTCGAGTGCTGGGCGGAACGCTGCATCGTGGAGGTGCAGGTGCGGCGCGTTAGGGTTAGCGCGGCGCTGCGCCGCTTCGTACATTTGAAGGGGCCTGCAGGGCCAGCCTGGGGGCGGACCGGGGCTCGGATGGTGTCGGAGTGTCCCGGAAGTCTTCTAGAAGGAATAGTGACCTTGTCCAGACACGGTTGGGGCCAGGTAACTGGCCAAAAACACGGGAAAGCGGAGCACTGTATGCGGCCAGCCAAAGAAAACGGCGCCACCTGGCGGTCTTCTTCTCAGGTAAAACTGACGAAGACGTGGACGCTTGGCTAAAACAATTCGACCGAGATAGCCGCTAGTACGAGTGAGGGGCACCGGCGAAGATTGTGAAAGTAGTATTCTTCCTTGCTTGGAGAGCCTTGCTTTGGTTTCAAAACCATGAACATGTCCTTCCCAAATGGGATATAGTTGTCAAGGAACTGAAGGCCTGCTTTGGGGACACGAGTTCTATGAAAAAGAAAGCTCAGCAAACGCTGTCACGTAGGGCTCAGTTGCCCGGCGAAACGTGCACAACCTACATTGAAGAAATATTGAAGCTTTGCGGGATTGTCAACGCAAATATGTCTGACGAAGACAAACTCGGTCATTTGTTTAAACGCATCGCCGGGGACGTGTATATTTTTTTGATAACGAAAGAAAACTCTAACACTCCTTTTTTCAGGCAGCAATGTCGCGCATTCGAGGCGTTGAAGACCCGGAAAATTTTACCCAAGTTCAGGCGCTTGGACAATGTTCCCACTGTTGCAAGTATGTACGTCGCCGCCTGCGAAGACATTCCCTTCCTCGAATGTCGGGTAGTTCGAGAAGAGCTCGCACGACTTCAAGCTGGTGACGTTCACCACCAATGCTCGTTTGCCGCGTGCCCCGAGCTACCTCCCTACTGGATGCGAGAGCACCACGTCGAAAACCGACCACACACAGAAACTGCAGATTTTAGCCCGCGGGTTCCGTTTTCCCCGACGGGCATGGCCAGCACCGGATGTTATCATCTCGACGTGCCGCTGTGCACCTCTGACCATCGTCAAACAGGCCTCTACCAGAAGATTACTATGCGTCATCACAAAATGTTCCTGTGGAACACCACCCATCTCCGCGTACTTCTGCCACCTCTGCTCCTGCTAATGTAAGCCGACACGTCCCCGTTTGCTACACATGCGGTCTCTCAGGGCATATTTTACGCTTATGTCCTAGACGGCTCCTGCAACACCAAGTTTTTTGACGTATCCGGCTCGTATGTACGAAACGCCTGTGCCGCCACGTTTTTCGACGTACCCGCCTAGTATGCACAAAACCTGGACCTCTCACCCAGCCGACCACCGTCCCCGACAGCAATGGGCTAACAAATTTCGCAGTGAATCCCCCGCCTCCGAGCGAAGCCTGACGCCGCCTCCGACATGGTTCCGCTGCTCACCGTCTCCTTGTCGTTCGTCACCTTCTCCGCATCAGCAGGGAAACGAACTGGTGCGACCGGTGGAGGTGCGGTCACGGGACGGTCAGTTTCACCGATTCCTCCTTCTGCTGTGATGTTGATGAACAAAGTGCGTGTGTGTCTAGACGGTGTAGATACTCTTGCTCTTATAGACACTGTGCTGCTGTTTCGGTTATGAATCTTCGTTTAAAACATCGTTTCTTGGTACACAAAGTTATGTTCGCATGCAATCGTAAAGAAACTTTTCGTGGAGTTGGAGGCAAAGCGTTATGCCCTGTTGGTATTTGTTCAGTTGTACTCACAATTGGTGGACAAAATTTCCGAGTTGAATTCACTGTACTGGGTCGCGCAACTCATGGCGTCATTTTAGGGATAGACCTCCTTCATGAATGCGGCGCTACACTTGACTGTGGAACTGGAGGAATTTTTCTACAAAGTACGTTGCCCGCTGCAATGGTTGACAATATTCCGACTCTGCCCATCGATGCGCTTTCGTTGTCTGAAGATGTGATGATCCCTGGTCGGACAGCAGTGTTTATACCCGTATGCTCTTCTCATGTCCACTCAGGACCCTGCACTGAACTTGTGCAGCCTGATCATGCAGACGCAATCAAGAAGAATGTGCTGGTCCCACGGTCTGTCCTTACAGCCTTCGACTGACATGCTTGCTTGTGGGCGCTCAACGCAGCCTTAGAGCCTGTTTCTACCAGCTGGATTCAAACATCGAACATTCGAGGAGCAGGTCACAATTGACGTCCGATGGGTATGAGAGTTTTCAGCCATTAGTCAGACTGCGCCGAACTACTCTGCCGAGGTGAAACGTATGATCAATAAGTCGTTGCCTTCTTCCGAGCAGAATGTTCTCGAGGAGGTGCTTACACGCTACGCGGGAGTCTTTGATTTCGCTCGAAACAAGCGTTGTTTCATGTTGCCCGAATCCCGTATGCACCACCGCATCAACACGGGAGATGCTACACCCATACGCTAGAAACCCTATCACGTATCCCCTTCAGAGAGGCAAGTGATCGCCAATCAGATCAACAACATGCTGCAGAAAGGCGTTATTCAAGAGTCAAGCAGTCTCTGGGCAGCTCCTGTTATATTGGTAAAAAAGAAAGATAACTCTTGGCGATTTTGTGTAGACTACCGCCGTCTCAACCCTGTCACAAAAAAGACGTGTATCCGCTACTACGCATCGACCATGCTGTTTATTGTGTGCACTCGGCCGCATACTTTTCGTCTGTCGACCTAATGTCTGGATACTGGCAAATACTAATGCGTCTGTCTGACAATGAGAAGACTACTTTTGTCAAGCCTGATGGTTGATTTGAATTCAACGTTATGCCGTTTGGCATATGCAATGCCCCAGGTACCTTCGAGCAATTCATGGACTCCATCCTTCGCGGTCTCAAATGGGAGATATGTATGTGTTATCTTGATGATGTAATTATTTTTGGCAAGACATCCCACGAGCACAACCATCGGCTTAGCGTTGTTCTAGATTGCGTCAAACAAGCTGGTCTCGTTTTAATGCAAAGAAGTGTCATTTTGGTGAGCGTCAAACCCTTGAGCTTGAATATCTAGTCGACAGGGACGGTATGCGGCCAGATGCGCAAAAAACCAGTGCTCTCCAAGACTTCAAGAAACGAACCTCTGTGAAAGATCTCCGTGGCTTTGTGGGCCTGTGTTTTTATTTTCGTCGGTTTATCACAGACTTTGCTCAGCTTGCTCATCCCCTGACAGAGTTGCTCCGCAAAACGCCTCATTCCGATGTACCGTTGAGTGTGATGCTGTTTTCGAGCAGCTGAAGTATTCGCTTACTTCCAGGCCCCTCTTGCGCCATTTCGACCGGGAGGCAGTCACGGAACTGCATACAGATGCTAGTGGTATCGGTGTTGGTGCCGTGCTAGTTCAGTATCACGACAGCCGCCAGCACGTCGTGGCGTATCCAAGTCGTACTTTCACTCAGGCGGGGAGGAATTATACGGCCACCGAACTGGAATGTCTTGCAGTTGTTTTCGTCGTCAAAAGGTTCAGACCTTATTTGTACGGCCGGCAGTTCTAGATTGTCACAGATCATCATACTCTTTGTTGGCTCGTCAGACTGCGTAACCCAACTGGTCGGTTGGCTCGTTGGGCTTTACGACTTCAAGAATATAACTTTCCTGTGACCTACAATAGCGGTCAATGTCACGCAGATGCCGACTGCTTATCTCGTCTTTAATCTTTGACTGTGGATGCTGATGATGATGATTTCGACAACTACCTGGCCGCAATCTCATCCAACTATCCAAATTTGATCGTCTTCCGTCATGAGCAACAGCGTGACCCTTCGCTGAAACCAATGATTGATGTGGCTCGTAGCTTTAAATGCGCCACGCAATTAGTGATTCATGACGCCCTACTATATATATACAAATTACTCCAGCCATTGTTTCACACTTCTTCTTGTCGTGCCAGAATGTCTGCGTCTTGCGGTATTCCAAGCCATGCACAACGACATTACGTCTGGGCACGTTGGATTTGCCCGAACGCTTCACTGTATCCGACAACGTTTTTACTGGCCTCGACTCTGGATGACCACCAAGCACTACGTCGCAAGTTGTGATGTCTGCCAACGCCACAAACAACCTACACACCATTGGCCAGCCCACTACAGCCGGTTAGGCCACCGACATCACCATTCGAAAAAGTCGGCATAGATTTACTGCGCCCTTTCCCCAATTCTACCACCGGCCGCCGCTGAATTATTGCGTGCGTAGACTACCTGACGCGGTATACTGAAACGATGGCGGTTGCTTCAGCCACGTCATCTGATGTGTCATGGTTTCTTCTGCACTCGATCGTACTCTGTCACGGGGCCAGCAGTTTACTGCTGACGTTGTCGAAGAGTTGCTACGGCTTTGTGGGTGTCAGTATTGCCATTTCACGCCATACCACCCTCATACCAACGGCCTCACTCAGCGCACCTATCGTACCATCATCAACAAGCTTTCAATGTATGTCGCAGCTGATCCACAAGAACTGGGATGCCGTATTACCTTTTGTTACATACGCTTCTATTTACACGCGGCGAAGAAGCTCGTCGACTTGCTCGGCTCCGAACTCTTTCCGCCCACGCTCGCACGAAAGACCGTTACGACGCAAAACACCCGCCCGTGACTTTCGCTACAGGTGATTTGGTCTGGCTGTGGACGCCCGTTCGAAAGAAGGGACTTGGCCAGGAGTTTCTTTCTAAGTACTCAGGACCATTCGTCATTGCTCCGTGCGTAAGTGACATCACTTACGCTGTTGCGAAAGTGACAGCTCAGAACCGGCGTTCGCGCAAGACGCCATTTGTGCAAATTGTGCCTAAAACAACTGAGCGATTTTGCTCGCTCGGTGAGCTTCGTCTGGCCCGGAGGAAAATGCAACGCGGACTGAAAGAGCGAGGAAGAAGAAAAAATCGGACGCTCTCGAGCGATGGTGATTCGGCAGTGACGGTAGAGCGCTGACATTTTTTGTGTAAATAAATCCATCACATCCGTAACAATAATATACACTTTGAGTTAATGAGCCATATTTCTCTTACTGCAGCAAAAAGTGTGGATGGCTGCGTGAGCTCTATACCATTCCCCGCCACGTGCAGCAAAAGAAATGTCAAGTGTCTTGACGCCTTCTGAAGTTTGGAAACAATATTTTCAGTATGTCAACTTTTTGGCAAAAAATGTGTTTGCTAGCGTAATACTTGCTCTCAAATTACGGTAACATATGTATTGCGAATGATTGTTGTGTCCTCGAAGATAATTGATGTGATGCCATTTGCTTGTTGTAGTGGGCAGTGACTGGTCTAGCAGAGAGGTAGCAGGAATAAAGCATGAACTGCACGAAATAGACAAGACGGTCAACATTTACTTCTAGCAAAGCTAAGGTTTGGCAAATTATCTGTTCACCCATGTAGGTCATGTTATATCTTACACAAGAAAAAGTATAATATCAAGCAATCTTACCTCTAGACATTGGAGCCCGAAAGTGCAGAAGCTTTTCTTTCTTCCAGCGTTCCTTTAGACAGTCGCACAGCTTCCAGAGCCGGAGAAGGGTGCGCGACCATGCGTTTTTTGTGCCATTGAAGTCGGCAGTGAGGACTTCTCATGCCATTTGCGCTCTTGCGAGCGACACCGATTATATCAGCCTTTATTCTCCGCGTTAAAAAGCGGAAACGTCAGTTGAAAACATCAATGATGTCTTTTTGTTGTTGCGAGAGTAGATGTCTCGCACATATATTGGAAAGACACCTACCACATATAGATATGTCAGATTTTGTATTAAACGACTTTTGACTAGTAGCAGACTCTCAGGGACGCAATATTCTTGACAATTCATTCAGTGCATCAGGTAAATATCCAATTTCATCCTCATGGGGCATTTTCCGGCATGATTTTCTTTGCGGCAATTCTTACGACAATTCATGTCACAATCTTTCTAGATCTACGTCTGTTGTTTGCCTAAATGCTTCAGGCAAACACTGTGTATATACTTGTCCAGCCTTTGAATTTCTTCTCGACAAGGGTCGAAAATAACTAATAACATATTTCGAATTCATTATATATTAACGCGCATGGTTTAGCCAACAACAGTTATGAACGACTACATGGCAGATTATCTCGTCTTGAATTTTTGATCATTGAAAAGATATCTGCGTGAAACATTTTTGTCAGTACATATACAACAGTGAATAATATGAGCTAACTACAAAGGCAATGCAAAGCAAAAAACTTTCAAAATAGGTCAGTCATGGCATGGATTTGTGTGCTACACAGTATGTGCGGGTTAAACTTCAGCAAGACTTGTTTGTGTTATTTTTGTTCACAAATATCCCTGATTTTTCACTCATAACTAATGACCGTAATACCGACAGCCAATTTTCTGCCAGAATTTTTTCCGCAGTTGCGCGAATATAAACCCACTATTCATTTTCATCTACCGTGTCCGTGTGTTTGGAATATGTGATCGGGAGGAAATCGACTACATCTGGTTCCAATCTGCATTATTATTGGTGTTTGCCTTTACTTAGAAAAGTTGCCAATGATTACCCTTTGTCCATTGACGCCTATTGAAAGGTTTGAAGTTGACCTGCTAAATATGACAATTAGATTGCTCCACTTACTGAGAAATCTGTGTAATCACAGCCTCGATTTGGGAAAGCCGCTTAGTCACTGCTTCGCACCGAAGTCCACCTCCTGCATAAGACAGCAGCTGAACGCAAGGAAAATTATATTTTCGTACAATCTTACCTCTAGACATTGGAGCCCGAAATTGCAGAAGCTTTTTTTCTTCCAGCGTTGCTTTAGACAGTCGCACCACTTCCGAAGCTGGACAAGGGTGCGCGACCGCGCATTTTTTGCACCATTGAAGTCGGCAGTGAGAAATTCTCATGTCATTTGCTGTCTTGCGAGCGACACCGATTATATCAGCTTTTATTCTCCGCGTTAAAAAGCGGAAACGTGAGTTGAAAACATGAATGATGTCTTTTTGTTGTTGCGAGAATAGATGTCTCGCACATATTTTCGAAAGACACCTACCAAATATAGATATGTCAGTTTTTATTATTCAACGAATTTTGACTACTGGCAGACTACAAGGTATGCAATATTCTTGACAATTCAGTCAGTGCATCAGTTAAATATCGAATTTTGGCCATGAAGGGGCAATTTCCGGCATAATTTTTTGCGGCAATTGTTACGACAATTTGTCACTATCTTTCTGGATCTACGTCTGATCTTTGCCTAAATTCTTCAGGCAAACACTGTGTAAATACTTGTTCAGTCTTTGACATTCTTCTCGGCTAGTGTCGAGAATAAGTAATATTATATTTTGAATTCATAATATTAACACGCGTGGTTTAGCCAACAATTATAAACAACTACATGGCAGATTATCTAAGCTGAACACAAGAAAAAATATATTATCGTACAATCTTTCCTCTACACATTAGAGCCCGAAATTGCAGAAGCTTTTCTTTCTTCCAGCGTTCCTTTAGACAGTCGCACAACTTCCGGAGCCGGAGAAGGTGCGCGACCGCGTGTTTTTCACGCCATTGAAGTCGGCAGTGAGGACTTCTCATGCCATTTGCTGTCTTGTGAGCGACACCGATTATATCAGCCTTTATTCTTCGCGTTAAAAAGCGGAAACGTCAGTTTAAAACATCAATGATGTCTTTTTGTTGTTGCGTGAGTAGATTTCTCGCACATATATTCGAAAGACACCTACCACATATAGATATGTCAGTTTTTTTATTCAACGACTTTTGAATGCTGGCAGACTATAAGGTACGCAATATACTTGACAATTCATTCAGTGAATCAGTTAAATATGCAGATTTTGCCCTAATGGGGCATTTTCCGGCATGATTTTCTTTGCGGCAATTCTTATGACAATTCATGTCACTATCTTTCTAGATCTACGTTTGATGTTTGCCTAAATTCTTCAGGCAAACACTGTGAACATACTTGTTCAGCCTTTGTATTTCTTCTCGTCTAGTGTCGAGAATAACTAATAACATAATTTGAATTCAAATTATTAACGCACATGGTTTAGCCAACAACAATTATGAATGACTACATGGCAGATTATCTAAGCTGAACAAAAGAAAAAATATATTATCGTACAATCTTTCCTCTACACATTGGCGCCCGAAATTGCAGAAGCTTTTCTTTCTTCCAGCATTCCCTTAGACAGTCGCACGACTTCCGGAGCCGGAGAAGGGTGCGCGACCGCGTGTTTTTCGCGCCATTGAAGTCGGCAGTGAAGACTTCTCATGCCATTTGCTGTCATGTGAGCGACACCGATTATATCAGCCTTTATTCTTCGCGTTAAAAAGCGGAAACGTCAGTTTAAAACATCAATGATGTCTTTTTGTTGTTGCGAGAGTAGATTTCTCGCACATATATTCGAAAGACTCCTACCACATATAGATATGTCAGTTTTTTTATTCAACGACTTTTGACTGCTGGCAGACTATAAGGTACGCAATATACTTGACAATTCATTCAGTGCATCAGTTAAATATGCAGATTTTGCCCTAATGGGGCATTTTCCGGCATGATTTTCTTTGCGGCAATTCTTATGACAATTCATGTCACTATCTTTCTAGATCTACGTTTGATATTTGCCTAAATTCTTCAGGCAAACACTGTGTATATATTTGTCCAGCCTTTGAATTTCTTCTCGACAAGGGTCGAAAATAACTAATAACACGTTTTGAATTCACTATAATAACGCGCATGGTTTAGCCAACAACAATTATGAACGACTACATGGCAGACTATCTCGTCTTCAACTTGTGATCATTGAAAACATATCTGCGTGGAACATTTTTGTCAGTACATATACAACAGTGAATAAAATGAGCCAACTACAAGGGCAATGCAAAGCAAAGAACTTTCAAAATAGGTCAGTCATGGCATAGATTTGTGTGCTACACAGGATGTGCGGGTCAAACTTCAGCAAGACATGTTTGTGTAATTTTTGTTCACAAATATCCCTGATTTTTCACTCATAACTAATGACTGTAATACCGACAGCAAATTTTCTGCCAGAATTTTTCCCCAGTTGAGCGAATATAAACACACTATTCATTTTCATCTACCGTGTCCGTGTGTTGGAAAGATATGATCGGGAGGAAATCGACTACATCTGGTTCCAATGAGCATTATTATTGGTGTTTGCCTTTACTTAGAAAAGTTGCCAATGATTACCCTTTGTCCATTGACGTCTATTGAAAGATTTGAAGTTGACCTGCTAAATATGACAATGAGATTGCTGCACTCACTGAGAAATCTGTGGAATCACAGCCTCGATTTGGAAAAGCCGCTGGGTCATTGCTTCGCACCGAAGTCCACCTCCTGCATAAGACAGCAGCTGAACACAAGAAAAAATGTATTATCGTACAATCTTACCTCTAGACATTGGAGCACGAAATTGCAGAAGCTTTTCTTTCTTCCAGCGTTCCTTAAGACAGTCGCACCACTTCCGGAGCCGGAGAACGGAGCGCGACCGCGTGTTTTTCGCGCCATTGAAGTCGGCAGTGAGGACTTCTCATGCCATTTGCTGTCTTGTGAGCGACACCGATAATATCAGCTTTTATTCTCCGCGTTAAAAACCGGAAACGTGAGTTGAAAACATCAATGATGTCTTTTTGTTGTTGCGAGAGTAGATGTCTCGCATATATTTTCGAAAGTCACCTACCAAATATAGATATGTCAGTTTTTTATTCAATGACTTTTGACTACTGGCAGACTATAGGTATGCAATATTCTTGACAATTCATTCAGTGTATTCGTTAAATATGAAATTTTTTCCCTGATGGGGCATTTTCCGGCATGATTTTCTTTGCGGCAATTCTTACGACAATTTATGTCACTATCTTTCTGGATCTACGTCTGATGTTTGCCTAAATTCTCAGGGAAACACTGTGTATATACTTGCCCCGCCTTTGAATTTCTTCTCAACTAATGTCGAGAATAACTAATAACATAATTTGAATTCACTATAATAACGCGCATGGTTTAGCCAACAAAAATTATGAACGACTACATGGCAGATTATCTCGTCTTCAACTTTTGATTATTGAAAACATATCTGCGTGGAACAATTTTGTCAGTACATATACAACAGTGAATAAAATTAGCTAACTACAAAGGCAATGCAAAGCAAAGCTACACAGGATGTGCGGGTTAAAATTCAGCAAGACATGTTTGTGTAATTTTTGTTCACAAATATCCCTGATTTTTCACTCATAACTAATGACCGTAATACCGACAGAAAATTTTCTGCCAGAATTTTTTCCCCAGTTGAGCGTAAATAAACCCACTATTCATTTTCAACTAACGTGTCCGTGTGTTGGAAAGATGTGATCGGGAGGAAATCGACTACATCTGGTTGCAAAGTGCCTTATTATTGGCTTTTGCCTTTACTTAGAAAAGTTGCCAATGATTACTCTTTGTCCATTGACTTTTATTGAAAGGTTTGAAGTTGACCTGCTAAATATGACAATTAGATTTCTCCACTCACGGAGAAATCTGTGGAATCACAGCCTCGATTTGGGAAAGCCGCTGGGTCATTGCTTCGCACCTAAGTCCACCTCCTGCATAAGACAGCAGCTGAACACAAGAAAAAATATATTTTCGTACATTCTTACCTCTAGACATTGGAGCCCAAAATTGCAGAAGCTTTTCTTTCTGCCAGCGTTGCTCTAGACAGTCGCACCACTTCCGAAGCCAGAGAAGGGTGCGCGACCGCGCATTTTTCGCGCCATTGAAGTCGGCAGTGAGGAATTCTCATATCATTTGCTGTCTTGCGAGTGACACCGATTATATCAGCCTTTATTCTCTGCGTTAAAAAGCGGAAACGTGAGTTGAAAACATCAATGATGTCTTTTTTGTTTTTGCGAGAGTAGATGTCTCGCACATATTTTCGAAAGACACCTACCAAATATAGATATGTCAGTTTATTTATTCAACGACTTTTGAGTACTTACAGACTATAAAGTATGCAATATTCTTGACAATTCAATCAGTGCATCAGTTAAATATTCAATTTTGCCCTGATGGGGCATTTCCCGGCATGATTATCTTTGCGGCAATTCTTACGACAAATCATGTCACTATCTTTCTAGATCTACGTCAGATGTTAGCCTAAATTCTTCAGGTAAACACTGTGTATATACTTGTCCAGCCTTTGAATTTCTTCTCAAATAGTGTTGAGAATAACTCTTAACATAATTTGAATTCACATTATTAACGCGCATGGTTTCGCCAACAACAATTATGAACGACTGCTTGCAGATTATCTCGTCTTCAACTTTTGATCATTGAAAACATATCTGCATGGAACATTTTTGTCAGTACATATACAACAGTGAATAAAATGAGCTAACTACAAAGCCAATGCACAGCAAACAACTTTCAAAATAGGTCAGTCATGGCATTGATTTGATTTTTCACTCATAACTAATCTTCGTGATACCGACAGCAAATTTTCTGCCAGAATGTTTTCCGCAGTTGCGCAATTATAAACCCACTATTCATTTTTATCTACCGTGTCCGTGTGTTGGAAAGATATGATCGGCAGGAAATCGACTACATCTGGTTCCATTGTGCATTATTATTTGTGTTTGCCTTTACTCATAAAAGCTGTTAATGATTACCCTTTGTCCATTGACGCTTATCGAAAGGTTTGAAGTTGACCTGCTAATTATGACAATTAGATTTCACCACTCACGGAGAAATCTGTGGAATCACAGCCTCGATTTGGGAAAGCCGCTGGGTCATTGCTTCGCACCGATTTCCGCCTTCTGCATAAGACAGCAGCTGAACACAAGAAAAACTATATTATCGTACAATCTTACCTCTAGACATTGGAGCTCGGAATTGCAGCAGCTTTTCTTTCTTCCAGCGTTGCTTTAGACAGTCGCACCACTTCCGAAGCCGGAGAAGGGTGCGCGAGCGCGCATTTTTTGCACCATTGAAGTCGGCAGTGAGAAATTCTCATGTCATTTGCTGTCTTGCGAGCGACACCGATTATATCAGCTTTTATTCTCCGCGTTAAAAAGCGGAAACGTGAGTTGAAAACATGAATGATGTTTTTTGGTTTTTGCGAGAGTAGATGTCTCGCACATATTTTCGAAAGACACCTACCAAATATAGATATGTCAGTTTTTTGTTCAACGACTTTTTACTACTGGCAGACTATAAGGTATGCAATATTCTTGACAATTCATTCAGTGCATCAATTAAATATCAAATTTTTGCCCTGATGGGGCATTTTCTGGCATGATTTTCTTTGCGGCAATTCTTACGACAATTTATGTCACTATCTTTCTGGATGTACGTCTGATGTTTGCCTAAATTCTCAGGCAAACACTGTGTATATACTTGCCCCGCCTTTGAATTTCTTCTCAACTAGTGTCGAGAATAACTAATAACATAATTTGAATTCACTATAATAACGCGCATGGTTTAGCCAACAACAATTATGAACGACTACATGGCAGACTATCTCGTCTTCAACTTGTGATCATTGAAAACATATCTGCGTGGAACATTTTTGTCAGTACATATACAACAGTGAATAAAATGAGCCAACTACAAAGGCAATGCAAAGCAAAGAACTTTCAAAATAGGTCAGTCATGGCATAGATTTGTGTGCTACACAGGATGTGCGGGTCAAACTTCAGCAAGACATGTTTGTGTAATTTTTGTTCACAAATATCCCTGATTTTTCACTCATAACTAATGACTGTAATACCGACAGCAAATTTTCTGCCAGAATTTTTCCCCAGTTGAGCGAATATAAACCCACGACTCAGTTTCATCTACCATGTCCGTGTGTTGGAAAGATGTGATCGGGAGGAAATCGACTACATCTGGTTCTAATGTGCATTATTATTGCCTTTTGCCTTTACTTAGAAAAGTTGCCAATGATTACCCTTTGTCCTTTGACTTTTATTGAAAGGTTAGAAGTTGACCTGCTAAATATGACAATTAGATTTCTCCACTCACTGAGAAATCTGTGGAATCACAGCCTCAATTTGGGAAAGCCACTGGGTCTTTGCTTCAAACCGAAGTCCACCTCCTGCATAAGACAGCAGCTGAACACAAGAAAAACATAATGTCTTATACTCTTACCTCTAGGCAATGGAGCCCGAAATCGCAGAAGGTTTTCTTTCTTCCAGCTTTGCTTTAGACAATCGCACCACTTCCGGAGCTGGAGAACGGTGCCCGACGCACATTTTTCGCGCCATGAAAGTCGGCAGTCAGGACTTCTCATGCGATTTGCTTTCTTGCGAGCGACACCGATTATATCAGCCTTAATTCTCCGCGCTACAAAGCGGAAACGTGAGTTGAAAACATCAATGATGTCTTTTTGTTGTTGCGAGAGTAGATTTCTCGCACATAATTTCGAAAGACACCCACCAAATATAGATATGTCAGTTTATTTATTCAATGACTTTTGACTTCTGGCAGACTATAAAGTATGCAATATTCTTGACAATTCATTCAGTGCATCAGTTAAATATCCAATTTTCGCCCTGATAGGGTATTTTCCGGGAGACTTTCTTTGCAGCAATTCTTAGGACAATTCATGTCACTATCTTTCTAGATCTACGTCTGATGTTTGCCTAAATTCTTCAGGCAAGAACTGTGTATATACTTGTCCAGCCTTTGAAATTATTCTCGACTAGTGTCGAGAATAACTAATAACATAATATGAATTCACATTAATAACGCGCATGGTTTAGCCAACAACAATTATGAACGACTACTTGGCAGATTATCTCGTCTTCAACTTTTGATCATTGAAAGCATATCTGCGTGGAACATTTTTGTCAGTACATATACAACAGTGAATAAAATGAGCTAACTACAGAGGCAATGCAAAGCAAACAACTTTCAAAATAGGTCAGTCATGGCATAGATTTGATTTTTCACTCAAAACTGATGACCGTAATACCGACAGCAAATCTTCTGCCAGAATCTTTTCCGCAGTTGCGCGAATATAAATCCACTATTCATTTTCAGCTACCGTGTCCGTGTGTTGGAAAGATATGATCGGGAGGAACTCGACTACATCTGGTTCCAATGTGCATTATTATTTGTGTTTGCCTTTACTTAGAAAAGTTGTTAATGATTACCCTTTGTCCATTGACGCTTATCGAGAGGTTTGAAGTTGACCTGCTAAACATGACAATTAGATTTCTCCACTCACGGAGAAATCTGCGGAATCACAGCCTCGATTTCGGAAAGCCGCTGGGTCATTGCTTCGCACCGAATCCACCTCCTGCATAAGACAGCAGCTGAACAAAAGAAAAAAAATATTTTCGTACAATCTTACCTCTAGACATTGGATCCCGAAATGGCAGAAGCTTTTCTTCCTTCCAGCGTTACTTTAGACAGTCGCACCACTTCTGAAGCCGGAGAATGGTGCGAGACCGCGCATTTTTTGCGCCTTTGAAGTCGGCAGTGAGGAATTATCATGTCATTTGCTGTCTTGCGAGCAACACCAATTATATCACCCTTTTCTCCTCGTTAAAAAGCGGAAACGTGAGTTGAAAACATCAACGATGTCTTTTTGTTGTTGCGCGAGTAGATGTCTCGAACATATTTTCGAAAGACACCTACCAAATATAGATATGTCAGTTTAATAATCAACGACTTTTGACTACTGACAGATTATAAGGTACGCAATACTCTTGACAAATCAATCAGTGCATCAGGCAAATATCCAATTTTCGCCCTCGTGGGGCATTTTCGGGCATGACTTTCTCTGGCAATTCTTACGACAATTCATTTCACCATCTTTCTGGATCTAGGTCTGATGTTTGCCTAAATTCTTCAGGCAAACATTGTGTATATATTTGTGCAGCCTTTGAATTTCTTCTCGACTAGTGTCGAGAATAACTAATAACATAATTTGAATTCACATAATTAACGCACATGGTTTCATCATCATCAGCCTGACTACGTCCACTGCAGGACAAAGGCCTCTCCCATGTTCCGCCAGTTAGCCCGGTCCTGTGCTTGCTGCTGCCAATATATACCCGCAAACTTCTTAATCTCATCTGCCCAACTAACCTTCTGTCTCCCCCTAACCCGCTTCCCTTCTTTGGGAATCCAGTTAATTACCCTTAATGACCAGTGGTTATCCTGTCTACGTGCTACATGCCCAGCCCAGGTCCATTTCCTCTTCTTTAATTCAACTATGATATTCTTAACCCCCGTTTGTCCCCTAATCCACTCTGCTCTCTTTTTGTCTCTTAAGGTTACACCTACCATTTTTCTTTCCATTGCTCGCTGCGTCGTCCTCAATTTAGGCTGAACCCTCTTTGCAAGTCTCCAGGTTTCTGCTCCGTAGCTAAGTACCGGCAAGATACAGCTGTTATATACTGTTCCCTTGAGGGATAGTGGCAATCTACCTGTCATAGTTTGAGAGTGCTTGCCGAATGTGCTCCACCCCATTCTTATTCTTCTAGTTACTTCAATCTCGTGGTTAGGCACTGCGGTTATTACCTGCCCTCAGTAGACATAGTCTGTTACAACTTCAAGTGCACTATTACCTATCTCGAAGCGCGGCTCGTTTCCGAGGTTGTTGTACATTACTTTCGTTTTCTGCAGTTAATTTTAAGACCCACCTTTCTGCTCTCCTTGTTTAACTCCGTAATCATGAGTTGCAATTCATCCCCTGAGTTACTCAGCAATGCAATGTCATCGGCGAAGTGCAGGTTACTAAGGTATTCTCCATTAACTCTTATCCCTAACTGTTCCCATTCTAGGCTTCTGAAAACCTCCTGTAAGCATGCGGTAAATAGCATTGAGGAGATTGTGTCCCCCTACCTTACAGCCTTCTTCATTGGTATTCTGTTGCTTTCTTTATGAAGCACTATGGTAGCAGTTGATTCCCTATAGATTTCTTCCAGAATGTTTATATATACTTCATCTACGCCCCCATTCCGCAGTGTCTGCATGACGGCTGATATTTCTACTGTATCAAACGCCTTCTCGTAATCTATGAAGGCTATGTATAGTGGTTTGTTATACTCTGAGCATTTCTCTATTACCTGATTGATAGTCTGAATGTGGTCAATTGTGGAGTAGCCTGTTCGAAATCCTGCTTCTTCCTTTGGTTGATTGAATTCTAATGTTTTCTTTCCTCTGTTAGCAATTACCTTTGTAAATAGCTTGTATACTACTGAGAGCAAGCTGATCAGCCTGTAAATCTTCAAGTCCTTGTTATCTTCTTTTTTATGTATTAGGAAGATGTTAGCGTTTTTCCAAGTCTCTGGTACCCTTCCCGTCAGGAGGAACCTCGTAAACAGGGTGGCTAGTTTTTCTAACACAATCTGTCCTCCATCTTTCAGCAGATCTGATGTTACCTGATCCTCACCAGCAGTTTTGCCTCTTTGCGTGCTCTCCAAAGCTTTTCTGACTTCTTCTATCATTACTGGTGGGGTGTCATCTGGGTTACTGCTAGTTCTTATAGTATTAAGGTCGTGGTTGTCTCGGCTACTGTACAGATCTCTGTAAAACTCCTCCGCTATTTTACCTATCCTATCCATATTGGTAGTTATTTTGCCTTTTTTGTCCCTTAGTGCATACATACGACTTTTGCCTATCCCAAGTTTCCTCTTCACTGCTTTGACGTTTCCTTCGTTCTTCAGAGCGTGTTCAATTCTCTCCATGTTATACCTTCTTACATCGCATACTTTACGTCTGTTAAGCAACTTCGAAAGCTCTGCCAGTTCTATTTTGTCTGTTGTATTTGACACTTTCATGATTTGACGCTTCTTAATTAGGTTCTTCGTTTCCTGGGAAAGCTTCCCAGTGTCCTGTCTAAGTACCCTGCCTCCAACTTCCTCTGCACACTCCGTAATGGTGCTCGTCAGATTATCATTCATTGTATCTACGCTAAGGTTGGTTTCCTCACTAAGAGCCGAGTACCTGTTCTGCAGTGACACTCTGAATTCCTGTACTTTCCCTCTTAGAGCTAGCTCATTGATTGGCTTCTTGCTTTTCAGTTTCTGTCGTTCCTTCTTCAAGTCTCGGCGAGTTCGATACCGTACCATTCTATGGTCACTGCATCGTACCTTGCCAACCACTTGTACATCCTGCACGATTCCTGGGTGTTCAGTCATTATAAAGTCTATTTCGTTCTTATTTTCGCCATTAGGGCTCCTCCATGTCCACTTGCGGTTTTCTCGTTTTTGGTAGAAGGTATTCAAAATCCGCAAATTATTGCGTTCTGTGAATTCTACTAGTAGCTCTCCTCTGGCGATTCTAATGCCAATGCCATAATCTCCTACTGCCTGGTCTCCAGCCTGCTTCTTCCCTACCTTTGCACAAAAGTCGCCCATTACTATAGTATACTGTGTTTTTACCTAACTCATTGCCGATTCCACGTCTTCATAGAAGCTTTATACTGAAGCGTCATCATGGCTAGATGTTGGCGCGTAAGCCTGTACTACCTTCATCTTCTATCTTTTGTTCAGCTTAATTACAATACCTACCACCCTTTCATTAATGCTATAGTATTCTTCTATGTTGCCAGCTATATTTCTGTGAATTAGGAACCCCACTCCCAGTTCTCTTCTGTCTGCCAAGCCCCGATAGCAAAGGACGTGCCCATTCTGTAGCACAGTATAGGCCTCATCTGTCCACCTAACCTCGCTGAGCCCTATTATATCCCATTTAACACCCTCTAGCTCCTCGAATAGTAAAGCTAGACTTCCCTCACTAGATAAGGTTCTAGCGTTAAACGTTGCCAAGTTCAGGTTCCAAAGGCGGCCTGTAGTCCAGAGATTCTTAGCACCTTCTGCTGCGTTGCAGATCTCACCGCCGCCATAGTCAGTTGCTTCGCAGCTGCTGGGGACTAAGGGCCGTGAGTTATTTGACGTATGCATGTGGGAGGTAGTCGCCAGATACTGCACCAGGGTGGCCAATCCTTCTCTGGTGAGGGAGTGCGTTCCCGGCGGTGGTTACCGGTGAGGCCGCACCCCAGGCCTCTTAATGCAGTTCCATCAACACGCGGGGTTTTTTTTGTTTTTTTGCCGGTTGGGAACTGCGCGGCACCGGGATTTGAACCACGGACCTCTTGCCTGCGATGTGGATGCTCTAACCACTACGCCATCGCCGCAACCGGATTTTTATGCTCTAAATGTAGATTTCAGCGATGTATCAGTCAAGTTTGTGGTTATTTTTATAAAAATGTTTATTTGAAATGAGATATCTGCTGATTCCCCCTTAATTAATGGTCTAAAGAGTACAATGTTGGGCCTTCAATTAGCCTATGGGGTGCTGTTTATTAATATATTAAACGGACAAAATTTTAATTCGTTTGTAAGGTGATGTTATCAAATTATTCTTTTTATTGATTAGACTTAATTTTGATCACAAAATAGTTCCGGTACTATTACTCCTTTCCTGATGAAACCTGAGCGGCGACAGGTCTACAGTTAGGGCTTTGCACTGTTTGAGTTAGAAGTTTCCCGGTAGGTTAATAGCAAAGTTAAAAGTAATCGTAAGGGGAAAAAAAGAAAGAAAAAAAAGGTTCAAGACTTTGATCTGACGGGCGTACCTTTCTCCCGAGCACTGAGCCACCCTCCTCCTCTGAGCGAGGGCGAGGGAAGACGCGGGCGCCACACGTTTATTAGCGGTTCTCGTTATATTCCTTCTAACTCTGTATCTTCTGGTTACCTTAAGCTATTAAAATTATTTTTACACGAAAAAAACCGGACCGTTGTGGTCTAAAAGAAGATATTATCTATTTTTCAGCGGCGTTTGTAGCTCCTTTCGAAAGTTTGTTTTAATGAAATGAGCTTTTTTCTGAATACCACCTTAATTAGGGCCTAGAGTGTACGGAATCGGGCCTCCTGGTAGCATATGGGTTGCGGTTTATTATTATATTAAGTGGACAAAATTTAAATGCGTTTGCGAGGTGATATTACTAATTTATTCTTTATAGTGATTAAGCCTAATTTTGATTGCGGAATAACCCTGGAACTATTAAGCCTAGCCTGATCAAACTTCAGTAGCGTCAGGCCTACCCTAAGGACTTTCAAATTTATAAGTAAGAAGTTTCCCGGTAGAATATTAACGAAGCTACAAGCGATCGTAAAAACACGTGGTCCGACTGTTGTTGTTTTCACAGATTCACACTGTTTTCTGCTCCTAAAATATAAAATTTTTGTTTGTAATAGCAGTATTTGTAACGGTTGAACACCTTGTATCTTCACGAACAAATAGACACCACTTTGACTCTCCTAGAACCAAAATTGCTAAAGTTATAGGTAGATATGTGCAGAGCTCACTGACCCGTGCTGCTGATGTGGCCGATCCTGTCGCTTAAAGCCAACAACAATAATCAATGACTACATGGCAGATTATCTTGTCTTCAACTTTTGATCATTGAAAACGTATCTGCCTGGAACATTTTTGTCAGTACATATACAACAGTGAATAAAATTAGCTAACTACAAAGGCAATGCACAGCAAACAACTTTCAAAATAGGTCCGTCATGGCATAGATTTGATTTTTCACTCAAAACTAATGACCGTAATACCGACAGCAAATTTTCTGCCAGAATCTTTTCGTCAGTTGCGCAAACATAAACCCACAATTCATTTTCATCTACCGTGTCCGTGTGTTGGAAAGATGTGATTGAGAAGAAATCGACTACATCTGGTTCCAATGTGCAATATTATTTACGTTTGCCTTTATTTAGAAAAGTTGTTAATGAGAACCCTTTGTCCATTGCCGCTTATCGGAAAGTTTGAATTGACCTGCTAAATATGAAAATTATATTTCTCCACTCTAGGAGAAATCTGTGAAATCACAGCCTCGATTTGGGAAAGCCGCTGGGTCATTGCTTCGCACCGAAGTCCACCTTCTGCATAAGACAGCAGCTGAACACAAGAAAAAACATAATGTCGTATACTCTTACCTCTAGACATTACAGCCTAAAATTGCAGGTTTTCTTTCTTCCAGCTTTGCTTTAGACAATCGCATTACTTCTGGAGCTGCAGAACGGTGCGCGACGCACATTTTTCGCGCCGTGAAAGTCGGCAGTCAGGACTTCTCATGCCATTTGCTTTTTTGCGAGCGACACCGACTATATCAGCCTTTATTCTCCGCGTTAAAAAGCGGAAACGTGAGTTGAAAACATCAATGATGTCTTTTTATGTGTCGAGAGTAGATGTCTCGCACTTATTTTCGAAAGACACCTACCAAATATAGATATGTCAGTTTTTTTATTCAACGACTTTTGAGTACTGGCAGACTATAAGGTACGCAATATTCTTGGCAATTCATTCAGTGCACCAGGTAAATATCCAATTTTTTTCCTCACGGGGCATTTTCCGGCATGATTTTCTTTGCGACAATTCTTACGACAATTCATGTCACTATCTTTCTGGATCTACGTCTGATGTTTGCGTGAATTCTTCAAGCAAACACTGTGTATATACTTGTCCAGCCTTTGAATTTCTTCTCATCTAGTGTCGAGAATAACTAATAACATAATTTGAATTCACAATAATAACGCGCATGGTTTCGCCAACAACAATTATGAACGACTACATGGGAGATTATCTCGTCTTCAACTTTTGATCATTGAAAACATATCTGCATGGAACATTTTTGTCAGTACATATACAACAGTGAATAAAATGAGCTAACTACAAAGGCAATGCACAGCAAACAACTTTCAAAATAGGTCAGTCATGGCATAGATTTTATTTTTCACTCGAAACTAATGACCGTAATACCGACAGCAAATTTTATGCCAGAATCTTTTCCGCAGTTGCGCAAATATAAACCCACTATTCATTTTCATCTACCGTGTCCGTGTTTGGAAAGATGCGATCGGGAGGAAATCGACTACGTCTGGTTCCAATGGGCATTATTATTGGTGTTTGCCTTTACTTAGAAAAGTTGCCAATGATTACCCTTGGTCCATTTAGCTTATTGAAAGGTTTGAAGTTGACCTGCTAAATATGACAATTAGATTTCTCCACTCACGGAGAAATCTGTGGAATCACAGCCTCAATTAGGAAAAGCCGCTGGGTCAATGCTTCGCTCCGAAGTCCACCTCCTGCATAAGACAGCAGCTGAACACAAGAAAAAATATATTATCGTACAATCTTACCTCTACACAATGGAGCCCGAAATTGCTGAAGCTTTTCTTTCTTCCAGCGTTGCTTTAGACAGTCGCACCACTTCCGAAGCAGGAGAAGGGTGCGCGACCGCGCATTTTTCGCGCCATTGAAGTTGGCAGTAAGGACTTCTCAAGCCATTTGCTGTCTTGCTAGCGACACCAATGATATCAGCCTTTATTCTCCGCGTTAAAAAGCGGAAACGTGAGTTGAAAACATCAATGATGTCTTTTTGTTGTTGCGAGAGTAGATGTCTCGCACATAATTTCGAAAGACACCTACCGAATGTAGATATGTCAGTTTTTAGTCAACGACTTTTGACTACTCTCAGACTATAAGGTACGCAATATTCTTGACAATTCATTCAGTGCATCAGTTAAATATCCAATTTTTGCCCTGATGGGACATTTAGCGGCATAATTTCCTTTGCGGCAATTCTTACGACAATTTATGTCACTATCTTTCTGAATTTACGTCTGCTGTTTGCCTAAATTCTCAGGTAAACACAGTGTATATACTTGTCCCGCTATTGAATTTCTTCTCAACTAGTGTCGATAATAACTAATAACATAATTTGAATTCACTATAATAACGCGCATGGTTTAGCCAACAACAATTATGAACGACTACATGGCAGATTATCTCGTCTTCAACTTTTGATCATTGAAAACATATCTGCGTGGAACAATTTTGTCAGTACATATATAACTGTGAATAAAATGAGCTAACTACAAAGGCAATTCAAAGCAAAGAACTTTCAAAATAGGTCAGTCATGGCATAGATTTTCTTTTTCACTCAAAACTAATGACCGTAATACCGACAGCAAATTTTCTGCCAGAATCTTTTTCGCAGTTGCGCAAATATAAACCCACTAATCATTTTCATCTACCGTGTCCGTGCGTTGGAAAGATGTGATCGTGAGGAAATCGACTACATCTGGTTCCAATGTGCATCATTATTTGTGTTTGCCTTTACTTAGAAAAGGTTTTAATAATTACTGTTTGTCCATTGACGCTTATCGAAAGGTTTCAAGTTGACCTGTTAAATATGACAATTAGGTTTTTACACTCACGGAGAAATCTGTGGAATCACAGCCTCGATTCGCGAAAGCCGCTGGGTCATTGCTTCGCACCGAAGTCCACCTCCTGCATAAGACAGCAGCTGAACACAAGAAAAACTATATTATCGTACAATCTTATCTCTAGACATTGGAGCCCGAAATTGCAGAAGCTTTTCTTTCTTCCAGCGTTGCTTTAGACAGTCGCACCACTTCCGAAGCAGGAGAAGGTCGCGCGACCACCCATTTTTCACGCCATTGAAGTTGGCAGTGAAAACTTCTCATGCCATTTGCTGTCTTGCTAGCGACACCGATTATATCAGCCTTTATTCTCCGTGTTAAAAAGCGGAAACGCGAGTTTAAAATATCAATGATATCTTTTTGTTGTGGCGAGAGTAGATGTCTCGCTAATATTTTCGAAAGACACCTACCAAATATAGATATGTCAGTTATTTATTCAACGACTTTTGATTACTGGCAGATTATAAGGTACGCAATATTCTTGACAATTCATTCAGTGCATCAGGCAAGTATCCAATTTTTGCCCTCATGGGGCATTTTCCGGCATGATTTTCTTTGCGGCAATTGTTACAGTTCATGTCACTATCTTTCTTGATCTACGTCTGATGTTTGCCTAAATTCTTCAGGCAAACACTGTGTATATACTTGTCCAGCCTTTAAATTTCTTCTCGACTAGTGTCAAGAATAACTAATAACATAATTTGAATTCACATTGATAACGCGCATGGTCTAGCCAATAACAATTATGAACAACTACATGGAGATTATCTCGTTTTCAACTTTTGATCATTCAAAACATATCTGCGTGGAACATTTTTGTCAGTACATATGCAACAGTGAATAAAATGAGCTAACTACAAAGGCATTGCACATCAAACAACTTTCAAAATAGGTCAGTCATGGCATAGATTTCATTTTTCACTCAGAACTAATGACCGTAATACTCACAGCAAATTTTCTGCCACTATTTTTTCCGCAGTTGCGCGAATAATAACACAATATTCACTTTCATCTACCGTGTCCGTGTGTTGGCAAGATGTGATCGGGAGGGAATCGACTACATCTGGTTCCAATGTGCATTATTATTGGTGTTTGCCTTTACTTAGACAAGTTGCCAATGATTACCCTTTGTCCATTGACGCTTATTGAAATGTTTGAAATTGACCTGCTAAATATGACAATTAGATTTCTCCACTCACTGAGAAATCTATAGAATCACAGCCTCGATTTAGGAAAGCCGCTGGGTCTTTGCTTCGCACCGAAATCCACCTCCTGCATAAGACAGCAGCTGAACACAAGAAAAATTATGTTATCGTCCAATCTTACCTCTAGACATTGGGGCCCAAAATGGCAGAAGCTTTTCTTTCTTGCAGGGTTGCTTTAGACATTCGCACCACTTTGAAAGCCGGAGAAGGATGCGCGATCGCGCATTTTTTGCGACAGTGAAGTCGGCAGTGAGGACTTCTCATGCCATTTGCTGTCTTGCGAGCGACACCGAATATATGAGCCTTTATTCTCCGCGTTAAAAGCGTAAACGTCAGTTGAAAATATCAATAATGTATTTTTGTTGTTGCAAAAGTAGATGTCTCGCACATATTTTCGAAAGACACCTACCAAATACAGATATGTCAGTTTTTTTATTCAACGATTTTTGACTACTGGCAGACTATAACCTATGCAATATTCTTGACAATTCATTCAGTGCATCAGTTAAATATCAAATTTTTGCCCTGATGGGGCATTTTCTGGCATAATTTTCTTTGCGGCAATTCTTACGACAATTTACGTCACTATCTTTTTGGATCTAGGTCTGATGTTTGCTAAATTCTCAGGAAAACACTGTGTATATACTTGTCCCGCTTTTGAATTTCTGCTCGACTAGTGTCGAGAATAGCTAATCACATATTTTGAATTCACTATAATAACGCGCAAGGTTTAGCCAAGAACAATTATGAACGACTACATGGCAGATTATCTTGTCTTCAACTTTTGATTATTGAAAACATATCTGCGTGGAACATTTTTGTCAGTACATATGCAACAGTGAATAAAATGAGCTAACTACAAAGGCATTGCACATCAAACAACTATCAAAATAGGTCAGTCATGGCATAAATTTCATTTTTCACTCAGAACTAATGACCGTAATACTGAAAGCAAATTTTCTGCCACTATTTTTTCCGCAGTTGCGCGAATAATAACCCAATATTCATTTTCATCTACCGTGTCCGTGTGTTGGCAAGATGTGATCGGGAGGGGATCGACTACATCTGGTTCCAGTGTGCATTATTAATGGTGTTTGCCTTTACTTAGAAAAGTTGCCAATTATTACCCTTTGTCCATTGACGCTTATTGAAATGTTTGAAATTGACCTGCTAAATATGACAATTAGATTTCTCCACTCACTGAGAAATCTGTAGAATCACAGCCTTGATTTAGGAAAGCCGCTGGGTCTTTGCTTCGCACCGAAATCCACCTCCTGCATAAGACAGCAGCTGAACACAAGAAAAAATATGTTATCGTCCAATCTTACCTCTAGACATTGGAGCCTAAAATGGCAGAAGCTTTTCTTTTTTGCAGGGTTGCTTTAGACATTCACACCACTTTCAAAGCCGGAGAAGGGTGCGCGACCGCGCATTTTTTGCGACATTGAAGTCGGCAGTGAGGACTTCTCATGCCATTTGCTGTCTTGCGAGCGACACCGATTATATGAGCCTTTATTCTCCGCGTTAAAAAGCGTAAACGTCAGTTGAAAATATCAATAATGTATTTTTGTTGTTGCGAGAGTAGATGTCTCGCACATATTTTTGAAGGACACCTACCAAATATAGATATGTCAGTTTTTTATTCAATGACTTTTGACTACTGGCAGACTATAGGGTACGCAATATTCTTGACAATTCATTCAGTGCATCAGGTAAATATCCAAATTTTGCCCTCATGGGGCATTTTTCGGCATGATCTTCTTTGTGGCAATTCTTACGACAATTCATGTCACTATCTTTCTGGATTTACGTCTGAAGTTTGCCTAAATTCTTCGGGCGAACACTGTGTATATACTTGTCCAGCCTTTGAATTTTTTCTTGACTAGTGTCGAGAATAACTAATAACATAATTTGAATTCACATTAGTAACGCACATTGTCTAGCCAACAACTACATGGCAGATTATCTCGTCTTCAACTTTTGATCATTGAAAACATATCTGCGTGGAACATTTTTGTCAGTACATATGCAACAGTGAATAAAATGAGCTAACTACAAAGGCATTGCACATCAAACAACTTTCAAAATAGGTCAGTCATGGCATAGATTTGATTTTTCACTCAGACCTAATGACTGTAATACTGACAGAAAACTTTCTGCCACTATTTTTTCCGCAGTTGCGCGAATAATAACCCAATATTAATTTTCATCTACCGTGTCCGTGTGTTGGAAAGATGTGATCGGGAGGGAATCGACTACATCTGGTTCCAACGGGCATTATTATTGGTGTTTGCCTTTACTTAGAAAAGTTGCCAATGATTACCCTCTGTCCATTGAAGCTTATTGAAATGTTTGAAATTGACCTGCTAAATATGACAATTAGATTTCTCCACTCACTGAGAAATCTGTAGAATCACAGCCTCGATTTGGGAAAGCCGCTGGGTCTTTGCTTCGCACCGAAATCCACCTCCTGCATAAGGCAGCAGCTGAACACAAGAAAAAATATGTTATCGTCCAATCTTACCTCTAGACATTGGGGCCCAAAATGGCAGAAGCTTTTCTTTCTTGCAGGGTCGCTTTAGACATTCCCACCACTTTCAAAGCCGGAGAAGGATGTGCGATCGCGCATTTTTTTGCGACATTGAAGTCGGCAGTGAGGACTTCTCATGCCATTTGCTGTCTTGCGAGCGACACCGATTATATGAGCCTTTATTCTCCGCGTTAAAAGCGCAAACATCAGTTGAAAATATCAATAATGTATTTTTGTTGTTGCAAAAGTAGATGTCTCGCACATATTTTCGAAAGACACCTACCAAATACAGATATGTCAGTTTTTTTATTCAACGATTTTTGACTACTGGCAGACTATAAGGTATGCAATATTCTTGACAATTCATTCAGTGCATCAGTTAAATATCAAATTTTTGCCCTGATGGGGCATTTTCTGGCATAATTTTCTTTGCGGCAATTCTTACGACAATTTATGTCACTATCTTTTTGGATCTAGGTCTGATGTTTGCTAAATTCTCAGGAAAACACGGTGTATATACTTGTCCCGCATTTGAATTTCTGCTCGACTAGTGTCGAGAATAGCTAATCACATATTTTGAATTCACTATAATAACGGGCAAGGTTTAGCCAACAACAATTATGAACGACTACATGGCAGATTATCTTGTCTTCAACTTTTGATTATTGAAAACATATCTGCGTGGAACATTTTTGTCAGTACATATGCAACAGTGAATGAAATGAGCTAACTACAAAGGCATTGCACATCAAACAACTTTCAATATAGGTCAGTCATGGCATAAATTTCATTTTTCACTCAGAACTAATGACCGTAATACTGAAAGCAAATTTTCTGCCACTATTTTTTCCGCAGTTGCGCGAATAATAACCCAATATTCATTTTCATCTACCGTGTCCGTGTGTTGGCAAGATGTGATCGGGAGGGGATCGACTACATCTGGTTCCAATGTGCATTATTAATGGTGTTTGCCTTTACTTAGAAAAGTTGCCAATGATTACCCTTTGTCCATTGACGCTTATTGAAAGGTTTGAAGCTGACCTGCTAAATTAAATATGACAATTAGATTTCTCCACTCACCAACAAATCTGTGGAATCACAGCCTCGTATTGAGAAAGCCAATGAGTCTTTCTTCGCACCGAAGTCCACCTCCTGCATAAGACAGCAGCTGAACACAAGAAAAAATTTATTATCGTCCAATCTTACCTCTAGACATTGGAGCCCAAAATCGCAGAAGCTTATCTTTCTTCCAGGGTTGCTTTAGACAGTCGCACCACTTCCGAAGCCGGAGAAGGGTGCGCGACCGCGCATTTTTCACGCCATTGAAGTCGGCAGTGAGGACTTCTCATGCCATTTGCTGTTTTGCGAGCGACACCGATTATATGAGCCTTTATTTTCTGCGTTAAAAAGCGTTAACGTCAGTTGAAAATATCAATGATGTCTTTTTGTTGTTGCGAGAGTAGATGTCTCGCACACATTTTCGAAAGACACCTACCAAATATAGATATGTCAGTTTTTTTTATTCAACGACTTTTGACTTCTGGCAGACTTTAGGGTGCGCAATATTCTTGACAATTCATTCAGTGCATCACCTAAATATCCCATTTTTGCCCTCATGGGGCATTTTCTGGCATGATCTTTGCGGCAGTTCTTACGAAAATTCATGTCACTATCTTTCTGGATCTACGTCTGTTGTTTGCCTAAATTCTTCAGGCGAACACTGTGTATATACTTGTCCAGCCTTTGACTTTCCTCTCGACTAGTGTCGAGAATAACTAATAACATAATTTGAATTCACATTGATAACGCGCATGGTCTAGCCAACAACAATGATGAATGATTTTATGGCAGTATATTTCGTCTTCAACTTTTGATCATTGAAAACATATCTGCGTGGAACGTTTTTGTGAGTACATATACAATAGTGAACAAAATGAGCTAATTACAAAGGCAATGCACAGCAAACAACTTTTGAAATAGGTCAGTCATGGCATAGATTTGATTTTTCACTCATAACTAATGACCGTAATACCGACAGCAAATTTTCTGCCAGAATTTTTTCCGCAGTTGCGCGAATATAAACCCAATATTCATTTTCACCTACTGTGTCCGTGTGTTGGAAAGAAGTGATCGGGAGGAAATCGACTACATCTCGTTCCAAAGGGCATTAATATTGGTGTTTGCCTTTACTTAGAAAAGTTGCCAATGATTACCCTTTGTCTATTGACGCATATTGAAAGGTTTGAAATTGGCTGCTAAATATGACAATTAGATTTCTCCACTCACTGAGAAATCTGTGGAATCACAGCTTCGATTTGGGAAAGTCGCTGCATCTTTGCTTCGCACCGAAGTCCACCTCCTGCATAAGACAGCAGCTGAACACAAGAAAAAATATATTATCGCACAATCTTACCTCTAGACATTGGAGCCCGAAATCGCAGAAGCTTTTCTTTCTTCCAGCGTTGCTTTAGACAGTAGCAGCACTTTCGAAGCCGGAGAAGCGTGCGCGACCGTGCATTTTTCGCGCCATTGAAGTCGGCAGTGAGGACTTCTCATGCCTTTTGCTGTCTTGCTAGCGACACCGATTACATCAGCCTTTATTCTCCGCGTTAAAAAGCGGAAACGTGAGTTGAAAACATCGATGATGTCTTTTTGTTTGTCGAGAGTAGATGTCTCGCACATATTTTCGAAGGACACCTAACAAATATAGATGTCAGTTTTTTTATTCAACGAGTTTTGACTACTGCCAGACTATACAGTACGCAATATTCTTCACAATTCATTCAGTGCATCACGTAAATATCCACTTTTTGCCCTCATGGGGCATTTTCCGGCCTGATCTTCTTTGCAGCAATTCTTACGACAATTCATGTCACTATCTTTCTGGATTTACGTCTGATGTTTGCCTGAATTCTTCAGGCGAACACTGTGTATATACTTGTCCAGCCTTTGAATTTCTTCTCGACTAGTGTCGAAAATAACTAATAACATAATTTGAATTCCACATTGATAACGCGCATGGTCTAGCCAACAACATTGATGAATGACTACATGGCAGATTATCTCGTCTTCAACTTTTGATCATTGAAAACATATCTGCGTGGAACATTTTTGTGAGTACATATAAAACAGTGAACTAAATGAGCTAACTACAAAGGCAATGCACAACAAATAACTTTTAAAATAGGTCAGTCTTTGCATAGATTTGATTTTTCACTCATAACTAATGACCGTAACACCGACAGCAAATTTTCTCCAAGAATTTTTTCCGCTGTTGCGCGAAGATAAACTCAATATTCATTTTCATCTACCGTGTCCGTATGTTGGAAAGATGTGATCGGGAAAAATTCGACTACATCTGGTTCCAATGGGCATTATCATTGGTGTTTGCCTTTACTTAAAAAAGTTACCAATGATTACCCTTTGTCCATTGACGCTTATTGAAAGGTTTGAAATTGACCTGCTAAATATGACAATTAGATTTCTCCACTCACAGAGAACTCTATGGAATCACAGCTTCAATTTCGGAAATCCGCTCGGTCTTTGCTTCGCACCGAAGTCCACCTCCTGCATAAGACAGCAGCTGAACACAAGAAAAAATATATTATCGCACAATCTTACCTCTAGACATTGGAGCCCGAAATTGCAGAAGCTTTTCTTTCTTCCAGCATTGCTTTAGACAGGCGCACCACCTCCAAAGCCGGAGAAGGGTGCGCGACCGCGCATTTTTCGCGCCGATGAAGTGGGCAGTGAGGACTTCTCATGCCATTTGCTGTCTTGCTAGCGACACCGATTATATCAGCCTTTATTCTCCGCGTTAAAAAGCGGAAACGTGAGTTGAAAACATCAATGATGTCTTTTTGATGTTGCAAGAGTAGATGTCTCGCACATATTTTCGAAGGACACCTACCAAATATAGATATGTCAGTTCTTTTATTCAACGACTTTTGACTACTGGCAGACTATAAGGTACGCAATATTCTTGACAATTCATTCAGTGCATTAGGTAAATATTCAATTTTTGCCCTCAAGGGCATTTTCCGGCATGATTTTCTTTGTGGCAATTCTCACGACAAATCATGTCACTATCTTTCTGGATCTACGTCTGATGTTTGCCTAAATTCTTCAGGCAGACACTGTGTATATACTTGTCCAGCCTTTGAATTTTTTCTCGACTAGTGTCGAGAATAACTAATAACATAATTTGAATTCACTATAATAACGCGCATGGCCAACAACCATTATGAACGACTACATGGCAGTATATCTCGTCTTCAAGTTTTGATCATTGAAAACATATCTGCGTGAAACATTTTTGTCAGTACATATACAACAGTGAATAAATTGAGCTAACTACAAAAGCAATGCACAGCAAAGAACTTTCAAAATAGGTCAGTAATGGCATAGATTTGATTTTTCACTCATAACTAAAGACCGTAATACCGACAGCAAATTTTCTGCCAGAATTTTTTCCGCAGTTGCACGAGTATAAACCCAATATTCATTTTCATCTACCGTGTCCATGTGTTAGAAAGATGTGATCGGGAGGAAATCTACTACATCTGGTTCCAATGTGCATTATTATTGGTGTTTGCCTTTACTTAGAAAAGTTGCCAATGATTACCCTTTGTCCATTGACGCTTATTGAAAGGTTTGAAGTTGACCTGCTAAATATGACAATTAGATTTCTCCACTCACTGAGAAATCTGTGGAATCACAGCCTCGATTTCGGAAAGCCGCTGGGTCTTTGCTTCGCACCGGTCTACCTCCTGCATAAGACAGCAGCTGAACACAAGAAAAAATATATTATCGTACAATCTTACCTCTAGACATTGGAGCCCGAAGTTGCAGAAGCTTTTCTTTCTTCCAGCGTTGCTTTAGACAGTCGCACCATTTCCGAAGTCGGAGAAGGGTGCGCGACCGCGCATTTTTCGTGCCATTGAAGTCGGCATTGAGCCCTGCCACGGTGGTCTAATTGCTAAGGTTCTCGGGTTGCTGACCCGTAGGGCGCGGGTTCGAATCCCGGCTGCGGCGGCTGCATTTCCGATGGAGGCGGAAATGTTGTAGGCTCGTGTGCTCAGATTTGGGCGCAGGTTAAAGAACCCCAGGTGGTCTCAATTTCCGGAGCCCTCCACTACAGCGTCTCTCATAATGATATAGTAGTTTTGGGACGTTAAACCCCACATATCAATCAATCAAAGTCAGCAGTGAGGACTTCTTAGGCCATTTGCTGTCTTGCGAGCGACACCGATTATATCAGCCTTTAATCTCCCCGTTAAAAAGCGGAAACGTCACTTGAAAACATCAATGATGTCTTTTTGTTGTTGCGAGAGTAGATGTCTCGCCCATATTTTCGAAAGACACCTACCAATTATAGATATGTCAGTTTTTTTCTTCAACGACTTTTGACAACTGGCAGACTATAGGGTACGCAATACTCTTGACAATTCATTCAGTGCATCACTTAAATATCCCATTTTTGCCCTCATGGGGCATTTCCCGGCATAATCTTCTTTGTGGCAGTTCTTAAGACAATTCATGTCACTATCTTTCTGGATGTGCGTCTGATGTTTGCCTAAATTCTTCAGGCGAACACTGTGTATATACTTGTCCAGCCTTTGAATTTCTTCTCGACTAGTGTCGAAAATAACTAATAATGTAATTTGAATTCACATTGATAACGCGCATGGTCTAGCCAACAACATTGATGAATGACTACATGGCAGATTATCTCGTCTTCAACTTTTGATCATTGAAAACATATCTGCGTGGAACATTTTTGTGAGTACATATACAACAGTGAACTAAATCAGCTAACTACAAAGGCAATGCACAGCAAACAACTTTCAAAATAGGTCAGTCATGGCATAGATTTGATTTTTCACTCATAACTAATGACCGTAATACCGACAGCAAATTTTCTACCTGAATTTTTTCCGCAGTTGCGCGAAAATAAACTCAATATTCATTTTCATCTACCGTGTCCGTGTGTTGGAAAGATGTGATCGGGAGGAATTCGACTACATCTGGTTCCAATGGGCATTATTATTGGTGTTTGCCTTTACTTAGATAAGTTGCCAATGATTACCCTTTGTTCATTGACGCTTATTGAAAGGTTTGAAATTGACCCGCTAAATATGACAATTAAAATTCTCCACTCACAGAGAAATCTGTGGAATCACAGCTTCAATTTGGGAAAGCCGTTCGGTCTTTGCTTTGCACCGAAGTCCACCTATTGCATAATAGAGCAGCTGAACACAAGAGAAAATATATTATCGCACAATCTTACCTCTAGACATTGGAGCCCGAAACTGCAGAAGCTTTTCTTTTTTCCAGCTTTGCTTTAGACAGGCGCAGCACTTCCGAAGCCGGAGAAGGGTGCGCAACCGCGCATTTTTCGCGCCATTGAAGTCGGCAGTGAACCCCACCGCAGTGGTCTAGTGGCTAAGGTACTCGGCTGCTGACCCGCAGGGCGCGGGATTGAATCCCGGCTGCGGCGGCAGTATTTCCGATGTAGGCGGAAACGTTGTAGTCCCGTGTGCTCAGATTTGGGTGCACGCGAAAGAACCCCAGGTGGTCTGAATTTCCGGAGCCCTCCACTACGGCGTCTCTCATAATCATATAGTGGTTTTGGCACGTTAAACCCCACATATCAATCAATCAAAGTCGGCAGTGAGGACTTCTCAGGCCATTTGCTGTCTTGCGAGCGACACCGATTATGTCAGCCTTTAATCTCCGCGTTAAAAAGCGGAAACGTCAGTTGAAAATATCAATGATGTCATTTTGTTGTTGCGAGAGTAGATGTCTCGCACATATTTTCGAAAGACACCTACCAAATATAGATATGTCAGTTTTTTTATTCAACGACTTTTGACTACTGGCACACTATAAGGTACGCAATATTCTTGACAATTCATTCACTGCACCAGGTAAATATCCAATTTTCGCCCTCATGGGGCATTTTCAAGCTAGATTTTCTTTGCGGCAATTCTTACGACAATTCATGTCACTATCTTTCTGGATCTACGTCTGAAGTTTGCCTAAATTCTTCAGGCAAACACTCTGTACATACTTGTCCATCCTTTGATTTTCTTCTCGACAGGCGTCGAGAATAACTAATAACATGATTTGAATTCACAATAATAACGCGCATGGTTTAGCCAACAGAAATATGAACGAGAACATGGCAGATTATCTCGTCTTCAACTTTTGATCATTGAAAACATATCTGCGTGAAACATTTTTGTCAGTACATATAAAACAGTGAGTAAAATGAGCTAACTACAAAGCCAATGCACAGCAAACAACTTTCAAAATAGGTCAGTCATGGCATTGATTTGATTTTTCACTCATAACTAATCTTCGTGATACCGACAGCAAATTTTCTGCCAGAAATTTTTCCGCAGTTGCGCGAATATAATCCCACTATTCATTTTCATCTACCGTGTCCGTGTGTTGGAAAGATGTGATCGGGAGGAAATCGACTACATCTGGTTCCAATGTGCTTTATTATTGGTGTTTGCCTTTACTTAGAAAAGTTGCCAATGATTACCCTTTGTCCATTGACGCTTATTGAAAGGTTTGAAATTGACCTGCTCAATATGACAATTAGATTTCTCCACTCACTGAGAAATCTGTGGAATCACAGCCTCGATTTGGGAAAGCCGCTGGGTCTTTGCTTCGCACCGAAGTCCACCTCCTGCATAAAACAGCAGCTAAACAAAAGAAAAAAATATTATCGTACAATCTTTCCTGTAGACATTAGAGCCCGAAATTGCAGAAGCTTTTCTTTCTTCCAGCGTTGCTTTAGACAGTCGCACCACTTCCGAAGCCGGAGAAGGGTGCGCGACCACGCATTTTTCGCGCCATTGAAGTCGGCAGTGAGGACTTCTCAGGCCATTTGCCGCCTTGCGAGCGACACCGATTATATCAGCCTTTATTCTCCGCGTTAAAAAAGCGGAAACGTGAGTTGAAAACATCAATGATGTCTTTTTGTTGTTGCGAGAGTAGATGTCTCGCACATATTTTCGAAAGACACCTACCAATATAGATATGTCAGTTTTTTTATTCAACGACTTTTGACTACTGGCAGACTTTGAGGTACGCTATATTCTTGACAATTCATTCAGTGCACCAGGTAAATATCCAATTTTCACCCTCAAGGGGCATTTTAAGGCATGATCTTCTTTGCGGCAATTCTTACGATAATTCATGTTACTATCTTTCTGGATTTACGTCTGATGTTTGCCTAAATTCTTCAGGCGAACACTGTGTATATAATTGTCCAGCATTTGAATTTCTTCTCGACTAGTGTCGAGAATAACTAATAAGATAATTTGAATTCACATTGATAATTCGCATGGTCTAGACAACAACAATGATGTACGACTACATGGCAGATAATCTCGTCTTCAACTTTTGATCATTGAAAACGTATCTGCGTGGAACATTTTTGTGAGTACATATACAACAGTGAACGAAATGAGCTAACTACAAAAGCAATGCACAGCAAACAACTTTCAAAATGGGTCACTCATAGCATAGATTTCATTTCTCACTTATAACTAATGACCGTAATACTGACAGCAAATTTTCTGCCAAAAATTTTTCCGCAGTTGCGCGAATTTAAACCCACTATTCATTTTCATCTACCGTGTCCGTATGTTGGAAAGATATGATCGGGAAGAAATCAACTACATCTGGTTCCATTGTGCATTATTATGTGTTTGCCTTTACTTAGAAAAGTTGCCATTGATTACCCTTTCTGCATTGGCGCCTATTGAAAGCTTTGAAGTTGACCTGCTAAATATGACAATTACATTTCTCCACTCACTGAGAAATCTGTGGAATGAAAGCGTCGATTTGGGAAAGCCGCTGGGTCTTTGCTTCGCACCGAAGTCCACCTCCTGCATAAGACAGCAGCTGAACACAAGAAAAAATATATTATCGTACAATCTTACCTCCATACATTGGAGCCCGAAATTGCAGAAGCTTTTCTATCTTCCAGCATGGCTTTAGACAGTCGCACCACTTCCCAAGCCGGAGAATTATGCGGGACCGCGCATTTTTTGCGCCATTGAAGTCGGAAGTGAGGACTTCTTATGCCATTTGCGGTCTTGCTAGCGACATTGATTATATCAGCCTTTATTCTCCCCGTTAAAAAGCGGAAACGTCAGTTGAAAATATCAATGATGTCTTTTTGTTGTTGCGAGAGTAGATGTCTCGCCCATATTTTCGAAAGACACCTACCAATATAGATATGTCAGTTTTTTTATTCAACGACTTTTGACTACTGGCAGACTATAGGGTACGCAATATTCTTGACAATTCATTCAGTGCATCACTTAAATATCCCATTTTTGCCCTCATGGGGCATTTTCCGGCATGATCTTCTTTGTGGCAGTTCTTATGACAATTCATGTCACTATCTTTCTGGATGTACGTCTGATGTTTGCCTAAATTCTTCAGGCGAACACTGTGTATATACTTGTCCAGCCTTTGAATTTCTTCTCGACTAGTGTCGAAAATACCTAATAACATAATTTGAATTCACATTGATAACGCGCATGGTCGAGCCAACAACATTGATGAATGACTACATGGCAGATTATCTCGTCTTCAACTTTTGATCTTTGAAAACATATCTGCATGGAACATTTTTGTGAGTGCATATACAACAGTGAACTAAATGAGTTAACTACAAAGGCAATGCACAGCAAACAACTTTCAAAATAGCTCAGTCATGGCATACATTTGATTTTTCACTCATAACTAATCACCGTAATACCGACAGCAAATTTTCTGCCAGAATTTTTTCCGCAGTTGCGCGAAGATAAACTCAATATTCATTTTCATCTACCGTGTCCGTGTGTTGGAAAGATGTGATCGGGAGGAATTCGACTACATCTGGTTCCAGTGGGCATTATTATTGGTGTTTGCCTTTACTTAGAAAAGTTGCCAATGATTACCATTTGTCCATTGACACTTATTGAAAGGTTTGAAATTGACCTGCTAAATATGACAATTAGAATTCTCCACTCACAGAGAAATCTGTGGAATCACAGCTTCAATTTGGGAAAGCCGCTCGGTCTTTGCTTTGCACCGAAGTCCACCTCCTGCATAAGAGAGCAGCTGAACACAAGAGAAAATATATTATCGCACAATCTTACCTCTAGACATTGGAGTTCGAAACTGCAGAAGCTTTCCTTTTTTCCAGCGTTGCTTTAGACAGGCGCAGCACTTCCGAAGCCGGAAAAGGGTGCGCGACCGCGCATTTTTCGCGCCATTGAAGTCGGCAGTGAACCCCACTGCAGTGGTCTAGTGGCTAAGGTACTCGGCTGCTGACCCGCAGGGCGCGGGATTGAATCCCGGCTGTGGAGGCTGTATTTCCGATGTAGGCGGGAACGTTGTAGTCCCGTGTGCTCAGATTTGGGTGCACGTGAAAGAACCTCAGGTGGTCTGAATTTCCGGAGCCCTCCACTACGGCGTCTCTCATAATCATATAGTGGTTTTGGCACGTTAAACACCACATATCAATCAATCAAAGTCGGCAGTGAGGACTTCTCAGGCCATTTGCTGTCTTGCGAGCGACACCGATTATATCAGCCTTTATTCTCCGCGTTAAAAGCGGAAACGTGAGTTGAAAACATCAATGATGTCTTTTTGTTGTTGCGAGAGTAGATGTCTCGCACATATTTTCGAAAGACACCTACCAATACAGATATGTCAGTTTTTTTATTCAACAACTTTTGACTACTGGCAGACTTTGAGGTACGCTATATTCTTGACTATTCATTCAGTGCACCAGGTAAATATCCAATTTTCGCCCTCATGGGGCGTTTTCCGGCATGATCTTCTTTGCGGCAATTCCTACGACAATTCATGTCACTATCTTTCTGGATCTACGTCTGATGTTTGCCTAAATTCTTCAGGCGAACACTGTGTATATACTTGTCTAGCGCTTGAACTTCTTTTCTACTAGTGTCGAGAATAACTAATAAGATAATTTGAATTCACATTGATAATTCGCATGGTCTAGACAACAACAATGCTGTACGACTACATGGGAGATTATCTCGTCTTCAACTTTTGATCATTGAAAATGTATCTGCGTGGAACATTTTTGTGAGTACAGGTACAACAGTGAACGAAATGAGCTAACTACAAAAGCAATGCACAGCAAACAACTTTCAAAATGGGTCAGTCATAGCATAGATTTCATTTCTCACTTATAACTAATGACCGTAATACCGACAGCAAATTTTCTGCCAGAATTTTTTCCGCAGTTGCGCGAATTTAAACCCACTATTCATTTTCATCTACCGTGTCCGTGTGTTGGAAAGATATGATCGGGAAGAAATCAACTACATATGGTTCCATTGTGCATTATTATATGTGTTTGCCTTTACTTAGAAAAGTTGCCAATGATTACCCTTTGGCCATAGGGTCCTATTGAAATCTTTGAAGTTGACCTGCTAATTATGACAATTACATTTCTCCACTCACTGGGAAATCTGTGGAATCAAAGCCTCAATTTAGAAAAGACGCTGGGTGTTTGCTTCGCACCGAAGTCCACCTCCTGCATAGGACAGCAGCGGAACACAAGAAAAAATATATTATCGTACAATCTTACCTTTAGACATTGAAGCCCGAAATTGCAGAAGCTTTTCTTTCTTCCAGCGTTGCTTTAGACAGTCGCACCACTTCCGAAGCCGAAGAAGGGTGCGCGACCGCGCATTTTTTGCGCCATTGAAGTCGGCAGTGAGGACTTCTCAGGCCTTTTGCTGTCTTGCGAGCGACACCGATTATATCAGCCTTTAATCTCCACGTTAAAAAGCGGAAACTTCAGTTGAAAATATCAATGATGTCTTTTTGTTGTTGCGAGAGTAGATGTCTCGTACATATTTTCGAAAGACACCTACAGAGTATTGATATGTCAGTTTTTTTATTCAACGACTTTTGACTACTGGCAGACTATAAGGTACGCAATATTCTTGGCAAGTCTTTCAGTTGACCAGGTAAATATCCAATTTTTGCCCTCATGGGGAATTTTCCGGCATGATTTTCTTTGCGACAATTCTTACGACAATTCATGTCACTATCTTTCTAGACCTACGTCTGATGTTTGCCTAAATTTTTCAGGCGAACACTGTGTATATACTTGTCCAGCATTTGAATTTCTTCTCGACTAGTGTCGAGAATAACTAATAAGATAATTTGAATTCACATTGATAATTCGCATGGTCTAGACAACAACAATGCTGTACGACTACATGGGAGATTATCTCGTCTTCAACTTTTGATCATTGAAAACGTATCTGCGTGGAACATTTTTGTGAGTACATGTACAACAGTGAACGAAATGAGCTAACTACAATAGCAATGCACAGAAAACAGCTTTCAAAATAGGTCAGTCATAGCATAGATTTGATTTTTCACTCATAACTAATGACCATAATACCGACAGCAAATTTTCTGCCAGAATTTTTTCCGCAGTTGCGCGAATATAAACCCACTATTCATTTTCATCTACCATGTCCGTGTGTTGGAAAGAAGTGATCGGGAGGAAATTGACTACATCTGGTTCCATTCTGCTTTATTATTGGTTTTTGCCTTTACTTAGAAAAGTTGCCAATGATTACCCTTTGTACATTGACGCCTATTGAAAGGTTTGAACTTGACCTGCTAAATATGACAATTAGATTTCTCCACTCACTGAGAAATCTTTGGAATCAAAGCCTCAATTTGGAAAAGCCGCTGGGTCTTTGCTCGCACCGAAGTCCACCTCCTGCATAGGACAGCAGCGGAACACAAGAAAAAATATATTATAGTACATTCTTACTTCTAGACATTGGAACCCGAAATTGCAGAAGTTTCTCTTTCTTCCAGCGTTGCTTTAGACAGTCGCACCACTTCCAAAGCCGGAGAATTGTGCGGGACCGCGCATTTTTCGCGCCATTGAAGTCGGCAGTGAGGACTTCTCATGGCAATTGCTGTCTTGCTAGCGACACCGATTATATCAGTTTTTACTCTCCGCGTTAAAAAGCAGAAACAAGAGTTGAAAACATCAATGATGTCTTTTTGTTGTTGCGAGAGTAGATGTCTCGCACATATTTTCGAAGGACACCTACCAAATATAGATATGTCAGTTTTTTTATTCAACGACTTTTGACTACTGCAGACTTTAAGGTACACAATATTCTTGGCAATTCATTCAGTGCACCATATAAATATCCAATTTTCGCCCTCATGGGGCATTTTCCGGCATGATTTTCTTTGCGGCAATTCTTATGACAATTCATGTCACTACCTTTCTGGATCTACGTATGATGTTTGCCTAAATTCTTCAGGTAAACACTTTGTATATACTTGTTCAGCCTTTGAATTTCTTCTCGACTAGTGTCGAGAATAACTAATAACATAATTTGAATTCACATCAATAACGCGCATGGTTTAGCCAACAACAATTATGAACGATTACATGGCAGATTATCTCGTCTTCAACTTTTGATCAATGAAACCATATCTGCGTGAAACATTTTTGTCAGTACATATATAACTGTGAATAAAATGAGCTAACTACAAAGGCAATGCACAGCAAACAACTATCAAAATAGGTCAGTCATGGCATAGATTTGATTTTTCACTCATAACTAATCACCGTAATACCGACAGCAAATTTTCTGCCACAATTTTTTCCGCAGTTGCGCAAATGTAAACCGAATATTCATTTTCATCTACCGTGTCCGTGTGTTGGAAAGATGTGATCGGGAGGAAATCGGCTACATCTGGTCCCAATATGCATTATTACTAGTGTTTGCCTTTACTTAGAAAAGTTGCCAATAATTACCCTTTGTCCATTGACGCTTGATGAAAGGTTTGAAGTTGACCTGCTATATATGACAATTAGATTTCTCCACCCACTGAGAAATCTGTGGAATCGCAGCCTCGATTTGGAAAATCCGCTGGGTCTTTGCTTCGCACCGAAGTCCACCTCTTGCATAAGACAGCAGCTGAACACAAGAAAAATTATATTATCTTACAATCTTTCCTCTAGACATTGGAGCCCGAAATTCCTGAAGCCTTTTTTCTTCCAGCGTTGCTTTAGACACTCGCACCACTTCCGAAGCCAGAGAAGGGTGCGCGACCGCGCATTTTTCGCGCCATTGATGTCGGCAGTGAGGACTTCTCATGCCATTTGCTGTCTTGCTAGCGACACCGATTATATCAGCCTTTATTCTCCGCGTTAAAAAGCGGAAACTTGAGTTGAAAACATCAATGATGTCTTTTGTTGTTGCGAGAGTAGATGTCTCGCACATAATTTCGAAAGACACCTACCAAATATAGATATGTCAGTTTTTTTATTCAACGGCTTTTGACTACTGGCACACTATAGGGTACGCAATATTCTTGACAATTCAATCAGTGCATCAGGTAAATATCCAGTTTTTGCCCTCATGGGGCAATTTCCGGCATAATCTTCTTTGCGGCAATTCTTTCGACAAGTCATGTCACTACCTTTCTGGATGTACGTACGATGTTTGCCTAAAATCTTCAGGCAAACACTTTGTATATACTTGTCCAGCCTTTGAATTTCTTCTCGACTAGTGTCGATAATAACTAATAACATAGTTTGAATTCACATCAATAACGCGCATGGTTTAGCCAACAACAATCATGAACGACTAGATGGCAGATTATCTCGTCTTCAACTTGTGTTCATTGAAACTATATCTGTGTGGAACATTTTTGTGAGTACATATACAACAGTGAACAAATTGAGCTAACTAAAAAGGCAGTGCACAGCAAACAACTTTCAAAATAGGTCAGTCACAGCATAGATTTGATTTTTCACTCATAACTAATGACCGTAATACCGACAGCAAATTTTCTGCCAGAATTTTTTCCGCAGTTGCGCGAATATAATCCCACTATTCATTTTCATCTACCATGTCCGTGTGTTGGAAAGAAGTGATCGGGAGGAAATTGACTACATCTGGTTCCATTGTGCTTTATTATTGGTGTTTGCCTTTACTTAGAAAAGTTGCCATTGATTACCCTTTGTACATTGACGCTTATTGAAAGGTTTGAAATTGACCTGCTAAATATGACAATTAGATTTCTCCACTCACTGAGAAATCTGTGGAATCACAGCCTCGATTTGGGAAAGCCGCTGGGTCTTTGCTTCGCACAAAAGTCCACCTCCTGCATAAGACAGCAGCTGAACACAAGAAAAAATATATTATCGTACAATCTTACCTCTAGACATTGGAGCCCGAAATTGCAGAAGCTTTTCTTTCTTCCAGCGTTGCTTCAGACAGTCGCACCACTTCCGAAGCCGGAGAAGGATGCGCGACCACGCAATTTTCGCGCAATTGAAGTCGGCAGTGAGGACTTCTTATGCCTTTTGCTGTCTTGCTAGTGACACTGATTGTATCAGCCTTTACTCTCCGCGTTAAAAAGCGGAAACGTGAGTTGAAAACATCAAGGATGTCTTTTTGTTGTTGCGAGAGTAGATGTCTCGCACATATTTCCGAAGGACACCTAACAAATATAGATATGTCAGTTTTTTTATTCAACGACTTTTGACTACTGGAGACTTTGAGGTACGCTATATTCTTGAAAATTTATTCAGTGCGCCAGGTAAATATCCAATTTTCGCCCTCATGGGGCTATTTCCGGCATGATTTTCTTTGCGGCGATTCTTACGACAATTCATGTCACTATCTTTCTGGAAGTACGTCTGAAGTTTGCCTAAATTCTTCAGGCAAACACTCTGTACATACTTGTCCAGCCTTTGAATTTCTTCTCGACAGGGGTCGAGAATAACTAATAACATATTTTGAATTCACAATATAACGCGCATGGTTTAGCCAACAACAATTATGAACGACTACATGGCAGACTATCTCGTCTTGAACTTTTGATCATTGAAAACATATCTGCGGGAAACATTTTTGTCAGTACATATAAAACAGTGAATAAAATGAGCTAACTACAAAGGCAATGCACAGCAAATAACTTTCAAAATAGGTCCGTCATGGCATTGATTTGATTTTTCACTCATAACTAATCACTGTGATACTGACAGCAAATTTTCTGCCAGAATCTTTTCCGCAGTTGCGCAAATATAAACCCACTATTCATTTTCATCTACAGTGTCCGTGTGTTGGAAAGATATGATCGGGAGGAAATCAACTACTTCTGGTTCTATTGTGCATTATTATATGTGTTTGCCTTTACTTAGAAAAGTTGCCAATGATTACCCTTTCGCCATTGGGGCCCATTGAAATCTTTGAAGTTGACCTGCTAATTATGACAATTACATTTCTCCACTCACTGAGAAATCTTTGGAATGAAAGCCTCAATTTAGAAAAGCCGCTGGGTCTTTGCTTCGCACCGAAGTCCACCTCCTGCATAGGACAGCAGCGGAACACAAGAAAAAATATATTATCGTACATTCTTACCTTTAGACATTGGAGCCCGAAATTGCAGAAGCTTTTCTTTCTTCCAGCGTTGCTTTAGACAGTCGCACCACTTCCGAAGCCGAAGAAGGGTGCGCGACCGCGCATTTTTTGCGCCATTGAAGTCGGCAGTGAGGACTTCTCAGGCCATTTGCTGTCTTGCGAGCGACACCGATTATATCAGCCTTTAATCTCCACGTTAAAAAGCGGAAACTTCAGTTGAAAATATCAATGATGTCTTTTTGTTGTTGCGAGAGTATATGTCTCGTACATGTTTTCGAAAGACACCTACAGAGTATTGATATGTCAGTTTTTTTATTCAACGACTTTTGACTACTGGCAGACTATAAGGTACGCAATATTCTTGGCAATTCTTTCAGTTGACCAGGTAAATATCCAATTTTTGCCCTCATGGGGAATTTTCCGGCATGATTTTCTTTGCGACAATTCTTACGACAATTCATGTCACTATCTTTCTAGATCTACGTCTGATGTTTGCCTAAATTCTTCAGGCAAACACTGTGTATATACTTTTCCAGCCTCTGAATTTCTTCTCGACTAGTGTCGAGAATAACTAATAACATAGTTTGAATTCACATTAATAACACGCATGGTTTAGCAAACAACAATTATGAACAACTATATGGCAGATTATCTCTTTTTCAACTTTTGATCATTGAAAACATATCTGCGTGGAACATTTTTGTCAGTACATATACAACAGTGAATAAAATGAGCTAACAACAAAGGCAATGCACAGCAAACAACTTTCAAAATAGGTCAGTCTTGGCATAGATTTGATTTTTCACTCATAACTAATGACCGTAATACCGACAGCAAATTTTCTGCCAGAAGTTTTTCGGCAGTTGCGCGAATATAAAACCAATATTCATTTTCATCTACCGTGTCCGTGTGTTGGAAAGATGTGATCGGGAGGAAATCGGCTACATCTGGTCCCAATGTGCATTATTACTGGTGTTTGCCTTTACTTAGAAAAGTTTCCAATAATTACCCTTTGTCCATTGACGCTTGATGAAAGCTTTGAAGTTGACCTGCTATATATGACAATTAGATTTCTCCACTCACTGAGAAATCTGTGGAATCGCAGCCTCGATTTGGGAAATCCGCTGGGTCTTTGCTTCGCACCGAAGTCCACCTCTTGCATAAGACAGCAGCTGAACACAAGAACAAATATATTATCGTACATTCTTACTTCTAGACATTGGAGCCCAAAATTGCAGAAGTTTTTTTTCTTCCAGCGTTGCTTTAGACAGTCGCACCACTTCCAAAGCCGGAGAATTGTGCGGGACCGCGCATTTTTCGCGCCATTGAAGTCGGCAGTGAGGACTTCGCATGCCATTTGCTGTCTTGCTAGCGACACCGATTATATCAGCCTTTACTCTCCGCGTTAAAAAGCGGAAACGTGAGTTGAAAACATCAATGATGTCTTTTTCTTGTTGCGAGAGTAGATGTCTCGCACATATTTTCGAAGGACACCTACCAAATATAGATATGTCAGTCTTTTTATTCAACGACTTTTGACTTCTGGCAGACTTTGAGGTACGCTATATTCTTGACAATTCATTCAGTGCGCCAGGTAAATATCCAATTTTCGCCCTCATGGGGCATTTTCCGGCATGATTTTCTTTGCGGCAATTCTTACGACAATTCATGTCATTATCTTTCTGGATCTATGTCTGAAGTTTGCCTAAATTCTTCAGGCAAACACTCTGTACATACTTGTCCAGCCTTTGAATTTCTTTTCGACAGGGGTCGAGAATAACTAATAACATAATTTGAATTCACATTAAGAACGCGCATGGTTTAGCCAACAACAATTATGAACGACTACACGGCAGATTATCTCGTGTTCAACTTTTGATCATTGAAAAGATATCTGCATGGAACATTTTTGTGAGTACATATACAACAGTGAACGAAATGAGATAACTACAAAAGCAATGCACAGCAAACGACTTTCAAAATAGGTCAGTCATAGCATAGATTTGAGTTTTCACTCATAACTAATGACCGTAATACCGACAGCAAATTTTCAGCCAGAATTTTTTCCGCAGTTGCGCGAATATAAACCCACTATTCATTTTCATCTACGATGTCCGTGTGTTGGAAAGAAGTGATCGGGAGGAAATCAACTACATATGGTTCCATTGTGCTTTATTCTTGGTAATTGCCTTTACTTAGAAAAGTTGCCAATGATTACCCTTTGTACATTGACGCTTATTGAAAGGTTTGAAATTGACCTGCTAAATATGACATTTAGATTTCTCCACTCACTGAGAAATCTGTGGAATCACAGCATCGATTTGGGAAAGCCGCTGGGTCTTTGCTTCGCACCGAAGTCCACCTTCTGCATAAGACAGCAGCTGAACACAAGAAAAAATATATTATCGTACAATCTTACCTCTAGACATTGGAGCCCGAAATTGCAGAAGCTTTTCTTTCTTCCAGCGTTGCTTCAGACAGTCGCACCACTTCCGAAGCCGGAGAATTATGCGGGATCGCGCATTCTTTGCGCCATTGAAGTCGGCAGTGAGGACTTCTCATGCCATTTGCTGTCTTGCTAACGACACTGATTATATCAGCCTTTACTCTCCGCGTTAAAAAGCGGAAACGTGAGTTGAAAACATCAAGGATGTCTTTTTGTTGTTGCGAGAGTAGATGTCTCGCACATATTTACGAAGTACACCTACCAAATATAGATATGTCAGTTTTTTATTCAACTACTTTTCACTACTGGCAGACTTTGAGGTACGCTATATTCTTGACAATTCACTCAGTGCGCCAGGTAAATATCCAATTTTCGCCCTCATGGGGCATTTTCCGGCATGATTTTCTTTGCGGAAATTCTTATGACAATTCATGTCAGTATCTTTCTGGTTCTACGTCTGAAGTTTGCCTAAATTCTTCAGGCAAACACTCTGTACATACTTGTCCAGCCTTTGAATTTCTTCTCGACAGGGGTCGAGAATAACTAATAACATATTTTGAATTCACAATAATAACGCGCATGATTTAGCCAACAACACTTATGAACGACTACATGGCAGATTATCTTGTCTTCAACTTTTGATCATTGAAAACATATCTGCATGAAACATTTTTGTCAGTACATATAAAACAGTGAATAAAATGAGCTCACTACAAAGGTAATGCACAGCAAATAACTTTCAAAATAGGTCCGTCATGGCATTGATTTTATTTTTCACTCATAAATAATCACCGTCATACTGACAGCAAAATTTCTGCCAAAATCTTTTCCGCAGTTGCGCAAATATAAACCCACTATTCATTTTCATCTACCGTGTCCGTGTGTTGGAAAGATATGATCGGGAGGAAATCAACTACTTCTGGTTATTATGTGCATTATTATATGTGTTTGCCTTTACTTAGAAAAGTTGCCAATGATTACCCTTTCGCCATTGGGGCCCACTGAAATCTTTGAAGTTGACCTGCTAATTATGACAATTACATTTCTCCACTCACTGAGAAATCGTTGGAATGAAAGCCTCAATTTAGAAAAGCCGCTGGGTCTTTGCTTCGCACCGAAGTCCACCTCCTGCATAGGACAGCAGCGGAACACAAGAAAAAATATATTATCGTACATTCTTACTTCTAGACATTGGAGCCCGAAATCGCAGAAGCTTTTCTTTCTTCCAGCGTTGCTTTAGACAGTCGCACCACTTCGAAAGCCGGAGAATTGTGCGGGACCGCGCATTTTTCGCGCCATTGAAGTCGGCAGTGAAGACTTCTCATGGCATTTGCTGTCTTGCTAGCGACACCGATTATATCAGCCTTTACTCTCCGCGTTAAAAGGCGGAAACAAGAGTTGAAAACATCAATGATGTCTTTTTGTTGTTGCGAGAGTAGATGTCTCGCACATATTTTCGAAGGACACCTACCAAATATAGATATGTCAGTTTTTTTATTCAACGACTTTTGACTACTGCAGACTTTAAGGTACACAATATTCTTGACAATTCATTCAGTGCACCATGTAAATATCCAATTTTCGCCCTCATGGGGCATTTTCCGGCATGATTTTCTTTGCGGCAATTCTTATGACAATTCATGTCACTACCTTTCTGGATCTACGTGTGATGTTTGCCTAAATTCTTCAGGCAAACACTTTGTATATACTTGTTCAGCCTTTGAATTTCTTCTCGACTAGTGTCGAGAATACCTAATAACATAATTTGAATTCACATCAAAAACGCGCATGGTTTAGCCAACAACAATTATGAACGATTACATGGCAGATTATCTCGTCTTCAACTTTTGATCAATGAAACTATATCTGCGTGAAACATTTTTGTCAGTACATATATAACAGTGAATAAAATGAGCTAACTACAAAGGCAATGCACAGCAAACAACTATCAAAATAGGTCAGTCATGGCATAGATTTGATTTTTCACTCATAACTAATCACCGTAATACCGACAGCAAATTTTCTGTCAGAATCTTTTCCGCAGTTGCGCAAATATAAAACCACTATTCAATTTCATCTACCATGTCCGTATGTTGGAAATATGTGATCGAGAGGAAATTGGCTACATCTAGTTTCAATGTGCTTATTATTGGGGTTTGCCTTTACATAGAAAAGTTGCCAATGATTACCCTTTGTCCATTGACGCTTAATGAAAACTTTGAAGTTGACATGCTCAATATGACAATTAGATTTCTCCACTCACTGAGAAATCTATGGAATCACAGCCTCGATTTGGGAAATCCGCTGGGTCATTGCTTCGCACCGAAGTCCACCTCCTGCATAGGACAGCAGCTGAACACAAGAAAAACATATATTATCTTACAATCTTTCCTCTAGACATTGGAGCCCGAAATTCCAGAAGCTTTTTTCTTCCAGCGTTGCTTTAGACACTCGCACCACTTCCGAAGTCAGAGAAGGGTGCGCGACCGCGCATTTTTCGCGCCAGTGAAGTCGGCAGTGAGGACTTCTCAGGCCATTTGTTGTCTTGCGAGCGACACCGATTATATGAGCCTTTATTCTCCACGTTAAAAAGCGGAAACTTCAGTTGAAAATATCAATGATGTCTTTATGTTGTTGCGAGAGTAGATGTCTCGTACATATTTTCGAAAGACACCTACAGAGTATTGATATGTCAGTTTTTTTATTCAACGACTTTTGACTACTGGCAGACTATAAGATACGCAATATTCTTGGCAATTCATTCAGTTGACCAGGTAAATATCCAATTTTTGCCCTCATGGGGAATTTTCCGGCATGATTTTCTTTGCGACAATTCTTACGACAATTCATGTCACTATCTTTCTGGATCTACGTCTTATGTTTGCCTAATTTCTTCAGGCGAACACTGTGTATATACTTTTCCAGCCTTTGAATTTCTTCTCGACTAGTGTCGAGAATAAATAATAACATAGTTTGAATTCACATTAATAACGCGCATGCTTTAGCCAACAACATATATGAACAACTACATGGCAGATTATCTCTTTTTCAACTTTTGATCATTGAAAACATATCTGCGTGGAACATTTTTCTCAGTACATATAAAACAGTGAATAAAATGAGCTAACAACAAAGGCAATGCACAGCAAACAACTTTCAAAATAGGTCAGTCATGACATAGATTTGATTTTTCACTCATAACTAATGCCCGTAATACCGACAGCAAATTTTCTACCACATTTATTTCCGCACTTGCGCGAATGTAAACCCAATATTCATTTTCATCTACCGTGTCCGTGTTGGAAAGATGTGATCGGGAAAAAATTGGCTACATCTGGTCCCAATATGCATTATTACTGGTGTTTGCCTTTACTTAGAAATGTTGCCAATAATTACCCTTTGTCCATTGACGCTTAATGAAAGCTTTGAAGTTGACCTGCTAAATATGACAATTAGATTTCTCCACTCACTGAGATATCTATAGAATCACAGCCTCGATTTGGGAAAGCCGCTGGGTCAATGCTTCGCACCGAAGTCCTCTCCTGCATAGGACAGCAGCTGAACACAAGAAAAATTATATTATCGTACAATCTTTCCTCTAGACATTGGAGCCCGAAATTGCAGAAGCTTTTTTTCTTCCAGCGTTGCTTTAGACAGTCGCACCACATCCGAAGCCAGAGAAGGGTGCGCGACCGCTCATTTTTCGCGCCATTGAAGTCGGCAGTGAGAACTTCTCATGCCATTTGCTGTCTTGCTAGCGACACCGATTATATCAGCCTTTATTCTCCGCGTTAAAAAGCGGAAACTTTAGTTGAAAACATCAATGATGTCTTTTGTTGTTGCGAGAGTAGATGTCTCGCACATAATTTCGAAAGACACCTACCAAATATAGATATGTCAGTTTTTTTATTCAATGGCTTTTGACTACTGGTACACTATAGGCTACGCAATATTCTTGACAATTCAATCAGTGCATCAGGTAAATATCCAGTTTTTGCCCTCATGGGGCAATTTCCGGCATGATCTTCTTTGCGGCAATTCTTACGACAATTCATGTCACTACATTTCTGGATCTACGAATGATGTTTGCCTAAATTCTTCAGGCAAACACTTTGTATATACTTGTCCTGCCTTTGAATTTCTTCTCGACTAGTGTCGATAACAACTAATAACATAATTTGAATTCACATCAATAACGCGCATGGTTTAGCCAACAACAATCTTGAACGACTACATGGCAGATTATAGCGTCTTCAACTTATGTTCATTGAAACTATATCTGCGTGGAACATTTTTGTGAGTACATATACAACAGTGAAGAAAATGAGCTAACTACAAAAGCAATGCACAGCAAACAACTTTCAAAATAGGTCAGTCACAGCATAGATTTGATTTTAACTCATAACTAATGACTGTAATACCAACAGCAAATTTTCTGCCATAATTTTTTCCGCCGTTGCGCGAATATAAACCCACTATTCATTTTCATCTACCGTGTCCGTGTGTTAGAAAGTTGTGATCGGGAGGAAATCAACTACATCTGGTTCCAATGTGCATTATTATTGGTGTTCCTTTACTTAGAAAAGTTGCCAATGATTACTCTTTGTCCATTGACACTTATTGAAAGGTGTGAAGTTGACCTGCTAAATATGACAATTAGATTTTTCCACCCACTGAGAAATCTGTGGAATCGCAGCCTCGATTTTGGAAAGCCGCTGGGTCATTGCTTCGCACCAAAGTCCACCTCCTGCATAGGACAGCAGCTGAACACAAGAAAAATTATATTATCTTACAATCTTTCCTCTAGACATTGGAGCCCGAAATTGCAAAAGCTTTCCTTTCTTCCAGCTTTGCTTTAGACAGTCGCACCACTTCCGAAGCCGGAGAATTGTGCGGGACCGCGCATTTTTCGCGCCAGTGAAGTCGGCAGTGAGGACTTCTCAGGCCATTTGCTGTCTTGCTATCGACACCGATTATATCAGACTTTATTCTCCGCGTTAAAAAGCGGAAACTTTAGTTGAAAACATCAATGATGTCTTTTGTTTTTGCGAGAGTAGATGTCTCGCACATAATTTCGAAAGACACCTACCAAATATAGATATGTCAGTTTTTTTATTCAATGGCTTTTGACTACTGGTACACTATAGGGTACGCAATATTCTTGACAATTCAATCAGTGGATCAGGTAAATATCCAGTTTTTGCCCTCATGGGGCAATTTCCGGCATGATCTTCTTTGCGGCAATTCTTACGACAATTCATGTCACTACCTTTCTGGATCTACGAATGATGTTTGCCTAAATTCTTCAGGCAAACACTTTGTATATACTTGTCCTGCCTGTGAATTTCTTCTCGACTGGTGTCGATAACAACTAATAACATAATTTGAATTCACATCAATAACGCGCATGGTTTAGCCAACAACAATCATGAACGACTACATGGCAGATTATAGCGTCTTCAACTTATGTTCATTGAAACTATATCTGCGTGGAAGATTTTTGTGAGTACATATACAACAGTGAAGAAAATGAGCTAACTACAAAAGCAATGCACAGCAAACAACTTTCAAAATAGGTCAGTCACAGCATAGATTTGATTTTCACTCATAACTAATGACTGTAATACCGACAGCAAATTTTGTGCCATAATTGTTTCCGCCGTTGCGCGAATATAAACCCACTATTCATTTTCATCTACTGTGTCCGTGTGTTAGAAAGATGTGATCGGGAAAAAATCGGCTACATCTGGTCCCGATGTGCATTATTACTGGTGTTTGCCTTTACTTAGAAAAGTTGCCAATAATTACCCTTTGTCCATTGACGCTTAATTGAAAGCTTTGAAGTTGACCTGCTAAATATGACAATTAGATTTCTCCACTCACTGAGATATCTATAGAATCACAGCCTCGATTTGGGAAAGCCGCTGGGTCAATGCTTCGCACCGAAGTCCCCCTCCTGCTTAGGACAGCAGCTGAACACAAGAAAAATTATATTATCGTACAATCTTTCCTCTAGACATTGGAGCCCGAAATTGCAGAAGCTTTTTTTCTTCCAGCGTTGCTTTAGACAGGCGCACCACATCCGAAGCCAGAGAAGGGTGCGCGACCGCTCATTTTTCGCGCTATTGAAGTCGGCAGTGAGGACTTCTCATGCCATTTGCTGTCTTGCTAGCGACACCGATTATATCAGCCTTTATTGTCCGCGTTAAAAAGTGGAAACTTTAGTTGAAAACATCAATGATGTCTTTTGTTGTTGCGAGAGTAGATGTCTCCCACATAATTTCGAAAGACACCTAGCAAATATAGATATGTCAGTTTTTTTATTCAATGGCTTTTGACTACTGGTACACTATAGGGTACGCAATATTCTTGACAATTCAATCAGTGCATCAGGTAAATATCCAGTTTTTGCCCTCAAGGGGCAATTTCCGGCATGATCTTCTTTGCGGCAATTCTTACGACAATTCATGTCACTACCTTTCTGGATGTACGAATGATGTTTGCCTAAATTCTTCAGGCAAACACTTTGTATATACTTGTCCTGCCTTTGAATTTCTTCTCGACTAGTGTCGATAACAACTAATAACATAATTTGAATTCACATCAATAACGCGCATGGTTTAGCCAACAACAATCATGAACGACTACATGGCAGATTATAGCGTCTTCAACTTATGTTCATTGAAACTATATCTGCGTGGAAGATATTTGTGAGTACATATACAACACTGAAGAAAATGAGCTAACTACAAAAGCAATGCACAGCAAACAACTTTCAAAATAGGTCAGTCACAGCATAGATTTGATTTTCACTCATAACTAATGACTGTAATACCGACAGCAAATTTTCTGCCGTTGCGCGAATATAAACCCACTATTCATTTTCATCTACCGTGTCCGTGTGTTAGAAAGTTGTGATCGGGAGGAAATCAACTACATCTGGTTCCAATGTGCATTATTATTGGTGTTCCTTTACTTAGAAATGTTGCCAATGATTACTCTTTGTCCATTGACACTTATTGAAAGGTTTGAAGTTGACCTGCTAAATATGACAATTAGATTTCTCCACCCACTGAGAAATCTGTGGAATCGCAGCCTCGATTTGGAAAATCCGCTGGGTCTTTGCTTCGCACCGAAGTCCACCTCTTGCATAAGACAGCAGCTGAACACAAGAAAAAATATATTATCGTACATTCTTACTTCTAGACAGTGGAGCCCGAAATTCCAGAAGTTTTTTTTCTTCCAGCGTTGCTTTAGACACTCGCACCACTTCCGAAGCCAGAGAAGGGTGCGCGACCGCGCATTTTTCGCGCCATTGATGTCGGCTGTGAGGACTTCTCATGCCATTTGCTGTCTTGCTAGCGACACCGAATATATCAGCCTTTATTGTCCGCGTTAAAAAGTGGAAACTTTAGTTGAAAACATCAATGATGTCTTTTGTTGTTGCGAGAGTAGATGTCTCCCACATAATTTCGAAAGACACCTAGCAAATATAGATATGTCAGTTTTTTTATTCAATGGCTTTTGACTACTGGTACACTATAGGGTACGCAATATTCTTGACAATTCAATCAGTGCATCAGGTAAATATCCAGTTTTTGCCCTCAAGGGGCAATTTCCGGCATGATCTTCTTTGCGGCAATTCTTACGACAATTCATGTCACTACCTTTCTGGATGTACGAATGATGTTTGCCTAAATTCTTCAGGCAAACACTTTGTATATACTTGTCCTGCCTTTGAATTTCTTCTCGACTAGTGTCGATAACAACTAATAACATAATTTGAATTCACATCAATAACGCGCATGGTTTAGCCAACAACAATCATGAACGACTACATGGCAGATTATAGCGTCTTCAACTTATGTTCATTGAAACTATATCTGCGTGGAAGATATTTGTGAGTACATATACAACACTGAAGAAAATGAGCTAACTACAAAAGCAATGCACAGCAAACAACTTTCAAAATAGGTCAGTCACAGCATAGATTTGATTTTCACTCATAACTAATGACTGTAATACCGACAGCAAATTTTCTGCCGTTGCGCGAATATAAACCCACTATTCATTTTCATCTACCGTGTCCGTGTGTTAGAAAGTTGTGATCGGGAGGAAATCAACTACATCTGGTTCCAATGTGCATTATTATTGGTGTTCCTTTACTTAGAAATGTTGCCAATGATTACTCTTTGTCCATTGACACTTATTGAAAGGTTTGAAGTTGACCTGCTAAATATGACAATTAGATTTCTCCACCCACTGAGAAATCTGTGGAATCGCAGCCTCGATTTGGAAAATCCGCTGGGTCTTTGCTTCGCACCGAAGTCCACCTCTTGCATAAGACAGCAGCTGAACACAAGAAAAAATATATTATCGTACATTCTTACTTCTAGACAGTGGAGCCCGAAATTCCAGAAGTTTTTTTTCTTCCAGCGTTGCTTTAGACACTCGCACCACTTCCGAAGCCAGAGAAGGGTGCGCGACCGCGCATTTTTCGCGCCATTGATGTCGGCTGTGAGGACTTCTCATGCCATTTGCTGTCTTGCTAGCGACACCGAATATATCAGCCTTTATTCTCCGCGTTAAAAAGCGGAAACTTGAGTTGAAAACATCAATGATGTCTTTGGTTGTTGCGAGAGTAGATGTCTCGCACATAATTTCGAAAGACACCTACCAAAAATAGATATGTCAGTTTTTTTATTCAACGGATTTTGACTACTGGCACACTATAGGGTACGCAATATTCTTGACAATTCAATCAGTCCATCAGGTAAATATCCAGTTTTTACCCTCATGGGGCAATTTCCGGCATAATCTTCTTTGCGGCAATTCTTTCGACAATTCATGTCACTACCTTTCTGGATGTACGTATGAAGTTTGCCTAAAATATTCAGGCAAACACTTTGTATATACTTGTCCAGCCTTTGAATTTCTTCTCGGCTAGTGTCGATAATAACTAAACGCATAGTTTGAATGCACATCAATAACGCGCATGGTATAGCCAACAACAATCATGAACGACTACATGGCAGATTATCTCGTCTTCAAATTTTGTTCATTGAAACTATATCTGCGCGGAACATTTTTGTGAGTACATATACAACAGTGAACAAAATGAGCTAACTAAAAAGGCAATGCACAGCAAACAACTTTCAAAATAGGTCAGTCATGGCATAGATTTGATTTTTCACTTATAACTAATTACCGTAAAAGCGACAGCTAATTTTCTGCCAGAATTTTTTCCGCAGTTGCGCGAATAGAAACCCAATATTCATTTTCATCTACCGTGTCCGTGTGTTGGAAAGATGTGATCGGGAGGAAATCGGCTACATCTGGTCCCAATGTGCATTATTACTGGTGTTTGCCTTTACTTAGAAAAGTTGCCAATAATTACCCTTTGTCCATTGACGCTTAATGAAAGCTTTGAAGTTGACCTGCTAAATATGACAATTAGATTTCTCCACTCACTGAGATCGCTATAAAATCACAGCCTCGATTTGGGAAAGCCGCTGGGTCAATGCTTCGCACCGAAGTCCCCCTCCTGCATAGGACAGCAGCTGAACACAAGAAAATTTATATTATCGTACAATCTTTCCTCTAGACATTGGAGCCCGAAATTGCAGAAGCTTTTTTTTCTTCCAGCGTTGCTTTAGACAGTCGCACCACATCCGAAGCCAGAGAAGGGTGCGCGACCGCTCATTTTCCGCGCCATTGAAGTCGGCAGTGAGGACTTCTCATGCCATTTGCTGTCTTGCTAGCGACACCGATTATATCAGTCTTTATTGTCCGCGTTAAAAAGTGGAAACTTTAGTTGAAAACATCAATGATGTCTTTTGTTGTTGCGAGAGTAGATTTCTCGCACATAATTTCGAAAGACACCTAGCAAATATAGATATGTCAGTTTTTTTATTCAATGGCTTTTGACTACTGGTACACTATAGGGTACGCAATATTCTTGACAATTCAATCAGTGCCTCAGGTAAATATCCAGTTTTTGCCCTCATGGGGCAATTTCCAGCATGATCTTCTTTGCGGCAATTCTTACGACAATTCATGTCACTGCCTTTCTGGATCTACGAATGATGTTTGCCTAAATTCTTCAGGCAAACACTTTGTATATACTTGTCCTGCCTTTGAATTTCTTCTCGACTAGTGTCGATAACAACTAATAACATAATTTGAATTCACAACAATAACGCGCATGGTTTAGCCAACAACAATCATGAACGACTACATGGCAGATTATAGCGTCTTCAACTTATGTTCATTGAAACTATATCTGCGTGGAACATTTTTGTGAGTACATATACAACAGTGAAGAAAATGAGCTAACTACAAAAGCAATGCACAGCAAACAACTTTCAAAATAGGTCAGTCACAGCATAGATTTGATTTTCACTCATAACTAATGACTGTAATACCGACAGCAAATTTTCTGCCATAATTTTTTCCGCCGTTGCGCGAATATAAACCCACTATTCATTTTCATCTACCGTGTCCGTGTGTTAGAAAGTTGTGATCGGGAGGAAATCAACTACATCTGGTTCCAATGTGCATTATTATTGGTGTTCCTTTACTTAGAAAAGTTGCCAATGATTACTCTTTGTCCATTGACACTTATTGAAAGGTTTGAAGTTGACCTCTAATAATGACAATTAGATTTCTCCACTCACTGAGAAATCTGTGGAATCACAGCCTCGATTCGGGAAAGCCGATAGGTCTTTGCTTCGCACCGAAGTCAACCTCCTGCATAAGACAGCAGCTGAACACAAGAAAAAATATATTATCCTACATTCTTACCTCTAGACATTGGAGCCCGAAATTGCAAAAGCTTTTCTTTCTTCCAGCTTTGCTTTAGACAGTCGCACCACTTCTGAAGCCGAAGAATTGTGCGGGACCGCGCATTTCTCGCGCCATTGAAGTCGGCAGTGAGGACTTCTTATGCCATTTGCTGTCTTGCTAGCGACACCGATTATATCAGCCTTTACTCTCCGCGTTAAAAAGCGGAAACGTGAGTTGAAAACATCAATGATGTCTTTTTGTTGTTGCGAGAGTAGAAGTCTCGCAAATATTCTCGAAGGACACCTACCAAATATAGACATGTGAGTTTTTTTTATTCAACGACTTTTGACTACTGGCAGACTTTAAGGTACGCAATATTCTTGACAATTCATTCAGTGCACCAGGCAAATATCCGATTTTCGCCCTCATGGGGCAATTTCCGGCATGATCTTCTTTGCGGCAATTCTTACGACAATTCATGTCACTACCTTTCTGGATCTACGAATGATGTTTGCCTAAGTTCTTCAGGCAAACTCTTTGTATATACTTGTTCAGCCTTTGAATTTCTTCTCGACTAGTGTCAAGAATAACTAATAACATAATTCGAATTCACATCAATAACGCGCATGGTTTAGCCAACAACAATTATGAACGATTACATGGCAGATTATCTCGTCTTCAACTTTTGATCAATGAAACTATATCTGCGTGAAACATTTTTGTCAGTACATATATAACAGTGAATAAAGTGAGCTAACTACAAAGGCAATGCACAGCAAACAACTATCAAAATAGGTCAGTCATGGCATAGATTTGATTTTTCACTCATAACTAATCACCGTAATACTGACAGCAGATTTTCTGCCAGAATCTTTTCCGCAGTTGCGTAAATATGAACCCACTATTCGATTTCATCTACCATGTCCGTATGTTGGAAATATGTGATCGAGAGAAAATTGGCTACATCTGGTTCCAATGTGCTTTATTATTGGTGTTTGTCTTTACATAGAAAAGTTGCCAGTGATTACCCTTTGTCCATTGACGCTTAATGAAAACTTTGAAGTTGACCTGCTAAATATGACAATTAGATTTCTCCACTCACTGACAAATCTGTAGAATCAAAGCCTCGATTTGGGAAAGCCGCTGGGTCATTGCTTCGCACCAAAGTCCACCTCCTGCATAGGACAGCAGCTGAACACAAGAAAAATTATATTATCTTACAATCTTTCCTCTAGACATTGGAGCCCGAAATTGCAGAAGCTTTTTTTCTTCCAGCGTTGCTTTAGACACTCGCACCACTTCCGAAGCCAGAGTAGGGTGCGCGACCGCGCATCTTTAGCGCCATGCATGTCGGCAGTGAGGACTTCTCATGCCATTTGCTGTCTTGCTAGCAACACCGATTACATCAGCCTTTATTCTCCGCATTAAAAAGCGTAAACTTGAGTTGAAAACATCAATGATGTCTTTTGTTTTTGCGAGAGTAGATGTCTCGCACATAATTTTGAAAGACACCTTCCAAATATAGATATGTCAGTTTTTTTATTCAACGGCTTTTGACTACTGGTACACTATAGGGTACGCAATATTCTTGACAATTCAATCAGTGCATCAGGTAAATATCTAGTTTTTGCCCTCATGGGGCAATTTCCGGCATGATCTTCTGTGCGGCAATTCTTACGACAATTCATGTCACTACCTTTCTGGATCTACGAGTGATGTTTGCCTAAATTCTTCAGGCAAACACTTTGTATATACTTGTCCAGCCTTTGAATTTCTTCTCGACTTGTGTCGATAACAACTAATAACATAATTTGAATTCACATCAATAACGCGCATGGTTTAGCCAACAACAATCATGAACGACTACATGGCAGATTATAGCGTCTTCAACTTATGTTCATTGAAACTATATCTGCGTCGAACATTTTTGTGAGTACATATACAACAGTGAAGAAAATGAGCTAACTACAAAAGCAATGCACAGCAAACAACTTTCAAAATAGGTCAGTCACAGCATAGATTTGATTTTCACTCATAACTAATGACTGTAATACCGACAGCAAATTTTCTGCCAGAATTTTTTCCGCTGTTGCGCGAATATAAAGGCACTGTTGATTTTCATCTACCGTGTCCGTGTGTTAGAAAGATGTGATCGGGAGGAAATCAACTACATCTGGTTCCAATGTGCACTATTATTGGTGTTCCTTTACTCAGAAAAGTTGCCAATGATTACTCTTTGTCCATTGACACTTATTGAAAGGTTTGAAGTTAACCTGCTAAATATGACAATTAGATTTCTCCACTCACTGAGAAATCTGTGGAATCACAGCCTCGATTTGGGAAAGCCGATGGGTCTTAGCTTCGCACCGAAGTCCACCTCCTGCATAAGACAGCAGCTGAACACAATAAAAAATATATTATCCTACATTCTTACCTCTAGACATTGGAGCCCGAAATTGCAAAAGCTTTTCTTTCTTCCAGCTTTGCTTTAGACAGTCGCACAATTCCGAAGCCGGAGAAGGGTGCGCGACCGCGCATTTTTCGCGCCATTGCAGTCGGCAGTGAGGACTTCTTATGCCATTTGCTGTCTTGCTAGCGACACCGATTATATCAGCCTTTACTCTCCGCGTAAAAAAGCGGAAACTTGAGTTGAAAACATCAATGATGTCTTTTGTTGTTGCGAGAGTAGATGTCTCGGACATAATTTCGAAAGACACCTTCCAAATATAGATATGTAAGTTTTTTTATTCAACGGCTTTTGACTACTGGTACAGTATAGGGTACGCAATATTCTTGACAATTCAATCAGTGCATCAGGTAAATATCTACTTTTTGCCCTCATGGGGCTATTTCCGGCATGATCTTCTTTGCGGCAATTCTTACGACAATTCATGTCACTACCTTTCTGGATCTACGAGTGATGTTTGCCTAAATTCTTCAGGCAAACACTTTGTATATACTTGTCCGGCCTTTGAATTTCTTCTCGACTAGTGTCGATAACAACTAATAACATAATTTGAATTCACATCAATAACGCGCATGGTTTAACCAACAACAATCATGAACGACTACATGGCAGATTATAGCGTCTTCAACTTATGTTCATTGAAACTATATCTGCGTCGAACATTTTTGTGAGTACAAATACAACAGTGAAGAAAATGAGGTAACTACAAAAGCAATGCACAGCAAACAACTTTCAAAATAGGTCAGTCACAGCATAGATTTGATTTTCACTCATAACTAATGACTGTAATACCGACAGCAAATTTTCTGCCAGAATTTTTTCCGCTGTTGCGCGAATATAAAGGCACTGTTGATTTTCATCTACCGTGTCCGTGTGTTAGAAAGATGTGATCGGGAGGAAATCAACTACATCTGGTTCCAATGTGCATTATTATTGGTGTTCCTTTACTCAGAAAAGTTGCCAATGATTACTCTTTGTCCATTGACACTTATTGAAAGGTTTGAAGTTAACCTGCTAAATATGACAATTAGATTTCTCCACTCACTGAGAAATCTGTGGAATCACAGCCTCGATTTGGGAAAGCCGATGGGTCTTAGCTTCGCACCGAAGTCCACCTCCTGCATAAGACAGCAGCTGAACACAATAAAAAATATATTATCCTACATTATTACCTCTAGACATTGGAGCCCGAAATTGCAAAAGCTTTTCTTTCTTCCAGCTTTGCTTTAGACAGTCGCACAATTTCGAAGCCGGAGAAGGGTGCGCGACCGCGCATTTTTCGCGCCATTGCAGTCGGCAGTGAGGACTTCTCATGCCATTTGCTGTCTTGTTAGCGCCACCGAATATATCAGCCTTTATTCTCCGCGTTAAAAAGCGGAAACGTGAGTTGAAAACATCAATGATGTCTTTTTCTTGTTGCGAGAGTAGATGTCTCGCACATATTTTCGAAGGACACCTACCAAATATAGATATGTCAGTTTTAGATGCGGAGCATCTTATACTCGCGCCTTGTAGTGCGCCGTCCGCGCCGTCCGCGCCGTCCGCACCGCTTCTCGAACATTCGACAGCTGACGCGCGCGCATGCGCCGTCGCGCCGTCGCCCACTCTTCCACCATCTGTGCATCCCTTCCTCCTCTACACACCGCGCGCGCTTCACTCCTCCACCATCTGTGCACCCTTTCTCCTCTACACACCGCGTTCGACATCTACAATTCTCCTGATTCTCCAGTGGACGCGCATGTGGCGTCGCGCTTCGAGAACATTCAACAGCTGACAGTGCATGCGCCGTCGTGCTGTATATATACTCAAGGTCGGCGCTCGCTCGCTCAGTTGCCGCTCGTCGGTTGGTTTGTACGGCGCGTCGACATCCAAGGTCGCGGTGAAATGAATTCCAACGAATCCACAAACACAATGATCGACGTCCCTTCGACCAGCGCCGCCCTTTCGCATACGTGTGTACGTGTTCACTCATTTAACACCCCCTCCTACAACCACGTTAACCAATTTAGCCATCGACCCAAGTAAGTCGCAATTTAACACCCCATTTCACAACCACGTTAACCAATTTAGCCATCGACCCAAGTAAGTCGCACTTTAACACCCCGTTAACCAATTATATGGTCCGCATCCTCCTCAGTGTTCCCCCGAGGGAAGCTGCGGGCAATTTTTTTTTATTCAACGACTTCTGACTTCTGGCAGACTTTGAGGTACGCTATATTCTTGACAATTCATTCAGTGCGCCAGGTAAATATCCAATTTTCGCCCTCATGGGACATTTTCCGGCGTTATTTTCTTTGCGGCAATTCTTACGACAATTCATGTCATTATCTTTTTGGATCTACGTCTGAAGTTTGCCTAAATTCTTCAGGCAAACACTCTGTACATACTTGTCCAGCCTTTGAATTTCTTCTCGGCAGGGGTCGAGAATAACTAATAACATAATTTGAATTCACATTAAGAACGCGCATGGTTTAGCCAACAACAATTATGAACGCCTACATGGCAGATTATCGTGTCTTCAACTTTTGATCATTGAAAACACATCTGCGTGAAACATTTTTGTCAGTACATATAAAACAGTGAATAAAATGAGCTAACTACAAAGGTAATGCACAGCAAATAACTTTCAAAATAGGTCCGTCATGGCATTGATTTTATTTTTCACTCATAAATAATCACCGTCATACTGACAGCAAAATTTCTGCCAGAATCTTTTCCGCAGTTGCGCAAGTATAAACCCACTATTCATTTTCATCTACCGTGTCCGTGTGTTGGAAAGATCTGATCGGGAGGAAATCAACTACTTCTGGTTCTAGTGTGCATTATTATATGTGTTTGCCTTTACTTAGAAAAGTTGCCAATGATTACTCTTTGGCCATTGGGTCCTATTGAAATCTTTGAAGTTGACCTGCTAATTATGGCAATTACATTTCTACACTCACTGAGAAATCTGTGGAATCAAAGCCTCAATTTAGAAAAGCCGCTGGGTCTTTGCTTCGCACCGAAGTCCTACTCCTGCATAGGACAGAAGCGGAACACAAGAAAAAATATATTATCGTACAATCTTACCTTTAGACATTGGAGCCCGAAATTGCAGAAGCTTTTCTTTCTTCCAGCGTTGCTTTAGACAGTCGCACCACTTCCGAAGCCGAAGAAGGGTGCGCGACCGCGCATTTTTTGCGCCATTGAAGTCGGCAGTGAGGACTTCTCAGGCCATTTGCTGTCTTGCGAGCGACACCGATTATATCAGCCTTTAATCTCCACGTTAAAAAGCGGAAACTTCAGTTGAAAATATCAATGATGTCTTTTTGTTGTTGCGAGAGTAGATGTCTCGTACATATTTTCGAAAGACACCTACAGAGTATTGATATGTCAGTTTTTTTATTCAACGACTTTCGACTACTGGCAGACTATAAGGTACGCAATATTCTTGGCAATTCTTTCAGTTGACCAGGTAAATATCCAATTTTTGCCCTCATGGGGAATTTTCCGGCATGATTTTGTTTGCGACAATTCTTACGACAATTCATGTCACTATCTTTCTAGATCTACGTCTGATGTTTGCATAAATTCTTCAGGCGAACACTGTGTATATACTTTTCCAGCCTCTGAATTTCTTCTCGACTAGTGTCGAGAATAACTAATAACATAGTTTGAATTCACATTAACAACACGCATGGTTTAGCCAACAGCAATTATGAACAACTATATGGCAGATTATCTCTTTTTCAACTTTTGATCATTGAAAACATATCTGCGTGGAACATTTTTGTCGGTACATATACAACAGTGAATAAAATGAGCTAACAACAAAGGCAATGCACAGCAAACAACTTTCAAAATAGGTCAGTCATGGCATAGATTTGATTTTTCACTCATAACTAATGACCGTAATACCGACAGCAAATTTTCTGCCAGAAGTTTTTCGGCAGTTGCGCGAATATAAAACCAATATTCATTTTCATCTACCGTGTCCGTGTGTTGGAAAGATGTGATCGGGAGGAAATCGGCTACATCTGGTCCCAATGTGCATTATTACTGGTGTTTGCCTTTACTTAGAAAAGTTGCCAATAATTATCCTTTGTCCATTGACGCTTGATGAAAGCTTTGAAGTTGACCTGCTATATATGACAATTAGATTTCTCCACTCACTGAGAAATCTGTGGAATCGCAGCCTCGATTTGGGAAATCCGCTGAGTCTTTGCTTCGCACCGAAGTCCACTTCTTGCATAAGACAGCAGCTGAACACAAGAACAAATATATTATCGTACATTCTTACTTCTAGACATTGGAGCCCGAAATTTCAGAAGTTTTTTTTCTTCCAGCGTTGCTTTAGACAGTCGCACCACTTCCAAAGCCGGAGAATTGTGCGGGACCGCGCATTTTTCGCGCCATTGAAGTCGGCAGTGAGGACTTCGCATGCCATTTGCTGTCTTGCTAGCGACACCGATTATATCAGCCTTTACTCTCCGCGTTCAAAAGCGGAAACGTGAGTTGAAAACATCAATGATGTCTTTTTCTTGTTGCGAGAGTAGATGTCTCGCACATATTTTCGAAGGACACCTACCAAATATAGATATGTCAGTTTTTTTATACAACGACTTTTGACTTCTGGCAGACTTTGAGGTACGCTATATTCTTTACAATTCATTCAGTGCGCCAGGTAAATATCCAATTTTCGCCCTCATGGGGCATTTTCCGGCATGATTTTCTTTGCGGCAATTTTTACGACAATTCATGTCATTATCTTTCTGGATCTACGTCTGAAGTTTGCCTAAATTCTTCAGGCAAACACTCTGTACATACTTGTCCAGCCTTTGAATTTCTTCTCGACAGGGGTCAAGAATAACTAATAACATAATTTGAATTCACATTAAGAACGCGCATGGTTTAGCCAACAACAATTATGAACGCCTACATGGCAGATTATCGTGTCTTCAACTTTTGATCATTGAAAACATATCTGCGTGAAACATTTTTGTCAGTACATATAAAACAGTGAATAAAATGAGCTAACTACAAAGGTAATGCACAGCAAACGACTTTCAAAATAGGTCAGTCATAGCATAGATTTGAGTTTTCACTCATAACTAATGACCGTAATACCGACAGCAAATTTTCAGCCAGAATTTTTTCCGCAGTTGCGCGAATATAAACCCACTATTCATTTTCATCTACGATGTCCGTGTGTTGGAAAGAAGTGATCGGGAGGAAATCGACTACATATGGTTCCATTGTGCTTTATTCTTGGTAATTGCCTTTACTTAGAAAAGTTGCCAATGATTACCCTTTGTACATTGACGCTTATTGAAAGGTTTGAAATTGACCTGCTAAATATGACATTTAGATTTCTCCACTCACTGAGAAATCTGTGGAATCACAGCATCGATTTGGGAAAGCCGCTGGGTCTTTGTTTCGCACAGAAGTCCACCTCCTGCATAAGACAGCAGCTGAACACAAGAAAAAATATATTATCGTACAATCTTACCTTTAGACATTAAAGCCCGAAATTGCAGAAGCTTTTCTACCTTCCAGTGTTGCTTTAGACAGTCGCACCGCTTCCCAAGCCGGAGAATTATGCGGGATCGCGCATTCTTTGCGCCATTGAAGTCGGCAGTGAGGACTTCTCATGCCATTTGCTGTCTTGCTAACGACACTGATTATATCAGCCTTTACTCTCCGCGTTAAAAAGCGGAAACGTGAGTTGAAAACATCAAGGATGTCTTTTTGTTGTTGCGAGAGTAGATGTCTCGCACATGTTTACGAAGTACACCTACCAAATATAGATATGTCAGTTTTTTTATTCAACTACTTTTCACTACTGGCAGACTTTGAGGTACGCTATATTCTTGACAATTCACTCAGTGCGCCAGGTAAATATCCAATTTTCGCCCTCATGGGGCATTTTCCGGCATGATTTTCTTTGCGGCAATTCTTATGACAATTCATGTCAGTATCTTTCTGGTTCTACGTCTGAAGTTTGCCTAAATTCTTCAGGCAAACACTCTGTACATACTTGTCCAGCCTTTGAATTTCTTCTCGACAGGGGTCGAGAATAACTAATAACATATTTTGAATTCACAATAATAACGCGCATGATTTAGCCAACAACACCTATGAACGACTACATGGCAGATTATCTTGTCTTCAACTTTTGATCATTGAAAACATATCTGCGTGAAACATTTTTGTCAGTACATATATAACAGTGAATAAAATGAGCTAACTACAAAGGCAATGCACAGCAAACAACTATCAAAATAGGTCAGTCATGGCATAGATTTCATTTTTCACTCATAACTAATCACCGTAATACCGACAGCAAATTTTCTGTCAGAATCTTTTCCGCAGTTGCGCAAATATAAACCCACTATTCATTTTCATCTACCGTGTCCGTGTGTTGGAAAGATGTGATCGGGAAAAAATCGGCTACATCTGGTCCCAATGTGCATTATTACTAGTGTTTGCCTTTACTTAGAAAAGTTGCCAATAATTACCCTTTGTCCATTGACGCTTAATGAAAGCTTTGAAGTTGACCTGCTAAATATGACAATCAGATTTCTCCACTCACTGAGATATCTATAGAATCACAGCCTCGATTTGGGAAAGCCGCTGGGTCAATGCTTCGCACCGAAGTCCCCCTCCTGCATAGGACAACAGCTGAACACAAGAAAAATTATATTATCGTACAATCTTTCCTCTAGACATTGGAGCCCGAAATTGCAAAAGCTTTCCTTTCTTCCAGCTTTGCTTTAGACAGTCGCACCACTTCCGAAGCCGGAGAATTGTGCGGGACCGCGCATTTTTCGCGCCAGTGAAGTCGGCAGTGCGGACTTCTCAGGCCATTTGCTGTCTTGCTATCGACACCGATTATATCAGACTTTATTCTCCGCGTTAAAAAGCGGAAACTTTAGTTGAAAACATCAATGATGTCTTTTGTTGTTGCGAGAGTAGATGTCTCGCACATAATTTCGAAAGACACCTACCAATTATAGATATGTCAGTTTTTTTATTCAATGGCTTTTGACTACTGCTACACTATAGGGTACGCAATATTCTTGACAATTCAATCAGTGCATCAGGTAAATATCCAGTTTTTGCCCTCATGGGGCAATTTCCGGCATGATCTTCTTTGCGGCAATTCTTACGACAATTCATGTCACTACCTTTCTGGATCTACGAATGATGTTTGCCTAAATTCTTCAGGCAAACACTTTGTATATACTTGTCCTGCCTTTGAATTTCTTCTCGACTGGTGTCGATAACAACTAATAACATAATTTGAATTCACATCAATAACGCGCATGGTTTAGCCAACAACAATCATGAACGACTACATGGCAGATTATAGCGTCTTCAACTTATGTCCATTGAAACTATATCTGCGTGGAACATTTTTGTGAGTACATATACGACAGTGAAGAAAATGAGCTAACTACAAAAGCAATGCACAGCAAACAACTTTCAAAATAGGCCAGTCATGGCATAGATTTGATTTTTCACTTATAATTAATGACTGTAATACCGACAGCAAATTTTCTGCCATAATTTTTTCCGCCGTTGCGCGAATATAAACCCACTATTCATTTTCATCTACCGTGTCCGTGTGTTAGAAAGTTGTGATCGGGAGGAAATCAACTACATCTGGTTCCAATGTGCTTTATTATTGGTGTTTGCCTTTACATAGAAAAGTTGCCAGTGATTACCCTTTGTCCATTGACGCTTAATGAAAACTTTGAAGTTGACCTGCTAAATATGACAATTAGATTTCTCCACCCACTGAGAAATCTGTGGAATCGCAGCCTCGATTTGGAAAATCCGCTGGGTCTTTGCTTCGCACCGAAGTCTACCTCTTGCATAAGACAGCAGCTGAACACAAGAAAAAATATATTATCGTACATTCTTACTTCTAGACATTGGAGCCCGAAATTCCAGAAGTTTTTTTTCTTCCAGCGTTGCTTTAGACACTCGCACCACTTTCGAAGCCAGAGAAGGGTGCGCGACCGCGCATTTTTCGCGCCATCGATGTCGGCAGTGAGGACTTCTCATGCCATTTGCTGTCTTGCTAGCGACACCGAATATATCAGCCTATATTCTCCGCGTTAAAAAGCGGAAACTTGAGATGAAAACATCAATGATGTCTTTGGTTGTTGCGAGAGTAGATGTCTCGCACATAATTTCGAAAGACACCTACCAAATATATTTATGTCAGTTTTTTTATTCAACGGATTTTGACTACTGGCACACTATAGGGTACGCAATATTCTTGACAATTCAATCAGTGCATCAAGTAAATATCCAGTTTTTGCCCTCATGGGGCAATTTCCGGCATAATCTTCTTTGCGGCAATTCTTTCGACAATTCATGTCACTACGTTTCTGGATGTACGTATGATGTTTGCCTAAAATCTTCAGGCAAACACTTTGTATATACTTGTCCACCCTTTGAATTTCTTCTCGACTAGTGTCCATAATAACTAAACGCATAGTTTGAATTCACATCAATAACGCGCATGGTTTAGCCAACAACAATCATGAACGACTACATGGCAGATTATCTCGTCTTCAAGTTTTGTTCATTGAAACTATATCTGCGTGGAACAATTTTGTGAGTACATATACAACAGTGAAGAAAATGAGCTAACTACAAAAGCAATGCACAGCAAACAACTTTCAAAATAGGTCAGTCACAGCATAGATTTGATTTTCACTCATAACTAATGACTGTAATACCGACAGCAAATTTTCTGCCAAAATGTTTTCCGAAGTTGCGCGAATATAAACCCAATATTCATTTTCTTCTACCGTGTCCGTGTGTTGGAAAGATGTGATCGGGAGGAAATCGACTACATCTGGTTCCAATGGGCTTTATTATTGGTGTTTGCCTTTACTTAGAAAAGTTGCCAATGATTGCCTTTTGTCCACTGACGCTTATTGAAAGGTTTGAAATTCACCTGCTAAATGTGACAATTCTATTTCTCCACTCACTGAGAAATCTGTGGAATCGCAGCCTCGATTTGGGAAAGCGGCCAGGTCTTTGCTTCGCACCGAAGTCCACCTCCTGCATAAGACAGCAGCTGAACACAAGAAAAAATATATTATCGTACATTCTTACCTCTAGACATTGGAGCCCGAAATTGCAGAAGCTTTTCTTTCTTCCAGCGTTGCTTTAGACAGTCGCACCACTTCCGAAGCCGGAGAATTGTGCGGGACCGCGCATTTTTCGCGCCATTGAAGTCGGCAGTGAGGACTTCTCATGCCTTTTGCTGTCTTGCTAGCGACACCAATTATATCAGCCTTTACTCTTCGCGTTAAAAAGCGGAAACGTGAGTTGAAAACATCAATGATGTCTTTTTGTTGTTGCGAGAATAAATGTCTCGCACATATTTTCGAAAGACACCTACCAAATATAGATATGTTCGTTTCTTTATTCAACGACTTTTGACTACTGGCAGACTATAGGGTACGCAATATTCTTGACAATTCATTCAGTGCATCAGGTAAATATCCAGTTTTTGCCCTCATGGGGCATTTTCTGGCATGATCTTCTTTGCGGCAATTCTTAGGACAATTTATGTCACTATCTTTCATGATCTACGTCTATGTTTGCCTAAATTCTTCAGGCGAACACTGTATATACTTGTCCAGCCTTTGAATTTTTTCTCGACTTGTCGAGAATAACTAATAACATAATGTGAATTCACATTGATAACGCGCATGGTCTAGCCAACAACAATCATGAACGACTACATGGCAGATTATCTCTTCTTCAACTTTTGATCATTGAAAACATATCTGCGTGGAACATTTTGGTGAGTACATATACAACAGTGAAGAAAATGAGCTAACTACAGAAGCAATACTCAGCAAACAACTTTCAAAATAGGTCAGTCATAGCATAGATTTAATTTTTCACTCATAAATAATGACCGTAATACCGACAGCAAATTTTCTGCCAGAATGTTTTCCGAAGTTGCGCGAATATAAACCCAATATTCATTTTCTTCTACCGTGTCCGTGTGTTGGAAAGATGTGATCGGGAGGAAATCGACTACATCTGGTTCCAATGGGCTTTATTATTGGTGTTTGCCTTTACTTAGAAAAGTTGCCAATGATTGCCTTTTGTCCACTGACGCTTATTGAAAGGTTTGAAATTCACCTGGTAATTGTGACAATTACATTTCTCCACTCACTGAGAAATCTGTGGAATCATCCTCGATTTGGGAAAGCCGCTGGGTCATTGCTTCGTACCGAAGTCCACCTCCTGCATAGGACAGCAGCTGAACACAAGAAAAAATATATTATCCTACATTCTTACCTCTAGACATTGGAGCCCGAAATTGCAAAAGCTTTTCTTTCTTCCAGCTTTGCTTTAGACAGTCGCACCACTTCCGAAGCCGGAGAATTGTGCGGGACCGCGCATTTTTCGCGCCATTGAAGTCGGCAGTGAGGACTTCTTATGCCTGTTGCTGTCTTGCTAGCGACACCGATTATATCAGCCTTTACTCTCCGCGTAAAAAAGCGGAAACTTGAGTTGAAAACATCAATGATGTCTTTTGTTGTTGTGAGAGTAGATGTCTCGCACATAATTTCGAAAGACACCTTCCAAATATAGATATGTCAGTTTTTTTATTCAACGGCTTTTGACTACTGGTACACTATAGGGTACGCAATATTCTTGACAATTCAATCAGTGCATCAGGTAAATATCTAGTTTTTGCCCTCATGGGGCAATTTCCGGCATGATCTTCTTTGCGGCAATTCTTACGACAATTCATGTCACTACCTTTCTGGATCTACGAGTGATGTTTGCCTAAATTCTTCAGGCAAACACTTTGTATATACTTGTCCGGCCTTTGAATTTCTTCTCGACTAGTGTTGATAATAACTAATAACATAGTTTGAATGCACATCAATAACGCGCATGGTTTAGCCAACAACAATCATGAACGACTACATGGCAGATTATCTCGTCTTCAACTTTTGTTCATTGAAACTATATCTGCGTGGAACATTTTTGTGAGTACATATACAACAGTGAACAAAATGAGCTAACTAAAAAGGCAATGCACAGCAAACAACTTTCAAAATAGGTCAGTCATGTCATAGATTTGATTTTTCACTCATAACTAATTACCGTAAAACCGACAGCAAATTTTCTGCCAGAATTTTTTCCGCAGTTGCGCGAATATAAACCCACTATTCATTTTCATCTACCGTGTCCGTGTGTTGGAAAGATGTGATCGGGAGGAAATCGGCTACATCTGGTCCCATTGTGCATTATTACTGGTGTTTGCCTGTACTTACAAAAGTTGCCAATAATTACCCTTTGTCCATTGACGCTTAATGAAAGCTTTGAAGTTGACCTGCTAAATATGACAATTAGATTTCTCCTTCACTGAGATATCCATAGAATCACAGCCTCGATTTGGGAAAGACGCTGGGTCATTGCTTCGTACCGAAGTCCACCTCCTGCATAGGACAGCAGCTGAACACAAGAAAAAATATATTATCCTACATTCTTACCTCTAGACATTGGAGCCCGAAATTGCAAAAGCTTTTCTTTCTTCCAGCTTTGCTTTAGACAGTCGCACCACTTCCGAAGCCGGAGAATTGTGCGGGACCGCGCATTTTTCGCGCCATTGAAGTCGGCAGTGAGGACTTCTTATGCCTGTTGCTGTCTTGCTAGCGACACCGATTATATCAGCCTTTACTCTCCGCGTAAAAAAGCGGAAACTTGAGTTGAAAACATCAATGATGTCTTTTGTTGTTGCGAGAGTAGATGTGTCGCACATAATTTCGAAAGACACCTTCCAAATATAGATATGTCAGTTTTTTTATTCAACGGCTTTTGACTACTGGTACACTATAGGGTACGCAATATTCTTGACAATTCAATCAGTGCATCAGGTAAATATCTAGTTTTTGCCCTCATGGTGCAATTTCCGGCATGATCTTCTTTGCGGCAATTCTTACGACAATTCATGTCACTACCTTTCTGGATCTACGAGGGATGTTTGCCTAAATTCTTCAGGCAAACACTTTGTATATACTTGTCCGGCCTTTGAATTTCTTCTCGACTAGTGTCGATAACAACTAATAACATAATTTGAATTCACATCAATAACGCGCATGGTTTAGCCAACAACAATCATGAACGACTACATGGCAGATTATAGCGTCTTCAACTTATGTTCATTGAAACTATATCTGCGTCGAACATTTTTGTGAGTACATATACAACAGTGAAGAAAATGAGCTAACTACAAAAGCAATGCACAGCAAACAACTTTCAAAATAGGTCAGTCACAGCATAGATTTGATTTTCACTCATAACTAATGACTGTAATACCGAAAGCAAATTTTCTGCCAGAATTTTTTCCGCTGTTGCGCGAATATAAAGGCACTATTGATTTTCATCTACCGTGTCCGTGTGTTAGAAAGATGTGATCGGGAAGAAATCAACTACATCTGGTTCCAATGTGCATTATTATTGGTGTTCCTTTACTCAGAAAAGTTGCCAATGATTACTCTTTGTCCATTGACACTTATTGAAAGGTTTGAAGTTAACCTGCTAAATATGACAATTAGATTTCTCCACTCACTGAGAAATCTGTGGAATCACAGCCTCGATTTGGGAAAGCCGATGGGTCTTAGCTTCGCACCGAAGTCCACCTCCTGCATAAGACAGCAGCTGAACACAATAAAAAATATATTATCCTACATTCTTACCTCTAGACATTGGAGCCCGAAATTGCAAAAGCTTTTCTTTCTTCCAGCTTTGCTTTAGACAGTCGCACAATTCCGAAGCCGGAGAAGGGTGCGCGACCGCGCATTTTTCGCGCCATTGCAGTCGGCAGTGAGGACTTCTTATGCCATTTGGTGTCTTGCTAGCGACACCGATTAAATCAGCCTTTACTCTCCGCGTAAAAAAGCGGAAACTTGAGTTGAAAACATCAATGATGTCTTTTGTTGTTGCGAGAGTAGATGTCTCGCACATAGTTTCGAAAGACACCTTCCAAATATAGATATGTCAGTTTTTTATTCAACGGCTTTTGACTACTGGTACACTATAAGGTACGCAATATTCTTGACCATTCAATCAGTGCATCAGGTAAATATCTAGTTTTTGCCCTCATGGGGCAATTTCCGGCATGATCTTCTTTGCGGCAATTCTTACGACAATTCATGTCACTACCTTTCTGGATCTACGAGTGATGTTTGCCTAAATTCTTCAGGCAAACACTTTGTATATACTTCTCCGGCCTTTGAATTTCTTCTCGACTAGTGTCGATAACAACTAATAACATAATTTGAATTCACATCAATAACGCGCATGGTTTAGCCAACAACAATCATGAACGACTACATGGCAGATCATCTCGTCTTCAACTTTTGTTCATTGAAACTATATCTGCGTGGAACATTTTTGTGAGTACATATACAACAGTGAACAAAATGAGCTAACTAAAAAGGCAATGCACAGCAAACAACTTTCAAAATAGGTCAGTCATGTCATAGATTTGATTTTTCACTCATAACTAATTACCGTAAAACCGACAGCAAATTTTCTGCCAGAATTTTTTCCGCAGTTGCGCGAATATAAACCCACTATTCATTTTCATCTACCGTGTCCGTGTGTTGGAAAGATGTGATCGGGAGGAAATCGGCTACATCTGGTCCCATTGTGCATTATTACTGGTGTTTACCTGTACTTACAAAAGTTGCCAATAATTACCCTTTGTCCATTGATGCTTAATGAAAGCTTTGAAGTTGACCTGCTAAATATGACAATTAGATTTCTCCATTCACTGAGATATCTATAGAATCACAGCCTCGATTTGGGAAAGACGCTGGGTCATTGCTTCGTACCGAAGTCCACCTCCTGCATAGGACAGCAGCTGAACACAAGAAAAAATATATTATCCTACATTCTTACCTCTAGACATTGGAGCCCGAAATTGCAAAAGCTTTTCTTTCTTCCAGCTTTGCTTTAGACAGTCGCACCACTTCCGAAGCCGGAGAATTGTGCGGGACCGCGCATTTTTCGCGCCATTGAAGTCGGCAGTGAGGACTTCTTATGCCTGTTGCTGTCTTGCTAGCGACACCGATTATATCAGCCTTTACTATCCGCGTAAAAAAGCGGAAACTTGAGTTGAAAACATCAATGATGTCTTTTGTTGTTGCGAGAGTAGATGTCTCGCACATAATTTCGAAAGACACCTTCCAAATATAGATATGTCAGTTTTTTTATTCAACGGCTTTTGACTACTGGTACACTATAGGGTACGCAATATTCTTGACAATTCAATCAGTGCATCAGGTAAATATCTAGTTTTTGCCCTCATGGGGCAATTTCCGGCATGATCTTCTTTGCGGCAATTCTTACGACAATTCATGCCACTACCTTTCTGGATCTACGAGTGATGTTTGCCTAAATTCTTCAGGCAAACACTTTGTATATACTTGTCCGGCCTTTGAATTTCTTCTCGACTAGTGTCGATAACAACTAATAACATAATTTGAATTCACATCAATAACGCGCATGGTTTAGCCAACAACAATCATGAACGACTACATGGCAGATTATAGCGTCTTCAACTTATGTTCATTGAAACTATATCTGCGTCGAACATTTTTGTGAGTACATATACAACTGTGAAGAAAATGAGCTAACTACAAAAGCAATGCACAGCAAACAACTTTCAAAATAGGTCAGTCACAGCATAGATTTGATTTTCACTCATAACTAATGACTGTAATACCGACAGCAAATTTTCTGCCAGAATTTTTTCCGCTGTTGCGCGAATATAAAGGCACTATTGATTTTCATCTACCGTGTCCGTGTGTTAGAAAGATGTGATCGGGAGGAAATCAACTACATCTGGTTCCAATGTGCATTATTATTGGTGTTCCTTTACTCAGAAAAGTTGCCAATGATTACTCTTTGTCCATTGACACTTATTGAAAGGTTTGAAGTTAACCTGCTAAATATGACAATTAGATTTCTCCACTCACTGAGAAATCTGTGGAATCACAGCCTCGATTTGGGAAAGCCGATGGGTCTTAGCTTCGCACCGAAGTCCACCTCCTGCATAAGACAGCAGCTGAACACAATAAAAAATATATTATCCTACATTCTTACCTCTAGACATTGGAGCCCGAAATTGCAAAAGCTTTTCTTTCTTCCAGCTTTGCTTTAGACAGTCGCACAATTCCGAAGCCGGAAAAGGGTGCGCGACCGCGCATTTTTTGCGCCATTGCAGTCGGCAGTGAGGACTTCTTATGCCATTTGCTGTCTTGCTAGCGACACCGATTAAATCAGCCTTTACTCTCCGCGTAAAAAAGCGGAAACTTGAGTTGAAAACATCAATGATGTCTTTTGTTGTTGCGAGAGTAGATGTCTCGCACATAGTTTCGAAAGACACCTTCCAAATATAGATATGTTCGTTTCTTTATTCAACGACTTTTGACTACTGGCAGACTATAGGGTACGCAATATTCTTGACAATTCATTCAGTGCATCAGGTATATATCCAGTTTTTGCCCTCATGGGGCATTTTCTGGCATGATCTTCTTTGCGGCAATTCTTACGACAATTTATGTCACTATCTTTCATGATCTACGTCTGATGTTTGCCTAAATTCTTCAGGCGAACACTGTGTATATACTTGTCCAGCCTTTGAATTTTTTCTCGACTTGTCGAGAATAACTAATAACATAATGTGAATTCACATTGATAACGCGCATGGTCTAGCCAACAACAATCATGAACGACTACATGGCAGATTATCTCTTCTTCAACTTTTGATCATTGAAAACATATCTGCGTGGAACATTTTGGTGAGTACATATACAACAGTGAAGAAAATGAGCTAACTACAGAAGCAATACACAGCAAACAACTTTCAAAATAGGTCAGTCATAGCATAGATTTGATTTTTCACTCATAAATAATGACAGTAATACCGACAGCAAATTTTCTGCCAGAATGTTTTCCGAAGTTGCGCGAATAGAAACCCAATATTCATTTTCTTCTACCGTGTCCGTGTGTTGGAAAGATGTGATCGGGAGGAAATCGACTACATCTGGTTCCAATGGGCTTTATTATTGGTGTTTGCCTTTACTTAGAAAAGTTGCCAATGATTGCCTTTTGTCCACTGACGCTTATTGAAAGGTTTGAAATTCACCTGCTAAATGTGACAATTACATTTCTCCACTCACTGAGAAATCTGTGGAATCATCCTCGATTTGGGAAAGCCGCTGGGTCTTTGCTTCGCACCGAAGTCCACCTCCTGCGTAAGACAGCAGCTGAACACAAGAAAAAATATTTTATCGTACAATCTAACCTCTAGACATTGGAGCATGAAAATGCAGAAGCTTTTATTTCTTCCAGCGTTGCTTTAGACAGTCGCTCCACTTCTTAAGCCGGAGAAGGGTGCGCGACCACGCATTTTTCGCGCCATTGAAGTCGGCAGTGAGGACTTCTCATGCCATTTGGTGTCTTGCTAGCGACATCGAATATATCAGCCTTTATTCTCCACGTTAAAAAGCGGAAACGTGAGTTGAAAACATTATTGATGTCTTTTTGTTGTTGCGAGAGTAGATGTCTCGCACATATTTTTGAAGAACACATACCAAATATAAATATGTCAGTTTTTTTATTCAATGACTTTTGACTACTGGCAGACTCTAAGGTACGCAATATTCTAGACATTTCATTCAGATGACCAGGTAAATATCCAATTTTTGCCCTCATGGGGCATTTTCCGGCATAGTTTTCATTGCGGCAATTCTTACGACAATTCATGTCACTATCTTTATGGATCTACGTCTGATGTTTGCCTAAATTCTTCAGGCAAACACTGTGTATATACTTGTCCAGCCTATGAATTTCTTCTCGACTAGTGTCGAGAATAATTAATAACATAATTTGAATTCACAATAATAACGCGCGAGGTTTAGCCAACAACAATTATGAACTATTACATGGCAGATTATCTCATCTTCAACTTTTTAATAATGAAAACATAACAGCCTGGAACATTTTTGTCAGTACATATACAACAGTGAATAAAATGAGCTAACTACAAAGGCAATGCACAGCAAACAACTTTCAAAATAGGTCACTCATGGCATAGATTTGATTTTTCACTCATAACTAGTCACCATAATACCGACAGCAAATTTTCCGCCAGAATTTTTTCCGCAGTTGCGCGAATATAAACCCCATATTCATTTTCATCTACCGTGTCCGTGTGTTGGCAAGATGTCATTGGGAGGAAATCGACTACATCTGGTTCCAATGTGCATTATTATTGGTGTTTGCCTTTACTTAGAAAAGTTGCCAATAAGTACCCTTTGTCCATTGACGCTTGATGAAAGGTTTGAAGTTGATCTGCTAAATATGACAATTAGATTTCTCCACTCACTGAGAAATCTGTGGAATCACAGCCTCGATTTGGGAAAGCCACTGGGTCTTTGCTTCGCACCGAAGTCTACCTCCTGCATAAGACAGCAGCTGAACACAAGAAAAAATATATTATCGTACAATCTAACCTCTAGACATTGGAGCATGAAATTGCAGAAGCTTTTATTTCTTCCAGCGTTGCTTTAGACAGTCGCTCCACTTCCGAAGCCGGAGAAGGGTGCGCGACCACGCATTTTTCGCGCCATTGAAGTCGGCAGTGAGGACTTCTCATGCCATTTGCTGTCTTGCTAGCGACATCGAATATATCAGCCTTTATTCTCCGCGTTAAAAAGCGGAAACGTGAGTTGAAAACATCAATGATGTCTTTTTGTTGTTGCGAGAGTAGATGTCTCGCACATATTTTCGAAAGAGCCCTACCAAATAAAGATATGTCCGTTTCTTCATTCAACGACTTTTGACTACTGGCAGACTATAGGGTACGCATTATTCTTGACAATTCATTCAGTGCATCAGGTAAATATCCAGTTTTTGCCCTCATGGGGCATTTTCTGGCATGATCTTCTTTGCAGCAATTATTACGACAATTCATGTCACTATCTTCATGGATCTACATCTGATGTTTGCCTAAATTCTTCAGGCGAACAATATGTAAATACTTGTCCAGCCTTTGAATTTCTTCTCTACTAGTGTCGAGAATAACTAATAACATAATTTGAATTCAAATTAATGACGCGCATGGTTTAGCCAACAACAATTATGAACGACTACATGGCAGATTATCTCGTCTTCAACTTTTGATCATTGAAAACATATCTGCGTGGAATATTTTTGTGAGTACATATACAACAGTGAAGAAAATGAGCTAACTACAAAAGCAATGCACAGCAAACAACTTTCAAAATAGGTCAGTCATAGCACAGATTTGATTTTTCACTCATAAATAATGACTGTAATACCGACAGCAAATTTTCTGCCAGAATTTTTTCCGCAGTTGCGCGAATATAAACCCAATAATCATTTTCATCTACCGTGTCTGTTTGTTGGAAAGATGTGATCGGGAGGAAATCGACTACATCTGGTTCCAATGTGCATTATTATTGGTGTTTGCCATAACTTAGAAAAGTTGCCAATAATTACCCTTTGTTCATTGATGCTTGATGAAAGGTTTGAAGTTGACCTGCTAAATATGACAATTAGATTTCTCCACTCACTGAGAAATCTGTGGAATCGCAGCCTCGATTTGGGAAAGCGGCCAGGTCTTTGCTTCGCACCGAAGTCCACCTCCTGCATAAGACAGCAGCTGAACACAAGAAAAAATATATTATCGTACATTCTTACCTCTAGAAATTGGAGCCCGAAATTGCAGAAGCTTTTCTTTCTTCCAGCGTTGCTTTAGACAGTCGCACCACTTCCGAAGCCGGAGAATTGTGCGGGACCGCGCATTTTTCGCGCCATTGAAGTCGGCAGTGAGGACTTCTCATGCCTTTTGCTGTCTTGCTAGCGACACCAATTATATCAGCCTTTACTCTTCGCGTTAAAAAGCGGAAACGTGAGTTGAAAACATCAATGATGTCTTTTTGTTGTTGCGAGAATAAATGTCTCGCACATATTTTCGAAAGACACCTACCAAATATAGATATGTTCGTTTCTTTACTCAACGACTTTTGACTACTGGCAGACTATAGGGTACGCAATATTCTTGACAATTCATTCAGTGCATCAGGTAAATATCCAGTTTTTGCCCTCATGGGGCATTTTCTGGCATGATCTTCTTTGCGGCAATTCTTACGACAATTTATGTCACTATCTTTCATGATCTACGTCTGATGTTTGCCTAAATTCTTCAGGCGAACACTGTGTATATACTTGTCCAGCCTTTGAATTTTTTCTCGACTTGTCGAGAATAACTAATAACATAATGTGAATTCACATTGATAACGCGCATGGTCTAGCCAACAACAATCATGAACGACTACATGGCAGATTATCTCTTCTTCAACTTTTGATCATTGAAAACATATCTGCGTGGAACATTTTGGTGAGTACATATACAACAGTGAAGAAAATGAGCTAACTACAGAAGCAACACACAGCAAACAACTTTCAAAATAGGTCAGTCAAAGCATAGATTTGATTTTTCACTCATAAATAATGACCGTAATACCGACAGCAAATTTTCTGCCAGAATGTTTTCCGAAGTTGCGCGAATATAAACCCAATATTCATTTTCTTCTACCGTGTCCGTGTGTTGGAAAGATGTGATCGGGAGGAAATCGACTACATCTGGTTCCAATGTGCTTTATTATTGGTGTTTGCCTTTACTTAGAATAGTTGCCAATAATTACCCTTTGTCCATTGACGCTTGATGAAAGGTTCGAAGTTGACCTGCTAAATATGACAATTAGATTTCTCCACTCACTGAGAAATCTGTGGAATCACAGCCTCGATTTGGGAAAGCGGCCAGGTCTTTGCTTCGCACCGAAGTCCACCTCCTGCGTAAGACAGCAGCTGAACACAAGAAAAAATATATTATCGTACAATCTAACCTCTAGACATTGGAGCATGAAAATGCAGAAGCTTTTATTTCTTCCAGCGTTGCTTTAGACAGTCGCTCCACTTCTTAAGCCGGAGAAGGGTGCGCGACCACGCATTTTTCGCGCCATTGAAGTCGGCAGTGAGGACTTCTCATGCCATTTGGTGTCTTGCTAGCGACATCGAATATATCAGCCTTTATTCTCCGCGTTAAAAAGCGGAAACGTGAGTTGAAAACATCATTGATGTCTTTTTGTTGTTGCGAGAGTAGATGTCTCGCACATATTTTTGAAGAACACATACCAAATATAAATATGTCAGTTTTTTTATTCAATGACTTTTGACTACTGGCAGACTCTAAGGTACGCAATATTCTAGACAATTCATTCAGTTGACCAGGTAAATATCCAATTTTTGCCCTCATGGGGCATTTTCCGGCATAGTTTTCATTGCGGCAATTCTTACGACAATTCATGTCACTATCTTTATGGATCTACGTCTGATGTTTGCCTAAATTCTTCAGGCAAGCACTGTGTATATACTTGTCCAGCCTATGAATTTCTTCTCGACTAGTGTCGAGAATAATTAATAACATAATTTGAATTCACAATAATAACGCGCGAGGTTTAGCCAACAACAATTATGAACTATTACATGGCAGATAATCTCATCTTCAACTTTTCATTAATGAAAACATAACAGCGTGGAACAATTTTGTCAGTACGTATACAACAGTGAATAAAATGAGCTAACTACAAAGGCAATGCACAGCAAACAACTTTCAAAATAGGTCACTCATGGCATAGATTTGATTTTTCACTCATAACTAGTCACCATAATACCGACAGCAAATTTTCTGCCAGAATGTTTTCCGCAGTTGCGCGAATATAAACCCAATATTCATTTTCATCTACCGTGTCCGTGTGTTGGAAAGATGTCATTGGGAGGAAATTGACTACATCTGCTTCCAATGTGCATTATTATTGGTGTTTGCCTTTACTTAGAAAAGTTGCCAATAAGTACCCTTTGTCCATTGACGCTTGATGAAAGGTTTGAAGTTGACCTGCTAAATATGACAATTAGATTTCTCCACTCACTGAGAAATCTGTGGAATCACAGCCTCGATTTGGGAAAGCCACTGGGTCTTTGCTTGGCACCGAAGTCCACCTCCTGCATAAGACAGCAGCTGAACACAAGAAAAAATATATTATCGTACAATCTAACCTCTAGACATTGGAGCATGAAATTGCAGAAGCTTTTATTTCTTCCAGCGTTGCTTTAGACAGTCGCTCCACTTCCGAAGCCGGAGAAGGGTGCGCGACCACGCATTTTTCGCGCCATTCAAGTCGGCAGTGAGGACTTCTCATGCCATTTGCTGTCTTGCTAGCGACATCGAATATATCAGCCTTTATTCTCCGCGTTAAAAAGCGGAAACGTGAGTTGAAAACATCAATGATGTCTTTTTGTTGTTGCGAGAGTAGATGTCTCGCACATATTTTCGAAAGACCCCTACCAAATAAAGATATGTCCGTTTCTTCATTCAACGACTTTTGACTACTGGCAGACTATAGTGTACGCAATATTCTTGACAATTCATTCTGTGCATCAGGTAAATATCCAGTTTTTGCCCTCATGGGGCATTTTCTGGCATGATCTTCTTTGCAGCAATTGTTACGACAATTCATGTCACTATCTTTCTGGATCTACGTCTGATTTTTGCCTAAATTCTTCAGGCAAACACTGTGTTTATACTTGTCCAGCCTTTGAATTTCTTCTCGACTAGTGTCGAGAATAACTAATAACATAATTTGAATTCACATTAATAACGCGCGAGGTTTAGCCACCAACAATTATGAACGACTACATGGCAGATTATCTCGGCTTCAACATTTGATCATTAAAAACATATCTGCGTGGAACATTTTTGTCAGTACAATACAACAGTGAATAAAATGAGCTAACTACAAAGGCAATGCACAGCAAACAACTTTCAAAATAGGTCAGTCTTAGCACAGATTTAATTTTTCACTCATAACTAATGACTGTAATACCGACAGCAAATTTTCTGCCAGAATTTTTTCCGCAGTTGCGCGAATATAAACCCAATAATCATTTTCATCTACCGTGTCTGTGTGTTGGAAAGATGTGATTGGGAGGATCGACTACATCTGGTTCCAGTGTGCATTATTATTGGCGTTTGCCTTAACTTAGAAAAGTTGCCAATAATTACCCTTTGTCCAATGATGCTTGATGAAAGGTTTGAAGTTGACCTGCTAAATATGACAATTAGATTTCTCCACTCACTGAGAAATCTGTGGAATCGCAGCCTCAATTTGGGAAAGCGGCCAGGTCATTGCTTCGCACCGAAGTCCACCTCCTGCATAAGACAGCAGCTGAACACAAGAAAAATATATTATCGTACATTCTTACCTCTAGACATTGGAGCCCGAAATTGCAGAAGCTTTTCTTTCTTCCAGCGTTGCTTTAGACAGTCGCACCACTTCCGAAGCCGGAGAATGGTGCGGGACCGCGCATTTTTCGCGCCATTGAAGTCGGCAGTGAGGACTTCTCATGCCTTTTGCTGTCTTGCTAGCGACACCAATTATATCAGCCTTTACTCTTCGCGTTAAAAAGCGGAAACGTGAGTTGAAAACATCAATGATGTCTTTTTGTTGTTGCGAGAATAAATGTCTCGCACATATTTTCGAAAGACACCTACCAAATATAGATATGTTCGTTTCTTTACTCAACGACTTTTGACTACTGGCAGACTATAGGGTACGCAATATTCTTGACAATTCATTCAGTGCATCAGGTAAATATCCAGTTTTTGCCCTCATGGGGCATTTTCTGGCATGATCTTCTTTGCGGCAATTCTTACGACAATTTATGTCACTATCTTTCATGATCTATGTCTGATTTTTGCCTAAATACTTCAGGCGAACACTGTGTATATACTTGTCCAGCCTTTGAATTTTTTCTCGACTTGTCGAGAATAACTAATAACATAATGTGAATTCACATTGATAACGCGCATGGTCTAGCCAACAACAATCATGAACGACTCCATGGCAGATTATCTCTTCTTCAACTTTTGATCATTGAAAACATATCTGCGTGGAACATTTTGGTGAGTACATATACAACAGTGAAGAAAATGAGCTAACTACAGAAGCAATACACAGCAAACAACTTTCAAAATAGGTCAGTGAAAGCATAGATTTGATTTTTCACTCATAAATAATGACCGTAATACCGACAGCAAATTTTCTGCCAGAATGTTTTCCGAAGTTGCGCGAATACAAACCCACTATTCATTTTCTTCTACCGTGTCCGTGTGTTGGAAAGATGTGATCGGGAGGAAATCGACTACATCTGGTTCCAATGTGCTTTATTATTGGTGTTTGCCTTTACTTAGAATAGTTGCCAATAATTACCCTTTGTCCATTGACGCTTGATGAAAGGTTGGAAGTTGACCTGCTAAATATGACAATTAGATTTCTCCACTCACTGAGAAATCTGTGGAATCACAGCCTCGATTTGGGAAAGCCACTGGGTCTTTGCTTCGCACCGAAGTCCACCTCCTGCGTAAGACAGCAGCTGAACACAAGAAAAAATATATTATCGTACAATCTAACCTCTAGACATTGGAGCATGAAAATGCAGAAGCTTTTATTTCTTCCAGCGTTGCTTTAGACAGTCGCTCCACTTCTTAAGCCGGAGAAGGGTGCGCGACCACGCATTTTTCGCGCCATTGAAGTCGGCAGTGAGGACTTCTCATGCCATTTGGTGTCTTGCTAGCGACATCGAATATATCAGCCTTTATTCTCCGCGTTAAAAAGCGGAAACGTGAGTTGAAAACATCACTGATGTCTTTTTGTTGTTGCGAGAGTAGATGTCTCGCACATATTTTTGAAGAACACATACCAAATATAAATATGTCAGTTTTTTTATTCAATGACTTTTGACTACTGGCAGACTCTAAGGTACGCAATATTCTAGACAATTCATTCAGTTGACCAGGTAAATATCCAATTTTTGCCCTCATGGGGCATTTTCCGGCATAGTTTTCATTGCGGCAATTCTTACGACAATTCATGTCACTATCTTTATGGATCTACGTCTGATGTTTGCCTAAATTCTTCAGGCAAACACTGTGTATATACTTGTCCAGCCTATGAATTTCTTCTCGACTAGTGTCGAGAATAATTAATAACATAATTTGAATTCACAATAATAACGCGCGAGGTTTAGCCAACAACAATTATGAACTATTACATGGCAGATTATCTCATCTTCAACGTTTCATTAATGAAAACATAACAGCGTGGAACAATTTTGTCAGTACGTATACAACAGTGAATAAAATGAGCTAACTACAAAGGCAATGCACAGCAAACAACTTTCAAAATAGGTCACTCATGGCATAGATTTGATTTTTCACTCATAACTAGTCACCATAATACCGACAGCAAATTTTCTGCCAGAATTTTTTCCGCAGTTGCGCGAATATAAACCCAATATTCATTTTCATCTACCGTGTCCGTGTGTTGGAAAGATGTCATTGGGAGGAAATCGACTACATCTGGTTCCAATGTGCATTATTATTGGTGTTTGCCTTTACTTAGAAAAGTTGCCAATAAGTACCCTTTGTCCATTGACGCTTGATGAAAGGTTTGAAGTTGACCTGCTAAATATGACAATTAGATTTCTCCACTCACTGAGAAATCTGTGGAATCACAGCCTCGATTTGGGAAAGCCACTGGGTCTTTGCTTCGCACCGAAGTCCACCTCCTGCATAAGACAGCAGCTGAACACAAGAAAAAATATATTATCGTACAATCTATCCTCTAGACATTGGAGCATGAAATTGCAGAAGCTTTTATTTCTTCCAGCGTTGCTTTAGACAGTCGCTCCACTTCCGAAGCCGGAGAAGGGTGCGCGACCACGCATTTTTCGCGCCATTGAAGTCGGCAGTGAGGACTTCTCATGCCATTTGCTGTCTTGCTAGCGACATCGAATATATCAGCCTTTATTCTCCGCGTTAAAAAGCGGAAACGTGAGTTGAAAACATCAATGATGTCTTTTTGTTGTTGCGAGAGTAGATGTCTCGCACATATTTTCGAAAGACCCCTACCAAATAAAGATATGTCCGTTTCTTCATTCAACGACTTTTGACTACTGGCAGACTATAGGGTACGCAATATTCTTGACAATTCATTCAGTGCATCAGGTAAATATCCAGTTTTTGTCCTCATGGGGCATTTTCTGGCATGATCTTCTTTGCAGCAATTGTTACGACAATTCATGTCACTATCTTTCTGGATCTACGTCTGATTTTTGCCTAAATTCTTCAGGCAAACACTGTGTTTATACTTGTCCAGCCTTTGAATTTCTTCTCGACTAGTGTCGAGAATAACTAATAACATAATTTGAATTCACATTAATAACGCGCGAGGTTTAGCCAACAACAATTATGAACGACTACATGGCAGATTATCTCGGCTTCAACATTTGATCATTAAAAACATATCTGCGTGGAACATTTTTGTCACTACAATACAACAGTGAAGAAAATGAGCTAACTACAAAGGCAATGCACAGCAAACAACTTTCAAAATAGGTCAGTCTTAGCACAGATTTGATTTTTCACTCATAACTAATGACTGTAATACCGACAGCAAATTTTCTGCCAGAATTTTTTCCGCAGTTGCGCGAATATAAACCCAATAATCATTTTCATCTACCGTGTCTGTGTGTTGGAAAGATGTGATTGGGAGGATCGACTACATCTGGTTCCAGTGTGCATTATTATTGGCGTTTGCCATAACTTAGAAAAGTTGCCAATAATTACCCTTAGTTCATTGATGCTTGATGAAAGGTTTGAAGTTGACCTGCTAAATATGACAATTAGATTTCCTCACTCACTGAGAAATCTGTGGAATCGCAGCCTCGATTTGGGAAAGCGGCCAGGTCATTGCTTCGCACCGAAGTCCACCTCCTGCATAAGACAGCAGCTGAACACAAGAAAAAATATATTATCGTACATTCTTACCTCTAGACATTGGAGCCCGAAATTGCAGAAGCTTTTCCTTCTTCCAGCGTTGCTTTAGACAGTCGCACCACTTCCGAAGCCGGAGAATTGTGCGGGACCGCGCATTTTTCGCGCCATTGAAGTCGGCAATGAGGACTTCTCATGCCTTTTGCTGTCTTGCTAGCGACACCAATTATATCAGCCTTTACTCTTCGCGTTAAAAAGCGGAAACGTGAGTTGAAAACATCAATGATGTCTTTTTGTTGTTGCGAGAATAAATGTCTCGCACATATTTTCCAAAGACACCTACCAAATATAGATATGTTCGTTTCTTTACTCAACGACTTTTGACTACTGGCAGACTATAGGGTACGCAATATTCTTGACAATTCATTCAGTGCATCAGGTAAATATCCAGTTTTTGCCCTCATGGGGCATTTTCTGGCATGATCTTCTTTGCGGCAATTCTTACGACAATTTATGTCACTATCTTTCATGATCTACGTCTGATGTTTGCCTAAATTCTTCAGGCGAACACTGTGTATATACTTGTCCAGCCTTTGAATTTTTTCTCGACTTGTCGAGAATAACTAATAACATAATGTGAATTCACATTGATAACGCGCATGGTCTAGCCAACAACAATCATAAACGACTACATGGCAGATTATCTCTTCTTCAACTTTTGATCATTGAAAACATATCTGCGTGGAACATTTTGGTGAGTACATATACAACAGTGAAGAAAATGAGCTAACTACAGAAGCAATACACAGCAAACAACTTTCAAAATAGGTCAGTCAAAGCATAGATTTGATTTTTCACTCATAAATAATGACCGTAATACCGACAGCAAATTTTCTGCCAGAATGTTTTCCGAAGTTGCGCGAATACAAACCCACTATTCATTTTCTTCTACCGTGTCCGTGTGTTGGAAAGATGTGATCGGGAGGAAATCGACTACATCTGGTTCCAATGTGCTTTATTATTGGTGTTTGCCTTTACTTAGAATAGTTGCCAATAATTACCCTTTGTTCATTGACGCTTGATGAAAGGTTGGAAGTTGACCTGCTAAATATGACAATTAGATTTCTCCACTCACTGAGAAATCTGTGGAATCACAGCCTCGATTTGGGAAAGCCACTGGGTCTTTGCTTCGCACCGAAGTCCACCTCCTGCGTAAGACAGCAGCTGAACACAAGAAAAAATATATTATCGTACAATCTAACCTCTAGACATTGGAGCATGAAAATGCAGAAGCTTTTATTTCTTCCAGCGTTGCTTTAGACAGTCGCTCCACTTCTTAAGCCGGAGAAGGGTGCGCGACCACGCATTTTTCGCGCCATTGAAGTCGGCAGTGAGGACTTCTCATGCCATTTGGTGTCTTGCTAGCGACATCGAATATATCAGCCTTTATTCTCCGCGTTAAAAAACGGAAACGTGAGTTGAAAACATCATTGATGTCTTTTTGTTGTTGCGAGAGTAGATGTCTCGCACATATTTTTGAAGAACACTTACCAAATATAAATATGTCAGTTTTTTTATTCAATGACTTTTGACTACTGGCAGACTCTAAGGTACGCAATATTCTAGACAATTCATTCAGTTGACCAGGTAAATATCCAATTTTTGCCCTCATGGGGCATTTTCCGGCATAGTTTTCATTGCGGCAATTCTTACGACAATTCATGTCACTATCTTTATGGATCTACGTCTGATGTTTGCCTAAATTCTTCAGGCAAACACTGTGTATATACTTGTCCAGCCTATGAATTTCTTCTCGACTAGTGTCGAGAATAATTAATAACATAATTTGAATTCACAATAATAACGCGCGAGGTTTAGCCAACAACAATTATGAACTATTACATGGCAGATTTACTCATCTTCAACTTTTCATTAATGAAAACATAACAGCGTGGAACAATTTTGTCAGTACGTATACAACAGTGAATAAAATGAGCTAACTACAAAGGCAATGCACAGCAAACAACTTTCAAAATAGGTCACTCATGGCATAGATTTGATTTTTCACTCATAACTAGTCACCGTAATTCCGACAGCAAATTTTCTGCCAGAATGTTTTCCGCAGTTGCGCGAATATAAACCCAATATTCATTTTCATCTACCGTGTCCGTGTGTTGGAAAGATGTCATTGGGAGGATCGACTACATCTGGTTCCAGTGTGCATTATTATTGGTGTTTGCCTTTACTTAGAAAAGTTGCCAATAATTACCCTCTGTCCATTGACGCTTGATGAAAGGTTTGAAGTGGACCTGCTAAATATGACAATTGGATTTCTCCACTCACTGAGAAATCTGTGGAATCAAAGCCTCAATTTGGAAAAGCCGCTGGGTCATTGCTTCGCACTGAAGTCCACCTCCTTCATAGGACAGCAGCTGAACACAAGAAAAATTATATCATCGTACAATTTTACCTCTAAACATTTGAACCCGAAATTGCAGAAGCTTTTCTTTCTTCCAGCGTTGATTTACACAGTCGCACCACTTCCGAAGCCGGAGAATTGTATGGGACCGCGCACTTTTCGCGCCATTGAAGTCGGCAGTGAGGACTTCTCATGCCTTTTGCTGTCTTGCTAGCGAAACCAATTATATCAGCCTTTACTCTCCGCGTTAAAAAGCGGAAACGTGAGTTGAAAACATCAATGATGTCTTTTTGTTGTTGCGAGAATAAATGTCTGGCACACATTTTCGAAAGACACCTACCAAATATAGATATGTTCGTTTCTTTATTCAACGACTTTTGACTACTGGCAGACTATAGGGTACGCAATATTCTTGACAATTCATTCAGTGTATCAGGTAAATATCCAGTTTTTGCCCTCATGGGGCATTTTCTGGCATGATCTTCTTTGCAGCAATTATTACGACTATTCATGTCACAACCTTTCTGGATCTATGTCTGATTTTTGCCTAAATTCTTCAGGCGAACACTGTGTATATACTTGTCCAGCCTTTGAATTTCTTCTCGACTAGTGTCGAGAATAACTAAAAACGTAATTTGAATTCACATTAATAACACGCATGGTTTAGCCAACAACAATTATGATTGATTACATTGCAGATAATTTCGTCGTCACCTTTTGATCATTGAAAACATATCTGCGTGGAACATTTTTGTCAGTACATATACACCAGTGAATAAAATGAGCTAACTACAAAAGCAATGCACAGCAAACAACTTTCAAAATAGGTCAGTCATGGCATAGATTTGATTTTTTACTCATAACTAATGACCGTAATGCCGACAGCAAATTTTCTGCCGGAATTTTTCCGCAGTTGCGCGAATATAAACCCACTATTCATTTTCATCTATCGTGTCTGTGTGTTGGAAAGATGTGATCGGGAGGAAATCAACTACATCTGGTTCCAATGTGCATTATTATTGGTGTTTGCCTTTACTTAGAAAAGTCGCCAATGATTACCCTTTGTCCATTGACGTTTATTGAACGGTTTGAAATTGACCTGCTAAATATGACAGTAGATTTCTCTACTCAGTGAGAAATCTGTGGACTCACAGCCTCGATTTGGGAAAGCCGCTGAGGCATTGCTTCGCACCAAAGTCCACCTCCTGCATAAGACAGCAGCTGAACACAAGAAAAAATATATTATCATACAATCTTACCTCTAGACATTGGAGCCCGAAATTGCAGAAGCTTTTCTTTCTTCCAGCGTTGCTTTAGACGGTCGCACCAGTTCCGAAGCCGGAGAAGGGTGCGCGACCACGCATTTTTCGCGCCATTGAAGTCGGCAGTGAGGACTTCTCATGCCATTTGCTGTCTTGCTAGAGACATCGAATATATCAGCCTTTATTCTCCGCGTTAAAAAGCGGAAACGTGAGTTGAAAACATCAATGATGTCTTTTTGTTGTTGCGAGAGTAGATGTCTCGCACATATTTTCGAAAGACCCCTACCAAATAAAGATATGTCCGTTTCTTCATTCAACGACTTTTGACTACTGGCAGACTATAGGGTACGCAATATTCTTGACAATTCATTCAGTGCATCAGGTAAATATCCAGTTTTTGCCCTCATGGGGCATTTTCTGGCATGATCTTCTTTGCAGCAATTGTTACGACAATTCATGTCACTATCTTTCTGGATCTACGTCTGATTTTTGCCTAAATTCTTCAGGCAAACACTGTGTTTATACTTGTCCAGCCTTTGAATTTCTTCTCGACTAGTGTCGAGAATAACTAATAACATAATTTGAATTCACATTAATAACGCGCGAGGTTTAGCCAACAACAATTATGAACGACTACATGGCAGATTATCTCGGCTTCAACATTTGATCATTAAAAACATATCTGCGTGGAACATTTTTGTCAGTACAATACAACAGTGAATAAAATGAGCTAACTACAAAGGCAATGCACAGCAAACAACTTTCAAAATAGGTCAGTCTTAGCACAGATTTAATTTTTCACTCATAACTAATGACTGTAATACCGACAGCAAATTTTCTGCCAGAATTTTTTCCGCAGTTGCGCGAATATAAACCCAATAATCATTTTCATCTACCGTGTCTGTGTGTTGGAAAGATGTGATTGGGAGGATCGACTACATCTGGTTCCAGTGTGCATTATTATTGTGTTTGCCTTAACTTAGAAAAGTTGCCAATAATTACCCTTTGTCCAATGATGCTTGATGAAAGGTTTGAAGTTGACCTGCTAAATATGACAATTGGATTTCTCCACTCACTGAGAAATCTGTGGAATCAAAGCCTCAATTTGGGAAAGCCGCTGGGTCATTGCTTCGCACTGAAGTCCACCTCCTTCATAGGACAGCAGCTGAACACAAGAAAAATTATATCATCGTACAATTTTACCTCTAGACATTTGAGCCCGAAATTGCAGAAGCTTTTCTTTCTTCCAGCGTTGATTTAGACAGTCGCACCACTTCCGAAGCCGGAGAATTGTACGGGACCGCGCACTTTTCGCGCCATTGAAGTCGGCAGTGAGGACTTCTCATGCCTTTTGCTGTCTTGCTAGCGAAACCAATTATATCAGCCTTTACTCTCCGCGTTAAAAAGCGGAAACGTGAGTTGAAAACATCAATGATGTCTTTTTGTTGTTGCGAGAATAAATGTCTGGCACACATTTTCGAAAGACACCTACCAATTATAGATATGTTCGTTTCTTTATTCAACGACTTTTGACTACTGGCAGACTATAGGGTACGCAATATTCTTGACAATTCATTCAGTGTATCAGGTAAATATCCAGTTTTTGCCCTCATGGGGCATTTTCTGGCATGATCTTCTTTGCAGCAATTATTACGACTATTCATGTCACTACCTTTCTGGATCTATGTCTGATTTTTGCCTAAATTCTTCAGGCGAACTCTGTGTATATACTTGTCCAGCCTTTGAATTTCTTCTCGACTAGTGTCGAGAATAACTAAAAACGTAATTTGAATTCACATTAATAACACGCATGGTTTAGCCAACAACAATTATGATTGATTACATGGCAGATAATTTCGTCGTCACCTTTTGATCATTGAAAACATATCTGCGTGGAACATTTTTGTCAGTACATATACACCAGTGAATAAAATGAGCTAACTACAAAAGCAATGCACAGCAAACAACTTTCAAAATAGGTCAGTCATGGCATAGATTTGACTTTTCACTCATAACTAATGACCGTAATACAGACAGCAAATTTTCTGCCAAACTTTTTTCCGCATTTGCGTGAATATAAACCCAATATTCATTTTCATCTACCGTGTCCGTGTGTTCGAAAGATGTGATCGGGAGGAAATCGACTACATCTGGTTCCAATGTGCATTATTATTGGTGTTTGCCTTTACTTAGAAACGTTGCCAATAATTACCCTCTGTCCATTGACGCTTGATGAAAGGTTTGAAGTGGACCTGCTAAATATGACAATTGGATTTCTCCACTCACTGAGAAATCTGTGGAATCAAAGCCTCAATTTGGGAAAGCCGCTGGGTCATTGCTTCGCACTGAAGTCCACCTCCTTCATAGGACAGCAGCTGAACACAAGAAAAATTATATTATCGTACAATTTTACCTCTAGACATTTGAGCCCGAAATTGCAGAAGCTTTTCTTTCTTCCAGCGTTGATTTCGACAGTCGCACCACTTCCGAAGCCGGAGAATTGTGCGGGACCGCGCACTTTTCGCGCCATTGAAGTCGGCAGTGAGGACTTTTCATGCGTTTTCCTGTCTTGCTAGCGACACCAATTATATCAGCCTTTACTATCCGCGTTAAAAAGCGGAAACGTGAGTTGAAAACATCAATGATGTCTTTTTGTTGTTGCGAGAATAAATGTCTCGCACATATTTTCGAAAGACACCTACCAAATATAGATATGTTCGTTTCTTTATTCAACGACTTTTGACTACTGGCAGACTATAGGGTACGCAATATTCTTGATAATTCATTCAGTGCATCAGGTAAATATCCAGTTTTTGCCCTCATGGGGCATCTGGCATCTCTGATTTGCAGCAATTATTACGACAATTCATGTCACTACCTTTCTGGATCTATGTCTGATTTTTGCCTAAATTCTTCAGGTGAACACTGTGTATATACTTGTCCAGCCTTTGAATTTCTTCTCGACTAGTGTCGAGAATAACTAAAAACATAATTTGAATTCACATTAATAACACGCATGGTTTAGCCAACAACAATTATGAACGACTACATGGCAGATTATCTCGTCTTCAACTTTTGATCATTAAAAACATATCTGCGTGGAACATTTTTGTCAGTACAATGCAACAGTGAATAAAATGAGCTAACTACAAAGGCAATGCACAGCAAACAACTTTCAAAATAGGTCAGTCATGGCATAGATTTGATTTTTCACTCATAACTAATGACCGTATTACCGACAGCAAATTTTCTGCCAAATTTTTTCCGCATTTGCGTGAATATAAAACCAATATTCATTTTCATTTACCGTGTCCGTGTGTTGGAAAGATGTGATCGGGAGGAAATCGACTACATCTGGTTCCAATGTGCATTATTATTGGTGTTTGCCTTTACTTAGAAAAGTTGCCAATAATTACCCTCTGTCCACTGACGCTTGATGAAAGGTTTGAAGTGGACCTGCTAAATATGACAATTGGATTTTTCCACTCACTGAGAAATCTCTGGAATCAAAGCCTCAATTTGGGAAAGCCGCTGGGTCATTGCTTCGCACTGAAGTCCACCTCCTTCATAGGACAGCAGCTGAACACAAGAAAAATTATATCATCGTACAATTTTACCTCTATACATTTGAGCCCGAAATTGCAGAAGCTTTTCTTTCTTCCAGCGTTGATTTAGACAGTCGCACCACTTCCGAAGCCGGAGAATTGTACGGGACCGCGCACTTTTCGCGCCATTGAAGTCGGCAGTGAGGACTTCTCATGCCTTTTGCTGTCTTTCTAGCGAAACCAATTATATCAGCCTTTACTCTCCGCGTTAAAAAGCGGAAACGTGAGTTGAAAACATCAATGATGTCTTTTTGTTGTTGCGAGAATAAATGTCTGGCACACATTTTCGAAAGACACCTACCAAATATAGATATGTTCGTTTCTTTATTCAACGACTTTTGACTACTGGCAGACTATAGGGTACGCAATATTCTTGACAATTCATTCAGTGTGTCAGGTAAATATCCAGTTTTTGCCCTCACGGGGCATTTTCTGGCATGATCTTCTTTGCAGCAATTATTACGACTATTCATGTCACTACCTTTCTGGATCTATGTCTGATTTTTGCCTAAATTCTTCAGGCGAACACTGTGTATATACTTGTCCAGCCTTTGAATTTCTTCTCGACTAGTGTCGAGAATAACTAAAAACGTAATTTGAATTCACATTAATAACACGCATGGTTTAGCCAACAACAATTATGATTGATTACATGGCAGATAACTTCGTCGTCACCTTTTGATCATTGAAAACATATCTGCGTGGAACATTTTTGTCAGTACATATACACCAGTGAATAAAATGAGCTAACTACAAAAGCAATGCACAGCAAACAACTTTCAAAATAGGTCAGTCATGGCATAGATTTGATTTTTTACTCATAACTAATGACCGTAATGCCGACAGCAAATTTTCTGCCGGAATTTTTCCGCAGTTGCGCGAATATAAACCCACTATTCATTTTCATCTATCGTGTCTGTGTGTTGGAAAGATGTGATCGGGAGGAAATCAACTACATCTGGTTCCAATGTGCATTATTATTGGTGTTTGCCTTTACTTAGAAAAGTCGCCAATGATTACCCTTTGTCCATTGACGTTTATTGAACGGTTTGAAATTTACCTGCTAAATATGACAGTAGATTTCTCTACTCAATGAGAAATCTGTGGAATCACAGCCTCGATTTGGGAAAGCCGCTGAGGCTTTGCTTCGCACCAAAGTCCACCTCCTGCATAAGACAGCAGCTGAACACAAGAAAAAATATATTATCATACAATCTTACCTCTAGACATTGGAGCCCGAAATTGCAGAAGCTTTTCTTTCTTCCAGCATTGCTTTAGACGGTCGCACCAGTTCCGAAGCCGGAGAAGGGTGCGCGACCACGCATTTTTCGCGCCATTGAAGTCGGCAGTGAGGACTTCTCATGCCATTTGCTGTCTTGCTAGCGACATCGAATATATCAGCCTTTATTCTCCGCGTTAAAAAGCGGAAACGTGAGTTGAAAACATCAATAATGTCTTTTTGTTGTTGCGAGAGTACATGTCTCGCACATATTTTCGAAAGACACCTACCAAATATAGATAACCAGTTTTTTTATTCAACGACTTTTGACTACTGGCAGACTATAGGGTACGCAATATTCTTGACAATTCATTCAGTGCATCAGGTAAATATCGAGTTTTTGCCCTCATGGGGCATTTTCTGGCATGATCTTCTTTGCAGCAATTGTTACGACAATTCATGTCACCATCTTTCTGGATCTACGTCTGATTTTTGCCTAAATTCTAGAGGCAAACACTGTGTTTATACTTGTCCAGCCTTTGAATTTCTTCTCGACTAGTGTCGAGAATAACTAATAACATAATTTGAATTCACATTAATAACGCGCGAGGTTTAGCCAACAACAATTATGAACGACTACATGGCAGATTATCTTGTCTTCAACATTTGATCATTAAAAACATATCTGCGTGGAACATTTTTGTCAGTACAATACAACAGTGAATAAAATGAGCTAACTACAAAGGCAATGCACTGCAAACAACTTTCAAAATAGGTCAGTCTTAGCACAGATTTAATTTTTCACTCATAACTAATGACTGTAATACCGACAGCAAATTTTCTGCCAGAATTTTTTTCCGCATTTGCGTGAATATAAACCCAATATTCATTTTCATCTACCGTGTTCGTGTGTTGGAAAGATGTGATCGGGAGGAAATCGACTACATCTGGTTCCAATGTGCATTATTATTGGTGTTTGCCTTTACTTAGAAAAGTTGCCAATAATTACCCTCTGTCCATTGATGCTTGATGAAAGGTTTGAAGTGGGCCTGCTAAATATGACAATTGGTCTTCTCCACTCACTGAGAAATCTGTGGAATCAAAGCCTCAATTTGGGAAAGCCGCTGGGTCATTGCTTCGCACTGAAGTTCACCTCCTTCATAGGACAGCAGCTGAACACAAGAAAAATTATATTATCGTACAATTTTACCTCTAGACATTTGAGCCCGAAATTGCAGAAGCTTTTCTTTCTTCCAGCGTTGATTTAGACAGTCGCACCACTTCCGAAGCCGGAGAATTGTGCGGGACCGCCCACTTTTCGCGCCATTGAAGTCGGCAGTGAGGACTTCTCATGCCTTTTGCTGTCGTGCTAGCGACACCAATTATATCAGCCTTTACTCTCCGAGTTAAAAAGCGGAAACGTGAGTTGAAAACATCATTTATGTCTTTTTGTTGTTGCGAGAATAAATGTCTCGCACATATTTTCGAAAGACACCCACCAAATATAGGTAGGTTAGTTTTTTATTCAACGACTTTTGACTATTGGCAGACTATGATGTATGCAATATTCTTGACAATTCATTCAGTGCATCAGTTAAATATCGAATTTTTGCCCTAATGGGGCATTTTCCGGCATGATTTTTTTTGCGGCAATTCTTACGACAATTCATGTCACTATCTTTCTGGATCTACGTCTGATGTTTGCCTAAATTCTTCAGGCGAACACTGTGTATATACTTGTCCAGCCTTTGAATTTCTCCTCGACTAGTGTCGAGAATAACTAATAACATAAATTGAATTCACATTAATAACGCGCATGGTTTAGCCAACAACAATTATGAACGACTACATGGCAGAATTCTCGCCTTCAACTTTTGATCATTGAAAACATATCTGCGTGGAATATTTTTGTGAGTACATATACAACAGTGAAGAAAATTAGCTAACTACAAAAGCAATGCACGGCAAACAACTTTCAAAATAGGTCAGTCATAGCATAGATATGATTTTTCACTCATAACTAATGACCGTAATACCGACAGCAAATTTTCTGCCAGAATTTTTTCCGCAGTTGCGCGAATATAAACCCACTATTCATTTTCATCTACCGTGTCCTTGTGTTGGAAAGATGTGATCGGGAGGAAATCGACTACATCAGGTTCCAATGTGCATTATTATTGGTGTTTGCCTTTACTTAGAAAAGTCGCCAATGATTACCCTTTGTCCATTGACGTTTATTGAACGGTTTGAAATTTACCTGCTAAATATGACAGTAGATTTCTCTACTCAATGAGAAATCTGTGGAATCACAGCCTCGATTTGGGAAAGCCGCTGAGGCTTTGCTTCGCACCAAAGTCCACCTCCTGCATAAGACAGCAGCTGAACACAAGAAAAAATATATTATCATACAATCTTACCTCTAGACATTGGAGCCCGAAATTGCAGAAGCTTTTCTTTCTTCCAGCGTTGCTTTAGACGGTCGCACCAGTTCCGAAGCCGGAGAAGGGTGCGCGACCACGCATTTTTCGCGCCATTGAAGTCGGCAGTGAGGACTTCTCATGCCATTTGCTGTCTTGCTAGCGACATCGAATATATCAGCCTTTATTCTCCGCGTTAAAAAGCGGAAACGTGAGTTGAAAACATCAATAATGTCTTTTTGTTGTTGCGAGAGTACATGTCTCGCACATATTTTCGAAAGACACCTACCAAATATTGATAACCAGTTTTTTTATTCAACGACTTTTGACTACTGGCAAACTATAAGGTACGCAATATTCTTGACAATTCATTCAGTGCATCAGATAAATATCTAATTTCTGCCCTCATGGGGCAATTTCCGGCATGAATTTCTTTGCGGCAATTCTTAAGACAATTCATGTCACTATCTTTCTGGATCTACGTCTGATAATTGCCTAAATTCTTCAGGCGAACACTGTGTATATACTTGTCCAGCCTTTGAATTTCTCCTCGACTAGTGTCGAGAATAACTAATAACATAAATTGAATTCACATTAATAACGGGCATGGTTTAGCCAACAACAATTATGAACGACTACATGGCAGAATTCTCGCCTTCAACTTTTGATCATTGAAAACATATCTGCGTGGAACATTTTTGTGAGTACATATACAACAGTGAAGAAAATTAGCTAACTACAAAAGCAATGCACGGCAAACAACTTTCAAAATAGGTCAGTCATAGCATAGATATGATTTTTCACTCATAACTAATGACCGTAATACCGACAGCAAATTTTCTGTCAGAATTTTTTCCGCAGTTGCGCGAATATAAACCCACTATTCATTTTCATCTACCTTGTCCTTGTGTTGGAAAGATGTGATCGGGAGGAAATCGACTACATCAGGTTCCAATGTGCTTTATTATTGGTGTTTGCCTTTACTTAGAAAAGTTGCCAATGATTGCCTTTTGTCCATTGACGCTTATTGAAAGGTTTGAAATTGACCTGCTAAATATGACAATTAGATATCTCCACTCACTGAAAAATCTGTGGTATCACAGCCTCGATTTGAGAAAGCCGCTGGGTCTTTGCTTTGCACCGAAGTCCACCTCCTGCATAAGACAGCAGCTGAACACAAGAAAAAATATATTATCGTACAAGCTTACCTCTAGACATTGGAGCCCAAAATTGCAGAAGCTTTTCTTTCTTCCAGCGTTGCTTTAGACAGTCGCACCACTTCCGAAGCCAGAGAAGGGTGCGTGACCGCGCATTTTTCGTGCCATTGAAGTCGGCAGTGAGGACTTCTCATGCCATTTGCTGTCTTGCTAGCGATACGGACTATGTAAGTCTTTATTCTCCGCGGTAAAAAGCGGAAACGTGAGTTGAAAACATCAATGATGTCTTTTTGTTGTTGCGAGAGTGCATGTCTCGCACATATTTTCGAAAGACACCTACCAAACATAGATAACCAGTTTTTTATTCAATGACTTTTGACTACTGGCAGACTATAATGTACGCAATATTCTTGACGATTCGTTCAGTGCATCAGAAAGATATCCAGTTTTTGCCTTCATAGGGCATTTTCTGGCATGATCTTCTTTGCAGCAATTATTACGACAATTCATGTCACTACCTTTCTGGATCTAAGTCTGATTTTTGCCTAAATTCTTCAGGTGAACACTGTGTATATACTTGTCCAGCCTTTGAATTTCTTCTCGACTAGTGTCGAGAATAACTAAAAACATGATTTGAATTCACATTAATAACACGCATGGTTTAGCCAACAACAATTATGAACGACTACATGGCAGATTATCTCGTCTTCAACTTTTGATCATTAAAAACATATCTGCGTGGAACATTTTTGTCAGTACAATACAACAGTGAATAAAATGAGCTAACTACAAAGGCAATGCACAGCAAACAACTTTCAAAATAGGTCAGTCATGGCATAGATTTGATTTTTCACTCATAACTAATGACCGTAATACCGACAGCAAATTTTCTGCCAAATTTTTTCCGCATTTGCGTGAATATAAACCCAATATTCATTTTAATTTACCTTGTCCGTGTGTTGGAAAGATGTGATTGGGAGGAAATCGACTACATTTGGTTCCAATGTGCATTATTATTGGTGTTTGCCTTTACTTAGAAAAGTTGCCAATAATTACCCTTTGTCCATTGACGCTTGATGAAAGGTTTGAAGTGGACCTGCTAAATATGACAATTGGATTTCTCCACTCACTGAGAAATCTGTGGAATCAAAGCCTCAATTTGGGAAAGCCGCTGGGTCATTGCTTCGCACTGAAGTCCACCTCCTTCATAGGACAGCAGCTGAACACAAGAAAAATTATATCATCCTACAATTTTACCTCTAGACATTTGAGCCCGAAATTGCACAAGCTTTTCTTTGTTCCAGCGTTGCTTTAGACAGTCGCACCACTTCCGAAGCCAGAGAAGGGTGCTTGACCGCGCATTTTTCGTGCCATTGAAGTCGGCAGTGAGGACTTCTCATGCCATTTGCTGTCTTGCTAGCGATACCGACTATATAAGTCTTTATTCTCCGCGGTAAAAAGCGGAAACGTGAGTTGAAAACATCAATGATGTCTTTTTGTTGTTGCGAGAGTGCATGTCTCGCACATATTTTCGAAAGACACCTACCAAATATAGATAACCAGTTTTTTTATTCAATGACTTTTGACTACTGGCAGACTATAAGGTACGCAATATTCTTGACGATTCGTTCAGTGCATCAGGAAAATATCCAATTTCTGCCCTAATGGGGCATTTTCCGGCACGAATTTCTTTGCGGCAATTCTTACGACAATTCATGTCACTATCTTTCTGGATCTACGTCTGATTTTTGCCTAAATTCTTCAGGCGAACACTGTGTATATACTTGTCCAGCCTTTGAATTTTTTCTCGACTAGTGTAGAGAATAACTAAAAACATAATTTGAATTCACATTCATAACACGCATGGTTTAGCCAACAACAATTATGATTGACTACATGGCAGATAATTTCGTCTTCATCTTTTGATCATTGAAAACATATCTGCGTGGAACATTTTTGTAAGTACATATACAGCAGTGAATAAAATGAGCCAACTACAAAAGCAATGCACAGCAAACAACTTTCAAGTTAGGTGAGTCATGGCATAGATTTGATTTTTTACTCATAACTAATGATCGTAATGCCGACAGCAAATTTTCTGCCGGAATTTTTTCCGCAGTTCCGCGAATATAAACCCACTATTCATTTTCATCTATCGTGTCCGTGTGTTGGAAAGATGTGATCGGAAGGAAATCAACTACATCTGGTTCCACTGTGCATTATTATTGGTGTTTGCCTTTACTTATAAAAGTCGCCAATGATTACCCTTTGTCCATTGACGTTTATTGAAAGGTTTGAAATTGACCTGCTAAATATAACAGTAGATTTCTCCACTCAATGAGAAATCTGTGGAATCACAGCCTCGATTTGGGAAAGCGGCTGAGGCTTTGCTTCGCACCAAAGTCCACCTCCTGCATAAGACAGCAGCTGAACACAAGAAAAAACATATTATCGTACGATCTAACCTCTAGACATTGGAGCATGAAATTGCAGAAGCTTTTATTTCTTCCAGCGTTGCTTTAGACAGTCGCACCACTTCCGAAGCCGGAGAAGGGTGTGCGACCGCGCATTTTTCGCGCCATTGAAGTCGGCAGTGAGGACTTGTCATGCCATTCGCTGTCTTGCTAGCGACACCTAATATATCAGCCTTTATTCTCTGCGTTAAGGCGGAAACATGAGTTGAAAACATCAATGATGTCTTTTTGTTGTTGCGAGAGTAGATGTCTCGCACATATTTTCGAAAGACCCCTACCAAATAAAGATATGTCCGTTTCTTTATTCAACGACTTTTGAGTACTGGCAGACTATAGGGTACGCAATATTCTTGACAATTCATTCAGTGCATCAGTTAAATATCGAATTTTTGCCCTAATGGGGCATTTTCCGGCATGAATTTCTTTGCGGCAATTCTTACGACAATTCATGTCACTATCTTTCTGGATTTACGTCTGATGTTTGCCTAAATTCTTCAGGCGAACACTGTGTATATACTTGTCCAGCCTTTGAATTTCTCCTCGACTAGTGTCGAGAATAACTAATAACATAAATTGAATTCACATTAATAACGCGCATGGTTTAGCCAACAACAATTATGAACCACTACATGGCAGATTATCTCGCCTTCAACTTTTGATCATTGAAAACATATCTGCGTGGAACATTTTTGTGAGTACATATACAACAGTAAAGAAAATGAGCTAACTACAAAAGCAATGCACCGCAAACAACTTTCAAAATAGGTCAGTCATAGCATAGATATGATTTTTCACTCATAACTAATGACCGTAATACTGACAGCAAATTTTATGCCAAAATTTTTTCCGCATTTGCGCGAATATAAACCCAATATTCATTTTCATCTACTGTGTCCGTGTCTTGGAAAGATTTGATCGGGAGGAAATCGACTACATCTGGTTCCAATGTGCATTATTATTGGTGTTTGCCTTTACTTAGAAAAGTTGCCAATAATAACCCTTTGTCCATTGACGCTTGATGACAGGTTTGAAGTTGACCTGCTAAATATGTCAATTGGATTTCTCCACTCACTGAGAAATCTGTGGAATCAAAGCCTCAATTTGGGAAAGCCGCTTAGTCATTGCTTTGCACCGAAGTCGACCTCCTGCATAGGACAGCAGCTGAACACAAGAAATATTATCTTATCGTACAATATTACCTCTAGACATTAGATCCCAAAATTGCAGAAGCTTTTCTTTCTTCCAGCGTTGGTTTAGACAGTCGCACCACTTCCGAAGTCGGAGAAGCGTGCGCGACCGCGCATTTTTCGCGCCATTGAAGTCGGCAGTGAGGATGTCTCATGCCATTTGCTGTCTTGCGAGCGACACCGATTATATCAGCTTATAATCTCCGCGTTAAAAAGCGGAAACGTCAGTTGAAAATATCAATGATGTCTTTTTGTTGTTGCGAGAGTAGATATCTCGCACATATTTTCGAAAGACACCTACCAATTATACATATGTCAGTTTTTTTATTCAACGACTTTTGACTTCTGGCAGACTCTAAGGTACGCAATATTCTTGACAATTCGTTCAGTGCATCAGGAAGTTATCCAATTTCTGCCCTCATGGGGCATTTTCCGGCATGAGTTTCTTTGCGGCAATTCTTACGACAATTCATGTCACTATCTTTCTGGATCTACGTCTGATGTTTGCCTAAATTCTTCAGGCCTACACTGTGTATACACTTGTCCAGCCTTTGAATTTCTTCTCGACTAGTGTCGAGAATAACTAATAACATAATTTGAATTCACATTAATAACACGCGAGGTTTAGCCAACAACAATTATGAACGACTACATGGCAGACTATCTCGTCTTCAACTTTTGATTATTAAAAACATATCTGCGTGGAACATTTTTGTGAGTACATATACAACAGTTAGGAAAATGAGCTAACTACAAAAGCAATGAACCGAAAACAACTTTCAAAATAGGTCAGTCATAGCATAGATATGATTTTTCACTCATAACTAATGACCGTAATACCGACAGCAAATTTTCTGCCAGAATTTTTTCCGAAGTTGCGCGAATATAAACCCACTATATGTTTTCATCTTCCGTGTCCTTGTGTTGGAAAGATGTGATCGGGAGGAAATCGACTACATCTGGTTCCAATGTGGTTTATATTTGGTGTTTGCCTTTACTTAGAAAAGTTGCCAATGATTGCCTTTTGTCCATTGACGCTTGATGACTGGTTTGAAGTTGACCTGCTAAATATGTCAATTGGATTTCTCCACTCACTGAGAAATCTGTGGAATCAAAGCCTCAATTTGGGAAAGCCGCTTAGTCATTGCTTCGCACCGAAGTCGACCTCCTGCATTGGACAGCAGCTGAACACAAGAAATATTATATTATCGTACAATATTACCTCTAGACATTTGAGCCCAAAATTGCAGAAGCTTTTCTTTCTTTCAGCGTTGCTTTAGACAGTCGCACCACTTCCGAAGTCGGAAAAGCGTGCGCGACCGCGCATTTTTCGTGCCATTGAAGTCGGCAGTGAGGATGTCTCATGCCATTTGCTGTCTTGCGAGCGACACCGATTATATCAGCTTATAATCTCCGCGTTAAAAAGCGGAAACGTCAGTTGAATACATCAGTGATGTCTTTTTGTTGTTGCAAGAGTAGATGTCTCGCACATATTTTCGAAGGACACCTACCAAATATAGATATGTCAGTTTTTTTAAACGACTTTTGACTACTGGTAGACTATAAGGTACGCAATATTCTTGACAATTTATTCAGTTGACCAGGTAAATATCCAATTTCTGCCCTCATGGGGCATTTTCCGGCATGAGTTTCTTTGCGGCAATTCTTACGACAATTCATGTCACTATCTTTCTGGATCTACATCTGATGTTTGCCTAAATTCTTCAGGCGAACACTGTGTATATACTTGTCCAGCCTTTGAATTTCTTCTCGACTAGTGTCGAGAATAACTAACAACATAAATTGAATTCACATTATTAACGCGCATTGTTCAGCCAACAACAATTATGAACGACTACATGGCAGATTATTTTGTCTTCAACTTTTGATCATTGAAAACATATCTGCGTGGATAATTTTTGTGAGTACATATACAACAGTGAATAAAATGAGCTAACTACAAAGGCAATGCACAGCAAACAACTTTCAAAATAGGTCAGTCATGGCATAGATTTGATTTTTCAGTCATAACTAATGACCATAATACCGACAGCAAATTTTCTGCCAAAATTTTTTCCGCATTTGCGTGAATATAAACCCAATATTCATTTTCATCTACCGTGTCCGTGTGTTCGAAAGATGTGATCGGGAGGAAATCGACTACATCTGGTTCCAATGTGCATTATTATTGGTGTTTGCCTTTACTTAGAAAAGTTGCCAATAATTACCCTCTGTCCATTGACGCTTGATGAAAGGTTTGAAGTGGACCTGCTAAATATGACAATTGGATCTCTCCACTCACTGAGAAATCTGTGGAATCGCAGCCTCGATTTGGGAAAGCGGCCAGGTCTTTGCTTCGCACCAAAGTCCACCTCCTGCATAAGACAGCAGCTGAACACAAGAAAAAATATATTATCGTACATTCTTACCTCTAGACATTGGAGCCCGAAATTGCAGAAGCTTTACTTTCTTCCAGCGTTGATTTAGACAGTCGCACCACTTCCGAAGCCGGAGAATTGTGCGGGACCGCGCACTTTTCGGGCCATTGAAGTCGGCAGTGAGGACTTCTCATGCCTTTTGCTGTCTTGCTAGCGACACCAATTATATCAGCCTTTACTCTCCGCGTTAAAAAGCGGAAACGTGAGTTGAAAACATCAATGATGTCTTTTTGTTGTTGCGAGAATAAATGTCTCGCACATATTTTCGAAAGACACCTACCAAATATAGATATGTTCGTTTCTTTATTCAACGACTTTTGACTACTGGCACACTATAGGGTACGCAATATTCCTGACAATTCATTCAGTGCATCAGGTAAATATCCAATTTTTGCCCTCATGGGGCATTTTCTGGCATGATCTTCGTTGCAGCAATTATTACGACATTTCATGTCACTACCTTTCGGGATCTATGTCTGATTTTTGCCTAAATTCTTCAGGCGAACACTGTGTATATACTTGTCCAGCCTTTGAATTTCTTCTCGACTAGTGTCGAGAATAACTAAAAACATAATTTGAATTCACATTAATAACACGCATGGTTTAGCCAACAACAATTATGAACGACTACATGGCAGATAATCTCGTCTTCAACTTTTGATCATTAAAAACATATCTGCGTGGAACATTTTTGTGAGTACATATACAACAGTTAAGAAAATGAGCTAACTACAAAAGCAATGCACCGCAAACAACTTTCAAAATATGTCAGTCATAGCATAGATATGATTTTTCACTCATAACTAATGACCGTAATGCCGACAGCAAATTTTCTGCCAAAATTTTTTCCGCAATTGCGCGAATATAAACCCAATATTCATTTTCATCTACCGTGTCCGTGTGTTGGAAAGATGTGATCGGGAGGAAATCGACTACATCTGGTTCCAATGTGCATTATTATTGGTGTTTGCCTTTACTTAGAAAAGTTGCCAATAATTGCCTTTTGTCCATTGATGCTTATTGAAAGGTTTGAAATTGACCTGCTAAATATGACAATTAGATTTCTCCACTCACTGAGAAATATGTGGAATCACAGCCTAGATTTGGGAAAGACGCTGGGTGTTTGCTTCGCACCGAAGTCCACCTCCTGCATAAGACAGCAGCTGAACACAAGAAAAAATATATTATCGTACAAGCTTACCTCTAGACATTGGAGCCCAAAATTGCAGAAGCTTTTCTTTCTTCCAGCGCTGATTTAGACAGTCGCACCACTTCCGAAGCCGGAGAATTGTGCGGGACCGCGCACTTTTCGGGCCATTAAAGTCGGCAGTGAGGACTTCTCATGCCTTTTGCTGTCTTGCTAGCGACACCAATTATATCAGCCTTTACTCTCCGCGTTAAAAAGCGGAAACGTGAGTTGAAAACATCAATGATGTCTTTTTGTTGTTGCGAGAATAAATGTCTCGCACATATTTTCGAAAGACACCTACCAAATATAGATATGTTCGTTTCTTTATTCAACGACTTTTGACTACTGGCAGACTATAGGGTACGCAATATTCCTGACAATTCATTCAGTGCATCAGGTAAAAATTCAATTTTTGCCCTCATGGGGCATTTTCTGGCATGATCTTCTTTGCAGCAATTATTACGACATTTCATGTCACTACCTTTCTGGATCTATGTCTGATTTTTGCCTAAATTCTTCAGGCGAACACTGTGTATATACTTGTCCAGCCTTTGAATTTTTTCTCGACTAGTGTCGAGAATAACTAAAAACATAATTTGAATTCACATTATTAACACGCATGGTTTAGCCAACAACAATTATGAACGACTACATGGCAGATAATCTCGTCTTCAACTTTTGATCATTAAAAACATATCTGCATGGAACATTTTTGTGAGTACATATACAACAGTTAACAAAATGAGCTAACTACAAAAGCAATGCACCGCAAACAACTTTCAAAATATGTCAGTCATAGCATAGATATGATTTTTCACTCATAACTAATGACCGTAATACCGACAGCAAATTTTCTGCCAGAATTTTTTCCGAAGTTGCGCGAATATAAACCCACTATACATTTTCATCTTCCGTGTCCTTGTGTTGGAAAGATGTGATCGGGAGGAAATCGACTACATCTGGTTCCAATGTGCTTTATATTTGGTGTTTGCCTTTACTTAGAAAAGTTGCCAATGATTGCTTTTTGTCCATTGACGCTTATTGAAAGGTTTGAAATTGACCTGCTAAATATGACAATTAGATTTCCCCACTCACTGAGGAATATATGGAATCACAGCCTCGATTTGGGAAAGCCACTGGGTCTTTGCTTCGCACCGAAGTCCACCTCCTGCATAAGACAGCAGCTGAACACAAGAAAAAATATATTATCGTACAAGCTTACCTCTAGACATTGGAGCGCAAAATTGCAGAAGCTTTTCTTTCTTCCTGCGTTGCTTTAAACAGTCGCACCACTTCCGAAGCCGGAGAAGGGTGCGCAACCGCGCATTTTTCGTGCATTGAAGTCGGCAGTGAGGACTTCTCATGCAATTTGCTGTCTTGCTAGCGACACCGACTATATAAGTCTCTATTCTCCGCGGTAAAAAGCGGAAACGTGAGTTGAAAACATCAATGATGTCTTTTTGTTGTTGCGAGAGTAGATGTCTCGCACATATTTTCGAAGGACACCTACCAAATATGAATATGTGAGTTTTTTTATTCAATGACTTTTGACTACTGGCAGACTCTAAGGTACGCAATATTCTAGACAATTCATTCAGTGACCAGGTAAATATCCAATTTTTGCTCTCATGGGGCATTTTCCGGCATGATTTTCTTTGTGGCAATCTTACGACAATTCATGTATCTATCTTTATGGATCTACGTCTGATGTTTGCCTAAATTCTTCAGACCAACACTGTGTATACACTTGTCCAGCCTTTGAATTTCTTCTCGACTAGTGTCGAAAATAACTAAAAACATAATTTGAATTCACATTAATAACACGCATGGTTTAGCCAACAACAATTATGAACGACTACATGGCAGATTATCTCGTCTTCAACTTTTGATCATTAAAAACATATCTGCGTGGAACATTTTTGTGAGTATATATACAACAGTTAAGAAAATGAGCTAACTACAAAAGCAATGCACCGCAAACAACTTTCAAAATATGTCAGTCATAGCATAGATATGATTTTTCACTCATAACTAATGACCGTAATGCCGACAGCAAATTTTCTGCCAAAATTTTTTCCGCAATTGCGCGAATATAAACCCAATATTCATTTTCATCTACCGTGTCCGTGTGTTGGAAAGATGTGATCGGGAGGAAATCGACTACATCTGGTTCCAATGTGCATTATTATTGGTGTTTGCCTTTACTTATAAAAGTTGCCAATAATTGCCTTTTGTCCATTGATGCTTATTGAAAGGTTTGAAATTGACCTGCTAAATATGACAATTAGATTTCTCCACTCACTGAGAAATATGTGGAATCACAGCCTCGATTTGGTAAAGACGCTGGGTCTTTGCTTCGCACCGAAGTCCACCTCCTGCATAAGACAGCAGCTGAACACAAGAAAAAATATATTATCGTACAAGCTTACCTCTAGACATTGGAGCCTGAAATTGCAGAAGCTTTTCTTTCTTCCAGCACTGATTTAGACAGTCGCACCACTTCCGAAGCCGGAGAATTGTGCGGGACCGCGCACTTTTCGGGCCATTGATGTCGGCAGTGAGGACTTCTCATGCCTTTTGCTGTCTTGCTAGCGACACCAATTATATCAGCCTTTACTCTCCGCGTTAAAAAGCGGAAACGTGAGTTGAAAACATCAATGATGTCTTTTTGTTGTTGCGAGAATAATTGTCTCGCACATATTTTCGAAAGACACCTACCAAATATAGATATGTTCGTTTCTTTATTCAACGACTTTTGACTACTGGCAGACTATAGGGTACGCAATATTCCTGACAATTCATTCAGTGCATCAGGTAAATATCCAATTTTTGCCCTCATGGGGCATTTTCTGGCATGATCTTCTTTGCAGCAATTATTACGACATTTCATGTCACTACCTTTCTGGATCTATGTCTGATTTTTGCCTAAATTCTTGAGGCGAACACTGTGTATATACTTGCCCAGCCTTTGAATTTTTTCTCGACTAGTGTCGAGAATAACTAAAAACATAATTTGAATTCACATTAATAACACGCATGGTTTAGCCAACAACAATTATGAACGACTACATGGCAGATAATCTCGTCTTCAACTTTTGATCATTAAAAACATATCTGCATGGAACATTTTTGTGAGTACATATACAACAGTTAAGAAAATGAGCTAACTACAAAAGCAATGCACCGCAAACAACTTTCAAAATATGTCAGTCATAGCATAGATATGATTTTTCACTCATAACTAATGACCGTAATACCGACAGCAAATTTTCTGCCAGAATTTTTTCCGAAGTTGCGTGAATATAAACCCACTATACATTTTCATCTTCCGTGTCCTTGTGTTGGAAAGATGTGATCGGGAGGAAATCGACTACATCTGGTTCCAATGTGCTTTATATTTGGTGTTTGCCTTTACTTAGAAAAGTTGCCAATGATTGCTTTTTGTCCATTGACGCTTATTGAAAGGTTTGAAATTGACCTGCTAAATATGACAATTAGATTTCCCCACTCACTGAGGAATATATGGAATCACAGCCTCGATTTGGGAAAGCCTCTGGGTCTTTGCTTCGCACCGAAGTCCACCTCCTGCATAAGACAGCAGCTGAACACAAGAAAAAATATATTATCGTACAAGCTTACCTCTAGACATTGGAGCGCAAAATTGCAGAAGCTTTTCTTTCTTCCTGCGTTGCTTTAAACAGTCGCACCACTTCCGAAGCCGGAGAAGGGTGCGCAACCGCGCATTTTTCGCGCCATTGAAGTCGGCAGTGAGGACTTCTCATGCCATTTGCTGTCTTGCTAGCGACACCAAATATATCAGCCTTTATTCTCCGCGTTAAAAAGCGGAAAAGTGAGTTGAAAACATCAATGATGTCTTTTTGTTGTTGCGATAGTCGATGTCTCGCACATAATTTCGAAGGACACCTACCAAATATAGATATGTCATTTTTTTAATGACTTTTGACTACTGGCAGACTCTAAGGTACGCAATATTCTTGACAATTCATTCAGTTGACCAGGTAAATATCCAATTTTTGCCCTCAAGGTGCATTTTCAGGCATGATTTTCTTTGCGGCAATTCTTATGACAATTCATGTCACTCTCTTTCTGGATCTATGTCTGATGTTTGCCTAAATTCTTCGGGCAAACACTGTGTTTATACTTGTCCAGCCTTTGAATTTCTTCTCGACTAGTGTCGAGAATAACTAATAACATAATTTGAATTAACAATAATAACGCACGAGGTTTAGCCAACAACAATTATGAACGACTACATGGCAGATTATCTCGTCTTCAACTTTTGATCATTAAAAACATATCTGCGTGGAACATTTTTGTCAGTACAATACAACAGTGAATAAAATGAGCTAACTACAAAGGCAATGCACAGCAAACAACTTTCAAAATAGGTCAGTCATGGCATAGATTTGATTTTTCACTCATAACTAATGACCGTAATACCGACAGCAAATTTTCTGCCAAAATTTTTTCCACATTTGCGTGAATATAAACCCAATATTCATTTTCATCTACCGTGTCCGTGTGTTCGAAAGATGTGATCGGGAGGAAATCGACTACATCTGATTCCAATGTGCATTATTATTGGTGTTTGCCTTTACTTAGAAAAGTTGCCAATAATTACCCTCTGTCCATTGACGCTTGATGAAAGGTTTGAAGTGGACCTGATAAATATGACAATTGGATTTCTCCACTCACTGAGAAATCTGTGGAATCGCAGCCTCGATTTGGGAAAGCGGCCAGGTCTTTGCTTCACACCGAAGTCCACCTCCTGCATAAGACAGCAGCTGAACACAAGAAAAAATATATTATCGTACATTCTTACCTCTAGACATTGGAGCCCGAAATTGCAGAAGCTTTTCTTTCTTCCAGCGTTGATTTAGACAGCCGCACCCCTTCCGAAGCCGGAGAAGGGTGCCCGACCGCGCATTTTTCGTGCATTGAAGTCGGCAGTGAGGACTTCTCATGCCATTTGCTGTCTTGCTAACGACACCGACTATATAAGTCTCTATTCTCCGCGGTAAAAAGCGGAAACGTGAGTTGAAAACATCAATGATGTCTTTTTGTTGTTGCGAGAGTAGATGTCTCGCACATATTTTCGAAGGACACCTACCAAATATGAATATGTCAGTTTTTTTATTCAATGACTTTTGACTACTGGCAGACTCTAAGGTACGCAATATTCTAGACAATTCATTCAGTGACCAGGTAAATATCCAATTTTTGCTCTCATGGGGCATTTTCCGGCATGATTTTCTTTGTGGCAATCTTACGACAATTCATGTATCTATCTTTATGGATCTACGTCTGATGTTTGCCTAAATTCTTCAGACCAACACTGTGTATACACTTGTCCAGCCTTTGAATTTCTTCTCGACTAGTGTCGAGAATAACTAAAAACATATATTGAATTCACATTAATAACACGCATGGTTTAGCCAACAACAATTATGAACGACTACATGGCAGATTATCTCGTCTTCAACTTTTGATCATTAAAAACATATCTGCGTGGAACATTTTTGTCAGTACAATACAACAATGAATAAAATGAGCTAACTACAAAGGCAATGCACAGCAAACAACTTTCAAAATAGGTCAGTCATGGCATAGATTTGATTTTTCCCTCATAACTAATGACCGTAATACCGACAGCAAATTTTCTGCCAAAATGTTTTCCGCATTTGCGTGAATACAAACCCAATATTCATTTTCATCAACCGTGTCCGTGTGTTGGAAAGATGTGATCAGGAGGAAATCGACTACATCTGGTTCCAATGTGCATTAATATTGGTGTTTGCCTTTACTTAGAAAAGTTGCCAATAATTACCCTCTGTCCATTGACGCTTAATGAAAGGTTTGAAGTTGACCTGCTAAATATGTCAATTGGATTTCTCCACTCACTGAGAAATCTGTGGAATCAAAGCCTCAATTTGGGAAAGCCGCTGGGTCTTTGCTTTGCACCAAAGTCCACCTCCTGCATAGGACAGCAGCTGAACACAAGAAAAATATATTATCGTACAATCTTACCTCTAGACATTTGAGCACCAAATTGCAGAAGCTTTTCTTTCTTCCAGCGTTGCTTTAGACAGTCGCACAACTTCCGAAGTCGGAGAAGGGTGCGCGACCGCGCATTTTTCGCGCCATTAAAGTCGGCAGTGAGGATGTCTCATGCAATTTGCTGTCTTGCGAGCGACACCGAATATATCAGCTTTTAATCTCCGCGTTAAAAAGCGGAAACGTCAGTTGGAAATATCAATGATGTCTTTTTGTTGTTGCGATAGTCGATGTCTCGCACATAATTTCGAAGGACACCTACCAAATATAGATATGTCATTTTTTTAATGACTTTTGACTACTGGCAGACTCTAAGGTACGCAATATTCTTGACAATTCATTCAGTTGACCAGGTAAATATCCAATTTTTGCCCTCAAGGTGCATTTTCAGGCATGATTTTCTTTGCGGCAATTCTTATGACAATTCATGTCACTCTCTTTCTGGATCTATGTCTGATGTTTGCCTAAATTCTTCGGGCAAACACTGTGTTTATACTTGTCCAGCCTTTGAATTTCTTCTCGACTAGTGTCGAGAATAACTAATAACATAATTTGAATTAACAATAATAACGCACGAGGTTTAGCCAACAACAATTATGAACGACTACATGGCAGATTATCTCGTCTTCAACTTTTGATCATTAAAAACATATCTGCGTGGAACATTTTTGTCAGTACAATACAACAGTGAATAAAATGAGCTAACTACAAAGGCAATGCACAGCAAACAACTTTCAAAATAGGTCAGTCATGGCATAGATTTGATTTTTCACTCATAACTAATGACCGTAATACCGACAGCAAATTTTCTGCCAAAATTTTTTCCACATTTGCGTGAATATAAACCCAATATTCATTTTCATCTACCGTGTCCGTGTGTTCGAAAGATGTGATCGGGAGGAAATCGACTACATCTGATTCCAATGTGCATTATTATTGGTGTTTGCCTTTACTTAGAAAAGTTGCCAATAATTACCCTCTGTCCATTGACGCTTGATGAAAGGTTTGAAGTGGACCTGATAAATATGACAATTGGATTTCTCCACTCACTGAGAAATCTGTGGAATCGCAGCCTCGATTTGGGAAAGCGGCCAGGTCTTTGCTTCACACCGAAGTCCACCTCCTGCATAAGACAGCAGCTGAACACAAGAAAAAATATATTATCGTACATTCTTACCTCTAGACATTGGAGCCCGAAATTGCAGAAGCTTTTCTTTCTTCCAGCGTTGATTTAGACAGCCGCACCCCTTCCGAAGCCGGAGAAGGGTGCCCGACCGCGCATTTTTCGTGCATTGAAGTCGGCAGTGAGGACTTCTCATGCCATTTGCTGTCTTGCTAACGACACCGACTATATAAGTCTCTATTCTCCGCGGTAAAAAGCGGAAACGTGAGTTGAAAACATCAATGATGTCTTTTTGTTGTTGCGAGAGTAGATGTCTCGCACATATTTTCGAAGGACACCTACCAAATATGAATATGTCAGTTTTTTTATTCAATGACTTTTGACTACTGGCAGACTCTAAGGTACGCAATATTCTAGACAATTCATTCAGTGACCAGGTAAATATCCAATTTTTGCTCTCATGGGGCATTTTCCGGCATGATTTTCTTTGTGGCAATCTTACGACAATTCATGTATCTATCTTTATGGATCTACGTCTGATGTTTGCCTAAATTCTTCAGACCAACACTGTGTATACACTTGTCCAGCCTTTGAATTTCTTCTCGACTAGTGTCGAGAATAACTAAAAACATATATTGAATTCACATTAATAACACGCATGGTTTAGCCAACAACAATTATGAACGACTACATGGCAGATTATCTCGTCTTCAACTTTTGATCATTAAAAACATATCTGCGTGGAACATTTTTGTCAGTACAATACAACAATGAATAAAATGAGCTAACTACAAAGGCAATGCACAGCAAACAACTTTCAAAATAGGTCAGTCATGGCATAGATTTGATTTTTCCCTCATAACTAATGACCGTAATACCGACAGCAAATTTTCTGCCAAAATGTTTTCCGCATTTGCGTGAATACAAACCCAATATTCATTTTCATCAACCGTGTCCGTGTGTTGGAAAGATGTGATCAGGAGGAAATCGACTACATCTGGTTCCAATGTGCATTAATATTGGTGTTTGCCTTTACTTAGAAAAGTTGCCAATAATTACCCTCTGTCCATTGACGCTTAATGAAAGGTTTGAAGTTGACCTGCTAAATATGTCAATTGGATTTCTCCACTCACTGAGAAATCTGTGGAATCAAAGCCTCAATTTGGGAAAGCCGCTGGGTCTTTGCTTTGCACCAAAGTCCACCTCCTGCATAGGACAGCAGCTGAACACAAGAAAAATATATTATCGTACAATCTTACCTCTAGACATTTGAGCACCAAATTGCAGAAGCTTTTCTTTCTTCCAGCGTTGCTTTAGACAGTCGCACAACTTCCGAAGTCGGAGAAGGGTGCGCGACCGCGCATTTTTCGCGCCATTAAAGTCGGCAGTGAGGATGTCTCATGCAATTTGCTGTCTTGCGAGCGACACCGAATATATCAGCTTTTAATCTCCGCGTTAAAAAGCGGAAACGTCAGTTGGAAATATCAATGATGTCTTTTTGTTGTTGCGAGAGTAGATATCTCGCACATATTTTCGAAAGACACCTACCAATTATAGATATGTCAGTTTTCTTATTCAACGACTTTTGACTACTGGCAGACTATAAGGTACGCAATATTCTTGACAATTCGTTCAGTGCATCAAGAAAATATCCAATTTCTGCCCTCATGGGGCATTTTCCGGCATGAGTTTCCTTGCGGCAATTCTTACGACAATTCATGTCACTATCTTTCTGGATCTACGTCTGATCTTTGCCTAAATTCTTCAGGCGAACACTGTGTATATACTTGTCCAGCCTTTGAATTTCTTCTCGACTAGTGTCGAAAATAACTAACAACATAAATTGAAATCGCATTATTACCGCGCATGTTTCAGCCAACAACAATTATGAACGACTACATGGCAGATTATGTTGTCTTCAACTTTTGATCATTGGAAACATATCTGCGTGGATAATTTTTGTGAGTACATATACTACAGTGAATAAAATGAGCTAACTACAAAGGCAATGCACAGCAAACAACTTTCAAAATAGGTCAGTCATGGCATAGATTTGATTTTTCACTCATAACTAATGACCGTAATACCGACAGCAAATTTTCTGCCAAAATTTTTTCCGCATTTGCGCGAATATAAACCCAATATTCATTTTCATCTACCGTGTTCGTGTGTTGGAAAGATGTGATTGGGAGGAAATCGACTACATCTGGTTCCAATGTGCATTATTATTGGTGTTTGCCTTTACTTAGAAAAGTTGCCAATAATTGCCTTTTTTCCATTGATGCTTATTGAAAGGTTTGAAATTGACCTGCTAAATATGACAATTAGATTTCTCCACTCACTGAGAAATATGTGGAATCACAGCCTCGATTTGGGAAAGACGCTGGGTCTTTGCTTCGCACCGAAGTCCACCTCCTGCATAAGACAGCAGCTGAAGACAAGAAAAATATATTATCGTACATTCTTACCTCTAGACATTGGAGCCCGAAATTGCAGAAGCTTTTCTTTCTTCCAGCGTTGATTTAGACAGCCGCACCCCTTCCGAAGCCGGAGAAGGGTGCCCGACCGCGCATTTTTCGTGCATTGAAGTCGGCAGTGAGGACTTCTCATGCCATTTGCTGTCTTGCTAACGACACCGACTATATAAGTCTCTATTCTCCGCGGTAAAAAGCGGAAACGTGAGTTGAAAACATCAATGATGTCTTTTTGTTGTTGCGAGAGTAGATGTCTCGCACATATTTTCGAAGGACACCTACCAAATATGAATATGTCAGTTTTTTTATTCAATGACTTTTGACTACTGGCAGACTCTAAGGTACGCAATATTCTAGACAATTCATTCAGTGACCAGGTAAATATCCAATTTTTGCTCTCACAGGGCATTTTCCGGCATAATTTTCTTTGTGGCAATCTTACGACAATTCATGTATCTATCTTTATGGATCTACGTCTGATGTTTGCCTAAATTCTTCAGACCAACACTGTGTATACACTTGTCCAGCCTTTGAATTTCTTCTCGACTAGTGTCGAGAATAACTAAAAACATATATTGAATTCACATTAATAACACGCATGGTTTAGCCAACAACAATTATGAACGACTACATGGCAGATTATCTCGTCTTCAACTTTTGATCATTAAAAACATATCTGCGTGGAACATTTTTGTCAGTACAATACAACAATGAATAAAATGAGCTAACTACAAAGGCAATGCACAGCAAACAACTTTCAAAATAGGTCAGTCATGGCATAGATTTGATTTTTCCCTCATAACTAATGACCGTAATACCGACAGCAAATTTTCTGCCAAAATGTTTTCCGCATTTGCGTGAATACAAACCCAATATTCATTTTCATCAACCGTGTCCGTGTGTTGGAAAGATGTGATCAGGAGGAAATCGACTACATCTGGTTCCAATGTGCATTAATATTTGTGTTTGCCTTTACTTAGAAAAGTTGCCAATAATTACCCTCTGTCCATTGACGCTTGATGAAAGTTTTGAAGTGGGCCTGCTAAATATGACAATTGGATTTCTCCACTCACTGAGAAATCTGTGGAATCAAAGCCTCAATTTGGGAAAGCCGCTGGGTCATTGCTTCGCACTGAAGTCCACCTCCTTCATAGGACAGCAGCTGAACACAAGAAAAATTATATAATCGTACAATTCTACCTCTAGACATTTGAGCCCGAAATTGCAGAAGCTTTTCTTTCTTCCAGCGTTGATTTAGACAGTCGCAGCACTTCCGAAGCCGGAGAATTGTGCGGGACCGCGCACTTTTCGCGCCATTGAAGTCGGCAGTGAGGACTTCTCATGCCTTTTGCTGTCTTGCTAGCGACACCGATTATATCAGCTTATAATCTCCGCGTTAAATAGCGGAAACGTTAGTTGAAAACATCAATGATGTCTTTTTGTTGTTGCAAGAGTAGATATCTCGCACATATTTTCGAAAGACACCTACCAATTATACATATGTCAGTTTTTTTATTCAACGACTTTTGACTTCTGGCAGACTATAAGGTACGCAATATTCTTGACAATTCGTTCAGTGCATCAAGAAAATATCCAATTTCTGCCCTCATGGGGCATTTTCCGGCATGAGTTTCCTTGCGGCAATTCTTACGACAATTCATGTCACTATCTTTCTGGATCTACGTCTGATCTTTGCCTAAATTCTTCAGGCGAACACTGTGTATATACTTGTCCAGCCTTTGAATTTCTTCTCGACTAGTGTCGAAAATAACTAACAACATAAATTGAAATCACATTATTACCGCGCATGGTTCAGCCAACAACAATTATGAACGACTACATGGCAGATTATGTTGTCTTCAACTTTTGATCATTGGAAACATATCTGCGTGGATAATTTTTGTGAGTACATATACAACAGTGAATAAAATGAGCTAACTACAAAGGCAATGCACAGCAAACAACTTTCAAAATAGGTCAGTCATGGCATAGATTTGATTTTTCACTCATAACTAATGACCGTAATACCGACAGCAAATTTTCTGCCAAAATTTTTTCCGCATTTGCGCGAATATAAACCCAATATTCATTTTCATCTACCGTGTTCGTGTGTTGGAAAGATGTGATTGGGAGGAAATCGACTACATCTGGTTCCAATGTGCATTATTATTGGTGTTTGCCTTTACTTAGAAAAGTTGCCAATAATTGCCTTTTTTCCATTGATGCTTATTGAAAGGTTTGAAATTGACCTGCTAAATATGACAATTAGATTTCTCCACTCACTGAGAAATATGTGGAATCACAGCCTCGATTTGGGAAAGACGCTGGGTCTTTGCTTCGCACCGAAGTCCACCTCCTGCATAAGACAGCAGCTGAAGACAAGAAAAATATATTATCGTACAAGCTTACCTGTAGACATTGGAGCCCAAAATTGCAGAAGCTTTTCTTTCTTCCAGCGTTGCTTTAGACAGTCGCACCACTTCCGAAGCCGGAGAAGGGTGCGCGACCGCGCATTTTTCGTGCCATTGAAGTCGGCAGTGAGGACTTCTCATGTCATTTGTTGTCTTGCTAGCGACACCGACTATATAAGTCCTTATTCTCCGCGGTAAAAAGCGGAAACGTGAGTTGAAAACATCAATGATGTCTTTTTGTTGTTGCGAGAGTAGATGTCTCGCACATATTTTCGAAGGACACCTACCAAATATGAATATGTCAGTTTTTTTATTCAATGACTTTTGACTACTGGCAGACTCTAAGGTACGCAATATTCTAGACAATTCCTTCAGTTGACCAGATAAATATCCAATTTTTGCTCTCATGGGGCATATTCCGGCATAATTTTCTTTGTGGCAATTCTCACGACAATTCATGTATCTATCTTTATGGATCTATGTCTGATGTTTGCCTAAATTCTTCAGACCAACACTGTGTATACACTTGTCCAGCCTTTGAATTTCTTCTCGACTAGTGTCGAGAATAACTAACAACATAATTTGAATTCACATTAATAACGCACGAGGTTTAGCCAACAACAATTATGAACGACAACATGGCAGATTATCTCGTCTTCAACTTTTGATTATTAAAAACATATCTGCGTGGAACATTTTTGTGAGTACATATACAACAGTTAAGAAAATGAGCTAACTACAAAGGCAATGCACAGCAAACAACTTTCAAAATAGGTCAGTCATGGCATAGATTTGATTTTTCACTCATAACTAATGACCGTAATGCCGACAGCAAATTTTCTGCCAAAATTTTTTCCGCAATTGCGCGAATATAAACCCAATATTCATTTTCATCTACCGTGTCCGTGTGTTGGAAAGATGTGATCGGGAGGAAATCGACTACATCTGGTTCCAATGTGCATTATTATTGGTGTTTGCCTTTACTTAGAAAAGTTGCCAATAATTGCCTTTTGTCCATTGATGCTTTTTGAAAGGTTTGAAATTGACCTGCTAAATATGACAATTAGATTTCTCCACTCACTGAGAAATATGTGGGATCACAGCCTCGATTTGGGAAAGACGCTGGGTCTTTGCTTCGCACAGAAGTCCACCTCCTGCATAAGACAGCAGCTGAACACAAGAAAAAATATATTATCGTACAAGCTTACCTCTAGACATTGGAGCCCAAAATTGCAGAAGCTTTTCTTTCTTCCAGCGTTGATTTAGACAGTCGCACCACTTCCGAAGCCGGAGAATTGTGCGGGACCGCGCACTTTTCGGGCCATTGAAGTCGGTAGTGAGGACTTCTCATGCCTTTTGCTGTCTTGCTAGCGACACCAATTATATCAGCCTTTACTCTCCGCGTTAAAAAGCGGAAACGTGAGTTGAAAACATCAATGATGTCTTTTTGTTGTTGCGAGAATAAATGTCTCGCACATATTTTCGAAAGACACCTACCAAATATAGATATGTTCGTTTCTTTATTCAACGACTTTTGACTACTGGCAGACTATAGGGTACGCAATATTCCTGACAATTCATTCAGTGCATCAGGTAAATATCCAATTTTTGCCCTCATGGGGCATTTTCTGACATGATCTTCTTTGCAGCAATTATTACGACATTTCATGTCACTACCTTTCTGGATCTATGTCTGATTTTTGCCTAAATTTTTCAGGCGAACACTGTGTATATACTTGTCCAGCCTTTGAATTTCTTCTCGACTAGTGTCGAGAATAACTAAAAACATAATTTGAATTCACATTAATAACACGCATGGTTTAGCCAACAACAATTATGAACGACTACATGGCAAATAATCTCATCTTCAACTTTTGATCATTAAAAACATATCTGCGTGGAACATTTTTGTGAGTACATATACAACAGTTAAGAAAATGAGCTAACTACAAAAGCAATGCACCGCAAACAACTTTCAAAATATGTCAGTCATAGCATAGATATGATTTTTCACTCATAACTAATGACCGTAATACCGACAGCAAATTTTCTGCCAGAATTTTTTCCGAAGTTGCGCGAATATAATCCCACTATACATTTTCATCTTCCGTGTCCTTGTGTTGGAAAGATGTGATCGGGAGGAAATCGACTACATCTGGTTCCAATGTGCTTTATATTTGGTGTTTGCCTTTACTTAGAAAAGTTGCCAATGATTGCCTTTTGTCCATTGACGCTTATTGAAAGGTTTGAAATTGACCTGCTAAATATGACAATTAGAATTCCCCACTCAGTGAGGAATATATGGAATCACAGCCTTGATTTGGGAAAGCCACTGGGTCTTTGCTTCGCACCGAAGTCCACCTCCTGCATAGGACAGCACCTGAACACAAGAAATATTATATTATCGTACAATCTTACCTCTAGACATTTGAGCCCAAAATTGCAAGAGCTTTTTTTTCTTCCAGCAATGCTTTAGACAGTCGCACCACTTCCGAAGTCGGAGAAGGGTGCGCGACCGCGCATTTTTCGCGCCATTGAAGTCGGCAGTGAGGATGTCTCATGCCATTTGCTGTCTTGCGAGCGACACCGATTATATCAGCTTATAATCTCCGCGTTAAATAGCGGAAACGTCAGTTGAAAATATCAATGATGTCTTTTTGTTGTTGCGAGAGTAGATATCTCGCACATATTTTCGAAAGACACCTACCAATTATACATATGTCAGTTTTTTTATTCAACGACTTTTGACTTCTGGCAGACTATAAGGTACGCAATATTCTTGACAATTCGTTCAGTGCATCAGGAAAATATCCAATTTCTGTCCTCAAGGGGCATTTTCCGGCATGAGTTTCTTTGCGGCAATTCTTACGACAATTCATGTCACTATCTTTCTGGATCTACGTCTGATGTTTGCCTAAATTCTTCAGGCGAACACTGTGTATATACTTGTCCATCCTTTGAATTTCTTCTCGACTAGTGTCGAGAATAGCTAACAACATAAATTGAATTCACATTATTAACGCGCATGATTCAGCCAACAACAATTATGAACGACTACATGGCAGATTATCTTGTCTTCAACTTTTGATCATTGAAAACATATCTGCGTGGATAATTTTTGTGAGTACATATACAACAGTGAATAAAATGAGCTAACTACAAAGGCAATGCACAGCAAACAACTTTCAAAATAGGTCAGTCATGGCATAGATTTGATTTTTCACTCATAACTAATGACCGTAATGCCGACAGCAAATTTTCTGCCAAACTTTTTTCCGCATTTGCGCGAATATAAACCCAATATTCATTTTCATCTACCGTGTCCGTGTGTTGGAAAGATGTGATCGGGAGGAAATCGACTACATCTGGTTCTAATGTGCATTATTATTGGTGTTTGCCTTTACTGAGAAAAGTTGCCAATAATTGCCTTTTGTCCATTGATGCTTATTGAAAGGTTTGAAATTGACCTGCTAAATATGACAATTCGATTTCTCCACTCACTGAGAAATCTGTGGAATCAAAGCCTCAATTTGGGAAAGCCGCTTAGTCATTGCTTCGCACCGAAGTCGACCTCCTGCATTGGACAGCAGCTGAACACAAGAAATATTATATTATCGTACAATATTACCTCTAGACATTTGAGCCCAAAATTGCAGAAGCTTTTCTTTCTTCCAGCGTTGCTTTAGACAGTCGCACCACTTCCGAAGTCGGAATAGCGTGCGCGACCGCACATTTTTCGCGCCATTGAAGTCGGCAGTGAGGATGTCTCATGCCATTTGCTGTCTTGCGAGCGACACCGATTATATCAGCTTATAATCTCCGCGTTAAAAAGCGGAAACATCAGTTGAAAACATCAGTGATGTCTTTTTGTTTTTGCAAGAGTAGATGTCTCGCACATATTTTCGAAGGACACCTACCAAATATAGATATGTCAGTTATTTTATTCAACGACTTCTGACTACTGGCAGACTCTAAGGTACGCAATATTCTAGACAATTATTTCAGTTGACCAGGTAAATATCCAATTTTTGCTCTCGTGGGGCATTTTCTGGCATGATTTTCTTTGTGGCAATTCTTACGACAATTCATGTCACTATCTTTATGGATCTACGTCTGATGTTTGCCTAAAGTCTTCAGGCCAACACTGTGTATACACTTCTCCAGCCTTTGAATTTCTTCTCGACTAGTGTCGAGAATAACTAATAACTAAATTTGAATTCACATTAATAACGCGCGAGGTTTAGCCAACAACAATTATGAACGACTACATGGCAGATTACCTCGTCTTCAACTTTTGATTATTAAAAACATATCTGCGTGGAACATTTTTGTGAGTACATATACAATAGTTAAGAAAATGAGCTAACTACAAAAGCAATGCACCGCAAACAACTTTCCAAATAGGTCAGTCATAGCATAGATATGATTTTTCACTTATAACTAATGACCGTAATACCGACAGCAAATTTTCTGCCAAAATTTTTTCCGCATTTGCGCGAATATAAACCCACTATACATTTTCATCTTCCGTGACCTTGTGTTGGAAAGATGTGATCGGGAGGAAATCGACTACATCTGGTTCCAATGTGCTTTATATTTGGTGTTTGCCTTTACTTAGAAAAGTTGCCAATGATTGCCTTTTGTCCATTGATGCTTATTGAAAGGTTTGAAATTGACCTGCTAAATATGACAATTAGATTTGTCCACTCACTGAGAAATATGTGGAATCACAGCCTCAATTTGGGAAAGCCGCTGGGTCTTTGCTTCGCACCGAAGTCCACCTCCTCAATAAGACAGCAGCTGAACACAAGAAAAAATATATTATCGTACAAGCTTACCTCTAGACATTGGAGCACAAAAATGCAGAAGCTTTTCTTTCTTCCAGCGTTGCTTTAAACAGTCGCACCACTTCCGAAGCCGGAGAAGGGTGCTTAACCGCGCATTTTTCGCGCCATTGAAGTCGGCAGTGAGGACTTCTCATGCCATTTGCTGTCTTGCTAGCGACACCAAATATATCAGCCTTTATTCCCCGCGTTAAAAAGCGGAAAAGTGAGTTGAAAACAACAATGATGTCTTTTTGTTGTTGCGATAGTAGATGTCTCGCACATAATTTCGAAATACACCTACCAAGTATAGATATGCCATTTTTTTTATTCAACGACTTTTGACTACTGGCAGACTCTAAGGTACGCAATATTCTTGACAATTCATTCAGTTGACCAGGTAAATATCCAATTTTTGCCCTCATGGGGCATTTTCAGGCATGATTTTCTTTGCGGCAATTCTTACGACAATTCATGTCACTCTCTTTCTGGATCTATGTCTGATGTTTGCCTAAATTCTTCAGGCAAACACTGTGTTTATACTCTCCAGCCTTTGAATTTCTTCTCGACTAGTGTAGAGAATAACTAAAGACATAATTTGAATTCACATTAATAACGCGCATGGTTTAGCCAACAACAATTATGAACGACTGCATAGCAGATTATCTCGTCTCCAACTTTTGATCATTGAAAACATATCTGCGTGGAACATTTTTGTCAGTACATATACAACAGTGAATAAAATGAGCTAACTACAAAGACAATGCACAGCAAACAACTTTCAAAATAGGTCAGTCATGGCATAGACTTCATTTTTCACTCATAACTAATGACAGTAATACCGACAGCAAACTTTCTGCCAGAATTGTTTCCGCAGTTGCGCGAATAAAACCCACTATTCATTTTCATCTAGCGTGTCCTTGTGTTGGAAAGATGTGATCGGGAGGAAATCGACTACATCTGGTTCCAATGTGCTTTATTATTGGTGTTTGCCTTTACTTAGAAAAGTTGCCAATGATTGCCTTTTGTCCATTGACGCTTATTGAAAGGTTTGAAATTGACCTGCTAAATATGACAATTAGACTTCTCCACTCACTGAGAAATATGTGGAATCACAGCCTCGATTTGGGAAAGCCGCTGGGTCTTTGCTTCGCACCGAAGTCCACCTCCTGCATTAGACAGCAGCTGAACACAAGAAAAAATATATTATCGTACAAGCTTACCTCTAGACATTGGAGCCCAAAATTGCAGAAGCTTTTCTTTCTTCCAGCGTTGCTTTAGACAGTCGCACCACTTCCGAAGCCGGAGAAGGGTGCGCGACCGCGCATATTTCGTGCCATTGAAGTCGACAGTGAGGACTTCTCATGCCATTTGCTGTCTTGCTAGCGACAACGACTGTATAAGTCTTTATTCTCCGCGGTAAAAAGCGGAAACGTGAGTTGAAAACATCAATGATGTCTTTTTGTTGTTGCGAGAGTAGATGTCTCGCACATATTTTCGAAGGACGCCTACCAAATATGAATAAATCAGTTTTTTTATTGAATGACTTTTGATTACTGGCAGACTATAAGGTACGCAATATTCTAGACAATTCATTCAGTTGACCAGGTAAATATCCAATTTTTGCTCTCATGTGGCATTTTCCGGCATGATTTTCTTTGTGGCAATTCTTACGACAATTCATGTCACTATCTTTATGGATCGACGTCTGATGTTTGCCTAAAGTCTTCAGGCCAACACTGTGTATACACTTGTCCAGCCTTTCAATTTCTTCTCGACTAGTGTCGAGAATAACTAATAACTAAATTTGAATTCACATTAATAACGCGCGAGATTTAGCCAACAACAATTATGAACAACTACATGGCAGATTACCTCGTCTCCAACTTTTGATCTTTGAAAACATATCTGCGTGGAACATTTTTGTCAGTACATATACAACAGTGAATAAAATGAGCTAACTACAAAAGCAATGCACCGCAAACAACTTTCAAAATAGGTCAGTCATAGCATAGATATTATTTTTCACTCATAACTAATGACCATAATACCGACAGCAAATTTTCTGCCAGAATTTTTTCCACAGTTGCGCGAATATAAACCCACTATACATTTTCATCTTCCGTGTCCTTGTGTTGGAAAGATGTGATCGAGGGAAATCGAATACATCTGGTTCCAATGTGCTTTATATTTGGTGTTTGCCTTTACTTAGAAAAGTTTCCAATGATTGCCTTTTGTCCATTGACGCTTATTGAAAGGTTTGAAATTGACCTGCTAAATATGACAATTAGATTTCCCCACTCACTGAGAAATATATGGAATCACAGCCTCGATTTGGGAAAGCCGCTGGGTCTTTGCTTCGCACTGAAGTCCACCTCCTGCATAAGACAGCAGCTGAACACAAGAAAAAATATATTATCGTACAAGCTTACCTCTAGACATTGGAGCGCAAAAATGCAGAAGCTTTTCTTTCTTCCAGCGTTGCTTTAAACAGTCGCACCACTTCCGAAGCCGGAGAAGGGTGCGCAACCGCGCATTTTTCGCGCCATTGAAGTCGGCAGTGAGGACTTCTCATGCCATTTGCTGTCTTGCTAGCGACACCAAATATATCAGCCTTTATTCCCCGCGTTAAAAAGCGGAAAAGTGAGTTGAAAACAACAATGAGGTCTTTTTGTTGTTGCGATAGTAGATGTCTCGCACATAATTTCGAAGGACACCTACCAAATATAGATATGCCATTTTTTTTATTCAACGACTTTTGACTACTGGCAGACTCTAAGGTACGCAATATTCTTGACAATTCATTCAGTTGACCAGGTAAATATCCAATTTTTGCCCTCATGGTGCATTTTCAGGCATGATTTTCTTTGCGGCAATTCTTACGACAATTCATGTCACTCTCTTTCTGGATCTATGTCTGATGTTTGCCTAAATTCTTCAGGCAAACACTGTGTTTATATTCTCCAGCCTTTGAATTTCTTCTCGACTAGTGTCGAGAATTACTAATAACTAAATTTGAATTCACATTAATAACGCGCGAGATTTCGCCAACAACAATTATGAACAACTACATGGCAGATTACCTCGTCTCCAACTTTTGATCTTTGAAAACATATCTGCGTGGAACATTTTTGCCAGTACATATAGAACAGTGAATAAAATGAGCTAACTACAAAAGCAATGCACCGCAAACAACTTTCAAAATAGGTCAGTCATAGCATAGATATGATTTTTCACTCATAACTAATGACCATAATACCGACAGCAAATTTTCTGCCAGAATTTTTTCCACAGTTGCGCGAATATAAACCCACTATACATTTTCATCTTCCGTGTCCTTGTGTTGGAAAGATGTGATCGAGGGAAATCGAATACATCTGGTTCCAATGTGCTTTATTATTGGTGTTTGCCTTTACTTAGAAAAGTTGCCAATGATTGCCTTTTGTCCATTGACGCTTATAGAAAGGTTTGAAATAGACCTGCTAAATATGACAATTAGACTTCTCCACTCACTGAGAAATATGTGGAATCACAGCCTCGATTTGGGAAAGCCGCTGGGTCTTTGCTTCGCACCGAAGTCCACCTCCTGCATAAGACAGCAGCTGAACACAAGAAAAAATATATTATCGTACAAGCTTACCTCTAGACATTGGAGCCCAAAATTGCAGAAGCTTTTCTTTCTTCCAGCGTTGCTTTAGACAGTCGCACCACTTCCGAAGCCGGAGAAGGGTGCGCGACCGCGCATTTTTCGTGCCATTGAAGTCGGCAGTGAGGACTTCTCATGCCATTTGCTGTCTTGCTAGCGACACTGACTATATAAGTCTTTATTCTCCGCGGTAAAAAGCGGAAACGTGAGTTGAAAACATCAATGATGTCTTTTTGTTGTTGCGATAGCAGATGTCTCGCACATAATTTCGAAGGACACCTACCAAATATAGATATGTCATTTTTTTTTATTTAATGACTTTTGACTACTGGCAGACTCTAAGGTACGCAATATTCCTGACAAATAATTCAGTTTACCAGGTAAATATCCAATTTTTGCCCTCATGGTGCATTTTCAGGCAAGATTTTCTTTGCGGCAATTCTTATGACAATTCATGTCACTCTCTTTCTGGATCTATGTCTGATGTTTGCCTAAATTCTTCAGGCAAACACTGTGTTTATACTTGCCAGCCTTTGAATTTCTTCTCGACTAGTGTAGAGAATAACTAAAAACATAATTTGAATTCACATTATTAACGCGCATGGTTTAGCCAACAACAATTATGAACGACTACATAGCAGATTATATCGTCTCCAACTTTTGATCATTGAAAACATATCTGCGTGGAACATTTTTGTCAGTACATATACAACAGTGAATAAAATGAGCTAACTGCAAAGGCAATGCACAGCAAACAACTTTCAAAATAGGTCAGTCATGGCATAGATTTGATTTTTCACTCATAACTAATGACAGTAATACCAACAGCAAACTTTCTGCCAGAATTGTTTCCGCAGTTGCGCGAATATAAACAACTATTCATTTTCATCTACCGTGTCCTTGTGTTGGAAAGATGTGATCGGGAGGAAATCGACTACATCTGGTTCCAATGAGCTTTATTATTGGTGTTTGCCTTTTTTTAGAAAAGTTGCCAATGATTGCCCTTTGTCCATTGACGCTTATTGAAAGGTTTGAAATTGACCTGCTAAATATGACAATTAGATTTCCCCACTCACTGAGAAAAATGTGGAATCACAGCCTCGATTTGGGAAAGCCGTTGGGTCTTTGCTTCGCACCGAAGTCCACCTCCTGCATAAGACAGCAGCTGAACACAAGAAAAAATATATTATCGTACAAGCTTACCTCTAGACATTGGAGCGCAAAATTGCAGAAGCTTTTCTTTCTTCCAGCGTTGCTTTAAACAGTCGCACCACTTCCGAAGCCGGAGAAGGGTGCGCAACCGCGCATTTTTGGCGCCATTGAAGTCGGCAGTGAGGACTTCTCATGCCAATTGCTGTCTTGCTAGCGACACCAAATATATCAGCCTTTATTCCCCGCGTTAAAAAGCGGAAAAGTGAGTTGAAAACATCAATGATGTCTTTTTGTTCTTGCGATAGTAGATGTCTCGCACGTAATATCGAAGGACACCTACCAAATATAGATATGCCATTTTTTTTATTCAACGACTTTTGACTACTGGCAGACTCTAAGGTACGCAATATTCTTGACAATTCATTCAGTTGACCAGGTAAATATCCAATTTTTGCCCTCATGGGGCATTTTCAGGCATGATTTTCTTTGCGGCAATTCTTACGACAATTCATGTCACTCTCTTTCTGGATCTATGTCTGATGTTTGCCTAACTTCTTCAGGCAAATACTGTGTTTATACTCTCCAGCCTTTGAATTTCTTCTCGACTAGTGTAGAGAATAACTAAAAACATAATTTGAATTCACATTAATAACGCGCATGGTTTAGCCAACAACAATTATGAACGACTGCATAGCAGATTATCTCGTCTCCAACTTTTGATCATTGAAAACATATCTGCGTGGAACATTTTTGTCAGTACATATCCAACAGTGAATAAAATGAGCTAACTACAAAGGCAATGCACAGCAAACAACTTTCAAAATAGGTCAGTCATGGCATAGATTTCATTTTTCACTCATAACTAATGACAGTAATACCGACAGCAAACTTTGTGCCAGAATTGTTTCCGCAGTTGCGCGAATATAAACCCACTATTCATTTTCATCTACCGTGTCCTTGTGTTGGAAAGATGTGATCGGAAGGAAATCGACTAGATCTGGTTCCAATGTGCATTATTATTGGTGTTTTCCTTTACTTAGAGAAGTTGCAAATAATTACCCTTTGTCCATTGACGCTTAATGAAAGGTTTGAAATTGACCTGCTAAGTATGATAATTAGATTTCTCCACTCACTGAGAAATATGTGGAATCACAGCCTCGATTTGGGAAAGCCGCTGGGTCTTTGCTTCGCAACGAAGTCCACCTCCTGCATAAGACAGCAGCTGAACACAAGAAAAAATATATTATCGTACAAGCTTACCTCTAGACATTGGAGCCCAAAATTGCAGAAGCTTTTCTTTCTTCCAGCGTTGCTTTAGACAGTCGCACCACTTCCGAAGCCGGAGAAGGGTGCTCGACCGCGCATTTTTCGTGCCATTGAAGTCGGCAGTGAGGACTTCTCATGCCATTTGCTGTCTTGCTAGCGACACCAAATATATCAGCCTTTATTCTCCGCGTTAAAAAGCGGAAAAGTGAGTTGAAAACATCAATGATGTCTTTTTGTTGTTGCGAGAGTAGATTTCTCGCACATAATTTCGAAGGACACCTACCAAATATAGATATGTCATTTTTTTATTCAACGACTTTTGACTACTGGCAGACTCTAAGGTACGCAATATTCTTGACAGTTCGTTCAGTTGACCGGGTAAATATCCAATTTTGGCCCTCATGGGGCAATTTCAGGCATTATTTTCTTTGCGGCAATTTTTACGACAATTCATGTCACTATCTTTCTGGATCTACGTCTGATGTTTGCCTAAATTCATCAGGCGAACACTGTGTATATACTTGTCCAGCCTTTGAATTTCTTCTCGACTAGTGTAGAGAATAACTAAAAACAGATTTTAAATTAACAATAATAACGCGCATGGTTTAGCCAACAACAATTATGAACGACTACATAGCAGATTATCTCGTCTTCAACTTTTGATCATTGAAAACATATCTGCGTGGAAAATTTCGTTCACTCACTTCACTCACTTGTCCGCGTGAAAAAGCGGAAAAGTGAGTTGAAAACATCAATCATGTCTTTTTTGTTGTTGCGAGAGTAGATGTCTTGCACATAATTTCGAAGGACACCTACCAAATATAGATATGTCATTTTTTTTATTCAACGACTTTTGACTACTGGCAGACTCCAAGGTACGCAATATTCTTGATAATTCATTCAGTTGACCAGGTAAATATCCAATTTTTGCCCTTATGGGGCATTTTCAGGCATGATTTTCTTTGCGGCAATTCTTACGACAATTCATGTCACTCTCTTTCTGGATCTATGTCTGATGTTTGCCTAAATTCTTCAGGCAAACACTGTGTATATACTTGCCAGCCTTTGAATTTCTTCTCGACTAGTGTAGAGAATAACTAAAAACAGATTTTAAATTAACAATAATAACGCGCATGGTTTAGCCAACAACAATTATGAACGACTACATAGCAGATTATCTCGTCTTCAACTTTTGATCAGTGAAAACATATCTGCGTGGAACATTTTGTCAGTACATATACAACAGTGAATAAAATGAGCTAACTACAAAGGCAATGCACAGCAAACAACTTTCAAATTAGGTCAGTCATGGCATAGATTTGATTTTTCACTCATAACTAATGACCATAATACTGACAGCAAATTTTCTGCCAAAATTTTTTCCGCATTTGTGCGAATATAAACCCAATATTCATTTTCATCTACCGTGTCCGTGTGTTGGAAAGATGTGATCGGGAGGAAATCGAGTACATCTGGTTCCAATGTGCATTAATATTGGTGTCTGCCTTTACTTAAAAAAGTTGCCAATAATTACCCTTTGTCCATTGACGCTTGATGAAAGGTTTGAAGTTCACCTGCTAAATATGTCAATTGGATTTCTCCACTCACTGAGAAATCTGTGGAATCAAAGCCTCAATTTGGGAAAGCCGCTTAGTCATTGCTTCGCACCGAAGTCAACCTCCTGCATAGGACAGCAGCTGAACACAAGAAATATTATATTATCGTACAATCTTACCTCTAGACATTTGAGCCCAAAATTACAGAAGCTTTTCTTTCTTCCAGCGTTGCTTTAGACAGTCGCACCGCTTCCGAAGTCGGAGAAGGGTGCGCGACCGCGCATTTTTCGCGCCATTGAAGTCGGCAGTAAGGATGTCTCATGCCATTTGCTGTCTTGTGAGCGACACCGATTATATCAGCTTATAATCTCCGCGTTAAAAAGCGGAAACTTCAGTTGAAAATATCAATGATGTCTTTTTCTTGTTGCGAGAGTAGATATCTCGCACATATTTTCGAAAGACACCTACCAATTATACATATGTCAGTTTTTTTATTCAACGACTTTTGACTTCTCGCAGACTCTAAGGTACGCAATATTCTTGACAATTCGTTCAGTTGACCAGGTAAATATCAAATTTTTGCCCTCATGGGGCATTTTCAGGCATGCTTTTCTTTGCGGCAATTCTTACGACAATTCATGTCACTATCTTTCTGGATCTACGTCTGATGTTTGCTGAATTCTTCAGGCCAACACTGTGTATACACTTGTCCAGCCTTTGAATTTCTTCTCGACTAGTGTCGAGAATAACTAATAACATAATTTGAATTCACATTATTAACGCGTGAGGTTTAGCCAACAACAATTATGAACGACTACATGGCAGATTATCTCGTATTCAACTTTTGATCATTAAAAACATATCTGCGTGGAACATTTTTGTCAGTACATATACAACAGTGAATAAAATGAGCTAACTACAAAGGCAATGCACAGCAAACAACTTTCAAAATAGGTCAGTCATGGCATAGATTTGATTTTTCACTCATAACTAATGACAGTAATACCGACAGCAAACTTTCTGCCTGAATTTTTTCCGCAGTTGCGCGAATATAAACCCACTATTCAGTTTCATCTACCGTGTCCGTGTGTTGGAAAGATGTGATCGGGAGGAAATCGACTACATCTGGTTCCAATGTGCATTATTATTGGTGTTTGCCTTTACTTAGAAAAGTTGCCAAAAATTACCCTTTGTCTATTGACGCCTAATGAAAGGTTTCAAGTTGACCTGCTAAATATGTCAATTGGATTTCTCCACTCACTGAGAAATCTGTGGAATCAAAGCCTCAATTTGGGAAAGCCGCTGGGTCTTTGCTTCGCACCAAAGTCCACCTCCTGCATAGGACAGCAGCTGAACACAAGAAAAATTATATTATCGTACAATCTTACCTCTAGACATTTGAGCACAAAATTGCAGAAGCTTTTCTTTCTTCCGGCGTTGCTTTAGACAGTCGCACCACTTCCGAAGTCGGAGAAGGGTGCGCGACCGCGCATTTTTCGCGCCATTGAAGTCGGCAGTGAGGATGTCTCATGCAATTTGCTGTCTTGCGAGCGACACCGAATATATCAGCTTATAATCTCCGCGTGAAAAAGCGGAAACGTCAGTTGGAAATATCAATGATGACTTTTTGTTGTTGCGAGAGTAGATATCTCGCACATATTTTCGAAAGACACCTACCAATTATAGATATGTCAGTTTTTTTTATTCAACGACTTTTGACTACTGGCAGACTATAAGGTACGCAATATTCTTGACAATTCGTTCAGTGCATCAGGAAAATATCCAATTTCTGCCCTCATGGGGCATTTTCCAGCATGAATTTCTTTGCGGCAATTCTTAGGACAATTCATGTCACTATCTTTCTGGATCTACGTCTGATGTTTGCCTAAATTCTTCAGGCGAACACTGTGTATATACTTGTCCAGCCTTTGAATTTCTTCTCGACTTGTGTCGAGAATAACTAATAACATAAATTGAATTCACATTATTAACGCGCATGGTTTAGCTAACAACAATTATGAACGACTACATGGCAGATTATCTCGTCTTCAACTTTTGATCATTGAAAACATATCTGTGTGGAACATTTTTGTGAGTACATATACAACAGTTAAGAAAATGAGCTAACTACAAGAGCAATGCACCGCAAACAACTTTCAAAATAGGTCAGTCATAGCATAGATATCATTTATCACTCATAACTAATGACCGTAATACCGACAGCGAATTTTCTGCCAGAATTTTTTCCGCAGTTGCGCGAGTATAAACTCACAATACATTTTCATCTACCGTGTCCTTGTGTTGGAAAGATGTTATCGGGAGGAAATCGACTACATCTGGTTCCAATGTGCTTTATATATGGTGTTTGCCTTTACTTAGAAAAGTTGCCAATGATTGCTTTTTGTCCATTGACGCTTACTGAAAGGTTTGGAAATGACCTGCTAAATATGACAATTAGATTTCTGCACTCACTGAGAAATATGTGGAATCACAGCCTCGATTTGGGAAAGGCGCTGAGTCTTTGCTTCGCACCGAAGTCCTCCTCCAGCATAAGATAGCAGCTGAACACAAGAAAAATATATTATCGTACAATTTTACCTATAGACATTGGAGCCCGAAATTGCAGAAGCTTTTCTTTCTTCCAGCGTTGCTTTAAACAGTCGCACCACTTCCGAAGCCGGAGAAGGGTGCGCGACCGCGCATTTTTCGCGCCATCGAAGTGGGCAGTGAGGACTTCTCATGCCATTTGCTGTGTTGCTAGCGACACCAAATATATCAGACTTTATTCTCCGCGTTAAAAAGCGGAAAAGTGAGTTTAAAACATCAATGATGTCTTTTTGTTGTTGCGAGAGTAGATGTCTCGCACATAATTTCGAAGGACACCTACCAAATATAGATGTGTCATTTTTTTTTATTCAACGACTTTTGACTAATGGCAGACTCTAAGGTACGCAATATTCTTGACAATTCATTCAGTTGACCAGGTTAATATCCAATTTTTGCCCTCATGGGGCATTTTCAGGCATGATTTTCTTTGCGGCAATTCTTACGACAATTCATGTCACTCTCTTTCTGGATCTATGTCTGATGTTTGCCTAAATTCTTCAGGCAAACACTGTGTATATACTTGCCAGCTTTTGAATTTCTTCTCGACTAGTGTAGAGAATAACTGAAAACATAATTTGAATTCACAATAATAACGCGCATGGTTTAGCCAACAACAATTATGAACGACTACATAGCAGATTATCTCGTCTTCAACTTTTGATCATTGAAAACATATCTGCGTGGAACATTTTTGTCAGTACATATACAACAGTGAAAAAAATGAGCTAACTACAAAGGCAATGCACAGCAAACAACTTTCAAAATAGGTCAGTCATGGCATAGATTTGATTTTTCACTCATAACTAATGACAGTAATACCGACAGCAAACTTTCTGCCAGAATTGTTTCCGCAGTTGCGCGAATATAAACCCACTATTCATTTTCAACTACCGTGTCCTTGTCTTGGAAAGATGTGATCATGAGGAAATCGACTACATCTGGTTCCAATGTGCATTAATATTGGTGTTTGCCTTTACTTAGAAAAGTTGCCAATAATTACGCTTTGTCCATTGACGCTTGATGAAAGGTTTGAAGTTCACCTGCTAAATATGTCAATTGGATTTCTCCACTCACTGAGAAATCTGTGGAATCAAAGCCTCAATTTGGGAAAGCCGCTGGGTCTTTGCTTCGCACCAAAGTCCACCTCCTGCATAGGACAGCAGCTGAACACAAGAAAAATTATATTATCGTACAATCTTACCTCTAGACATTTGAGCACAAAATTGCAGAAGCTTTTCTTTCTTCCGGCGTTGCTTTAGACAGTCGCACCACTTCCGAAGTCGGAGAAGGGTGCGCGACCGCGCATTTTTCGCGCCATTGAAGTCGGCAGTGAGGATGTCTCATGCAATTTGCTGTCTTGCGAGCGACACCGAATATATCAGCTTATAATCTCCGCGTTAAAAAGCGGAAACGTCAGTTGAAAATATCAATAATGTCTTTTTGTTGTTGCGAGAGTAGATATCTCGCACATATTTTCGAAAGACACCTACCAATTATACATATGTCAGTTTTTTTATTCAACGACTTTTGACTTCTGGCAGACTATAAGGTACGCAATATTCTTGACAATTCGTTCAGTGCATCAGGAAAATATCCAATTTCTGCCCTCATGGGGCATTTTCCGGCATGAATTTCTTTGCGGCAATTCTTACGACAATTCATGTCACTATCTTTATGGATCTACATGTGATGTTTGTCTGAATTCTTCAGGCCAACACTGTGTATACACTTGTCCAGTCTTTGAATTTATTCTCGACTAGTGTAGAGAATAACTAAAAACATAATTTGAATTCACATTAATAATGCACATGGTTTAGCCAACAACAATTATGAACGACTACATAGCAGATTATCTCGTCTTCAACTTTTGATCATTAAAAACATATCTTCGTGGAACATTCTTGTCAGTACATATACAACAGTGAATAAAATGAGCTAACTACAAAGGCAATGCACAGTGAACAACTTTCAAATTAGGTCAGTCATGGCATAGATTTGATTTTTCACTCATAACTAATGACCGTAATACCGACAGCAAATTTTCTGCCAAAATTTTTTCCGCATTTGCGCGAATATAAACCCAATATTCTTTTTCATCTACCGTGTCCGTGTGTTGGAAAGATGTGATCGGGAGGAAATCGACTACATCTGGTTCCAATGTGCATTATTATTGGTCTTTGCCTTTACTTAGAAAAGTTTCCAATAATTACCCTTTGTCCATTGACGCTTAATGAAAGGTTTGAAGTTGACCTGCTAAATATGTCAATTGGATTTCTCCACTCACTGAGAAATCTGTGGAATCAAAGCCTCAATTTGGGAAAGCCGCTGGGTCTTTGCTTTGCACCAAAGTCCACCTCCTGCATAGGACAGCAGCTGAACACAAGAAAAATATATTATCGTACAATCTTACCTCTAGACATTTGAGCACCAAATTGCAGAAGCTTTTCTTTCTTCCAGCGTTGCTTTAGACAGTCGCACAACTTCCGAAGTCGGAGAAGGGTGCGCGACCGCGCATTTTTCGCGCCATTAAAGTCGGCAGTGAGGATGTCTCATGCAATTTGCTGTCTTGCGAGCGACACCGAATATATCAGCTATTAATCTCCGCGTTAAAAAGCGGAAACGTCAGTTGGAAATATCAATGATGTCTTTTTGTTGTTGCGAGAGTAGATATCTCGCACATATTTTCGAAAGACACCTACCAATTATAGATATGTCAGTTTTCTTATTCAACGACTTTTGACTACTGGCAGACTATAAGGTACGCAATATTCTTGACAATTCGTTCAGTGCATCAGGAAAATACCCAATTTCTGCCCTCATGGGGCATTTTTCAGCATGAATTTCTTTGCGGCAATTCTTAGGACAATTCATGTCACTATCTTTCTGGATCTACGTCTGATGTTTGCCTAAATTCTTCAGGCGAACACTGTGTATATACTTGTCCAGCCTTTGAATTTCTTCTCGACTAGTGTCGAGAATAACTAATAACATAATTTGAATTCACATTATAATGCGCGAGGTTTAGCCAACAACAATTATGAACGACTACATGGCAGAATATCTCGTCTTCAACTTTTGATCTTTAAAAACATATCTGCGTGGAACATTTTTGTGAGTACATATACAACAGTTAAGAAAATGAGCTAACTACAAAAGCAATGCACAGCAAACAACTTTCAAAATAGGTCAGTCATAGCATAGATATGATTTTTCACTCATAACTAATGACCGTAATACCGACTGCAAATTTTCTGCCAGATTTTTTTCCGCAGTTGCGCGAATATAAACCCACTATACATTTTCATCTACCGTGTCCTTGTGTTGGAAAGATGTGATCGGGAGGAAATCGACTACATCTGGTTCCAATGTGCTTTATATTTGGTGTTTGCCTTTACTTAGAAAAGTTGCCAATGATTGCCTTTTGTCCATTGACGCTTACTGAAAGGTTTGAAAATGACCTTCTAAATATGACAATTAGATTTCTCCACTCACTGATAAATATGTGGAATCACAGCCTCGATTTGGGAAAGCCGCTGGGTCTTTGCTTCGCACCGAAGTCCTCCTCCTGCATAAGAGAGCAGCTGAACACAAGAAAAAATATAATATCGTACAATCTTACCTCTAGACATTGGAGCCCGAAATTGTAGAAGCTTTTCTTTCTTGCAGCGTTGCTTTAGACAGTCGTACCACTTCCGAAGTCGGAGAAGGGTGCGCGACCACGCACATTTCGCGTTATTGAAGTCGGCAGTGAGGATGTCTCATGCCATTTGCTGTCTTGCGAGCGACACCGATTATATCAGCTTATAATCTCCGCTTTAAAAAGAGGAAACGTCAGTTGAAAATATCAATGATGTCTTTTTGTTGTTGCGAGAGTAGATGTCTCGCACATATTTTCGAAGGACACCTACCAAATATAGATATGTCAGTTTTTTATTCAATGACTTTTGACTACTGGCAGACTTTAAGGTACGCAATATTCTTGACAATTCATTCAGTGCACCAGGTAAATATCCAATTTTCGCCCTCATGGGGCATTTTGCAGCATGAATTTCTTTGCGGCAATTCTTACGACAACTCATGTCACTATCTTTCTGGATCTACATATGATGTTTGCCTAAATTCTTCAGGCAAACACTTTGTATATACTTGTCCAGCCTTTGAATTTCTTCTCGAATAGTGTCGAGATTAGCTAATAACATAGTTTGAATTCACATTATTAATGCGCATGGTTTAGCCAACAACAATTACGAACGATTAGATGGCAGATTATATCGTCTTCAACTTTTGGTTAGTGAAAACATATCTGCGTGAAAAATTTTTGTCAGTACATATACAACAGTGAATAAAATGAGCTAACTACAAAGGCAATGCACAGCAAACAACTTTCAAAATAGGTCAGTCATGGCATAGATTTCATTTTTCACTCATAACTAATGACCGTAATACCGACAGCAAATTTTCTGCCAGAATGTTTTCCGCAGTTGCGCGAATATAAACCCACTATTCATTTTCATCTACCGTGTCCGTGTGTTGGCAAGATGTGACCGGGAGGAAATCAACTACATCTGTTTCCAATGTCCATTATTATTAGTGTTTGCCTTTACTTAGAAAAGTTGCCAATGATTACCCTTTGTCCATTGACGCTTATTGAAATGTTTGAAGTTGACCTGCTAAATATGACAATCAGATTTCTCAACTCACTGGGAAATCTGTGGAATCACAGCCTCGATTTGGGAAAGCCGCTGGGTTTTTGCTTCGAACCGAAGTCCACCTCCTACATAAGACAGCAGCTGAACACAAGAAAAAATATATTATCGTACATTCTTACCTCTAGACATTGGAGCCCCAAATTGCAGAAGCTTTTCTTTCTTCCAGCGTTCCTTTAGACAGTCGCACCACTTCCGAAGCCGGAGAATTGTGCGGGACCGCGCATTTTTCGCGCCATTGAAGTCGGTAGTGAGGACTTCTCATGCCTTTTGCTATCTTGCTAGCGACACCAATTATATCAGCCTTTACTCTCCGCGTTAAAAAGCGGAATCGTGAGTTGCAAACATCAATGATGTCTTTTTGTTGTTGCGAAAGTAGATGTCTCGCACATATTTTCGAAGGACACCTACCAAATATAGATATGTCAGTTTTTTATTCAATGACTTTTGACTACTGGCAGACTTTAAGGTACGCAATATTCTTGACAATTCATTCAGTGCACCAGGTAAATATCCAATTTTCGCCCTCATGGGGCATTTTGCGGCATGAATTTCTTTGCGGCAATTCTTACGACAATTCATGTCACTATCTTTCTGGATCTACATATGATGTTTGCCTAAATTCTTCAGGCAAACACTTTGTATATACTTGTCCAGCCTTTGAATTTCTTCTCGAATAGTGTCGAGAATAGCTAATAACATAGTTTGAATTCACATTATTAATGCGCATGGTTTAGCCAACAACAATTACGAACGATTAGATGGCAGATTATATCGTCTTCAACTTTTGGTTAGTGAAAACATATCTGCGTGAAAAATTTTTGTCAGTACATATACAACAGTGAATAAAATGAGCTAACTACAAAGGCAATGCACAGCAAACAACTTTCAAAATAGGTCAGTCATGGCATAGATTTGATTTTTCACTCAAAACTAATGACCGTAATACCGACAGCAAGTTTTCTGCCAGAGTCTTTTCCGCAGTTGCGCAAATATAAACCCACTATACATTTTCATCTACCATGTCCGTATGTTGGAAATATGTGATCAAGAGGAAATCGACTACATCTGGTTCCAATGTGCATTATTATTGGTGTTTGCGTTTACTTAGAAAAGTCGCCAGTGATTACCCTTTGTCCATTGACATTTATTGAAAGGTTTGAAATTGACCTGCTAAATATGACACTTGGATTTCTCCGCTCAATGAGAAATATGTGGAATCACAGCCTCGATTCGGGAAAGCCGCTGGGTCTTTGCTTCGCACCGAAGTCCACCTCCTGCATAAGACAGCAGCTGAACACAAGAAAAAATATATTATCGTACAATCTTACCTCTAGACATTGGAGCCCGAAATTGCAGAAGCTTTTCTTTCTTCCAGCGTTGCTTTAGACAGTCGCACCACTTCCGAAGCCGGAGAAGGGTGCGCGACCGCGCATTTTTCGTGCCATTGAAGTCGGCAGTGAGGACTTCTCATGCCAGTCGCGTCTTGCTAGCGACATCGACTATATAAGTCTTTATTCTCCGCGGTAAAAAGCGGAAACGTGAGTTGAAAACATCAATGATGTCTTTTTGTTGTTGCGAGAGTAGATGTCTCGCACATATTTTCGAAGGACACCTACCATATTTAAATATGTCAGTTTTTTTATTCAATGACTTTTGACTACTGGCAGACTATAAGGTACGCAATATTCTAAATTCATTCAGTTGACCAGGTAAATATCCAATTTTCGCTCTCATGTTGCATTTTCTGGCATGAATTTCTTTGCGGCAATACTTACGACAATTCATGTCACTATCTTTCTGGATCTACGTCTGATGTTTGCCTAAATTCTTCAGGCGAACAGTGTGTATATACTTGTCCAGCCTTTGAATTTCTTCTCGACTAGTGTCGAGAATAACTAATAACATAATTTGAATTCACATTATAACGCGCGAGGTTTAGCCAACAACAATTATGAACGACTACATGGCAGATTATCTCGTCTTCAACTTTTGATCTTTAAAAACATATCTGCGTGGAACATTTTTGTGAGTACATATACAACAGTTAAGAAAATGAGCTAACTACAAAAGCAATGCACAGCAAACAACTTTCAAAATAGGCCAGTCATAGCATAGATATGATTTTTCACTCATAACTAATGACCGTAATACCGACAGCAAATTTTCTGCCAGATTTTTTTCCGCAGTTGCGCGAATATAAACCCACTATACATTTTCATCTACCGTGTCCTTGTGTTGCAAAGATGTGATCGGGAGGAATTCGACTACATCTGGTTCCAATGTGCTTTATATTTGGTGTTTGCCTTTACTTAGAAAAGTTGCCAATGATTGCCTTTTGTCCATTGACGCTTACTGAAAGGTTTGAAAATGACCTTCTAAATATGACAATTAGATTTCTCCACTCACTGATAAATATGTGGAATCACAGCCTCGATTTGGGAAAGCCGCTGGGTCTTTGCTGCACACCGAAGTCCTCCTCCTGCATAAGACAGCAGCTGAACACAAGAAAAAATATAATATCGTACAATCTTACCTCTAGACATTGGAGCCCGAAATTGCAGAAGCTTTTCTTTCTTGCAGCGTTGCTTTAGACAGTCGCACCACTTCCGAAGTCGGAGAAGGGTGCGCGACCGCGCACTTTTTGCGTTATTGAAGTCGGCAGTGAGGATGTCTCATGCCATTTGCTGTCTTGCGAGCGACACCGATTATATCAGCTTATAATCTCCGCTTTAAAAAGAGGAAACGTCAGTTGAAAATATCAATGATGTCTTTTTGTTGTTGCGAGAGTAGATGTCTCGCACATATTTTCCAAAGACACCTACCAATTATACATTTGTCAGTTTTTTTATTCAACGACTTTTGACTACTGGCAGACTATAAGGTACGCAATATTCTTGACAATTCAATCAGTGCATCAGAAAAATATCCAATTTCTGCCCTCATGGGGCATTTTCCGGCATGAATTTCTTTGCGACAATTCTTACGACAATTCATGTCACTATCTTTCTGGATCTACGTCTGATGTTTGCCTAAATTCTTCAGGCGAACACTGTGTATATATTTGTCCAGCCTTGGAATTTCTTCTCGACTAGTGTCGAGAATAACTAATAACATAAATTGAATTCACATTATTAACGCGCATGGTTTAGCCAACAACAATTATGAACGACTACATGGCAGATTATCTCGTCTTCAACTTTTGATCATTGAAAACATATCTGCGTGGAACATTTTTGTGAAAACATATACAACAGTTAAGAAAATGAGCTAACTACAAAGGCACTGCACAGCAAACAACTTTCAAAATAGGTCAGTCATGGCATAGATTTGATTTTTCACTCATATTAATGACTGTAATACCGACAGCAAATTTTCTGCCAGAATGTTTTCCGCAGTTGCGCGAATATAAACCCAATAATCATTTTCATCTACCGTGTCTGTGTGTTGGGAGGATGTGATCGGGAGGAAATCGACTACATCTGGTTCCAATGTGCATTATTATTGGTGTTTGCCTTTACTTAGAAAAGTCGCCAGTGATTACCCTTTGTCCATTGACGTTTATTGAAAGGTTTGAAATTGGCCTGCTGAATATGACAGATTTCTCCACACAATGAGAAATCTGTGGAATCACAGCCTCGATTTGGGAAAGCCGCTGGGTCTTTGCTTCGCACCGAAGTCCACCTCCTGTATAAGACAGCAGCTGAACACAAGAAAAAATATATTATCGTACATTCTTACCTCTAGACATTGGAGCCCGAAATTGCAGAAGCTTTTCTTTCTTCCAGCGTTGCTTTAGACAGTCGCACCACTTCCGAAGCCGGAGAATTGTGCGGGACCGCGCAGTTTTCGCGCCATTGAAGTCGGCAGTGAGGACTTCTCATGCCTTTTGCTGTCTTGCTAGCGACACCAATTATATCAGCCTTTACTCTCCGCGTTAAAAAGCGGAAACGGGAGTTGAAAACATCAATGATGTCTTTTTGTTGTTGGAAGAGTAGATGTCTCGCATATACTTTCGAAGGACAACTACCAATTATAGATATGTCAGTTTTTTTATTGAACAACTTTTGACTACTGGCAGACTATAAGGTACGCAATATTCTTGACAATTCGTTCAGTGCATCAGGTAAATATACAATTTCTGCCCTTATAGGGCATTTTCCGGCATGATTTTCTTTGCGGCAATTCTTACGACAATTCATGTCACTACCTTTCTGGATCTATGTCTGATTTTTGCCTAAATTCTTCAGGCGAACACTGTGTATATACTTGTCCAGCCTTTGAATTTCTTCTCGACTAGTGTCGAGAATAACTAAAAACATAATTTGAATTCACCTTATTAACACGCATGGTTTAGCCAACAACAATTATGAACGACTACATGGCAGATTATCTCGTCTTCAACTTTTGATCATTAAAAACATATCTGCGTGGAACATTTTTGTCAGTACAATACAACAGTGAATAAAATGAGCTAACTACAAAAGCAATGCACGGCAAACAACTTTCAAAATAGGTCAGTCATAGCATAGATATGATTTTTCACTCATAACTAATGACCGTAATACCGACAGCAAGTTTTCTGCCAGAATTTTTTCCGCAGTTGCGCGATCATAAACCCACTATTCATTTTCATCTACCGTGTCCTTGTGTTGGAAAGATGTGATCGGGAGGAAATCGACTACATCAGGTTCCAATGTGCTTTATAATTGGTGTTTGTCTTTACTTAGAAAAGTTGCCAATGATTGCCTTTTGTCCATTGACGCTTATTGAAAGGTTTGAAATTGACCTGGTAAATATGACAATTAGATTTCTCCACTCACTGAGAAATCTGTGGTATCACAGCCTCGATTTGGGAAAGCCGCTGGGTCTTTGCTTCGCACCGAAGTCCACCTCCTGCATAAGACAGCAGCTGAACACAAGAAAAAATATATTATCGTACAAGCTTACCTCTAGACATTGGAGCCCAAAATTGCAGAAGCTTTTCTTTGTTCCAGCGTTGCTTTAGACAGTCGCACCACTTCCGAAGCCAGAGAAGGGTGCTTGACCGCGCATTTTTCGTGCCATTGAAGTCGGCAGTGAGGACTTCTCATGCCATTTGCTGTCTTGCTAGCGATACCGACTATATAAGTCTTTATTCTCCGCGGTAAAAAGCGGAAACGTGAGTTGAAAACATCAATGATGTCTTTTTGTTGTTGCGAGAGTGCATGTCTCGCACATATTTTCGAAAGACACCTACCAAATATAGATAACCAGTTTTTTTATTCAATGACTTTTGACTACTGGCAGACTATAAGGTACGCAATATTCTTGACGATTCGTTCAGTGCATCAGGAAAATATCCAATTTCTGCCCTAATGGGGCATTTTCCGGCACGAATTTCTTTGCGGCAATTCTTACGACAATTCATGTCACTATCTTTCTGGATCTACGTCTGATTTTTGCCTAAATTCTTCAGGCGAACACTGTGTATATACTTGTCCAGCCTTTGAATTTTTTCTCGACTAGTGTAGAGAATAACTAAAAACATAATTTGAATTCACATTCATAACACGCATGGTTTAGCCAACAACAATTATGATTGACTACATGGCAGATAATTTCGTCTTCATCTTTTGATCATTGAAAACATATCTGCGTGGAACATTTTTGTCAGTACATATACAGCAGTGAATAAAATGAGCCAACTACAAAAGCAATGCACAGCAAACAACTTTCAAGTTAGGTGAGTCATGGCATAGATTTGATTTTTTACTCATAACTAATGACCGTAATGCCGACAGCAAATTTTCTGCCGGAACTTTTTCCGCAGTTCCGCGAATATAAACCCACTATTCATTTTCATCTATCGTGTCCGTGTGTTGGAAAGATGTGATCGGAAGGAAATCAACTACATCTGGTTCCACTGTGCATTATTATTGGTGTTTGCCTTTACTTATAAAAGTCGCCAATGATTACCCTTTGTCCAATGGCGTTTATTGAAAGGTTTGAAATTGACCTGCTAAATATAACAGTAGATTTCTCCACTCAATGAGAAATCTGTGGAATCACAGCCTCGATTTGGGAAACCGGCTGAGGCTTTGCTTCGCACCAAAGTCCACCTCCTGCATAAGACAGCAGCTGAACACAAGAAAAAACATATTATCGTACGATCTAACCTCTAGACATTGGAGCATGAAATTGCAGAAGCTTTTATTTCTTCCAGCGTTGCTTTAGACAGTCGCACCACTTCCGAAGCCGGAGAAGGGTGTGCGACCGCGCATTTTTCGCGCCATTGAAGTCGGCAGTGAGGACTTGTCATGCCATTCGCTGTCTTGCTAGCGACACCTAATATATCAGCCTTTATTCTCTGCGTTAAGGCGGAAACATGAGTTGAAAACATCAATGATGTCTTTTTGTTGTTGCGAGAGTAGATGTCTCGCACATATTTTCGAAAGACCCCTACCAAATAAAGATATGTCCGTTTCTTTATTCAACGACTTTTGACTACTGGCAGACTATAGGGTACGCAATATTCTTGACAATTCATTCAGTGCATCAGGTAAATATCCAGTTTTTGCCCTCATGGGGCATTTTCTGGCATGATCTTCTTTGCAGCAATTGTTACGACAATTCATGTCACTATCTTTCTGGATCTACGTCTGATTTTTGCCTAAATTCTTCGGGCAAACACTGTGTTTATACTTGTCCAGCCTTTGAATTTCTTCTTGACTAGTGTAGAGAATAACTAATAACATAATTTGAATTAACAATGTTAACGCGCGAGGTTTAGCCAACAACAATTATGAACGACTACATGGCAGATTATCTGGTGTTCAACTTTTGATCATTAAAAACATATCTGCGTGGAACATTTTTGTCAGTACAATACAACAGTGAATAAAATGAGCTAACTACAAAGGCAATGCACAGCAAACAACTTTCAAAATAGGTCAGTCATGGCATAGATTTGATTTTTCACTCATAACTAATGACCATAATACCGACAGCAAATTTTCTGCCAAAATTTTTTCCGCATTTGCGTGAATATAAACCCAATATTCATTTTCATCTACCGTGTCCGTGTGTTCGAAAGATGTGATCGGGAGGAAATCGACTACATCTGGTTCCAATGTGCATTATTATTGGTGTTTGCCTTTACTTAGAAAAGTTGCCAATAATTACCCTCTGTCCATTGACGCTTGATGAAAGGTTTGAAGTGGACCTGCTAAATATGACAATTGGATTTCTCCACTCACTGAGAAATCTGTGGAATCGCAGCCTCGATTTGGGAAAGCGGCCAGGTCTTTGCTTCGCACCAAAGTCCACCTCCTGCATAAGACAGCAGCTGAACACAAGAAAAAATATATTATCGTACATTCTTACCTCTAGACATTGGAGCCCGAAATTGCAGAAGCTTTACTTTCTTCCAGCGTTGATTTAGACAGTCGCACCACTTCAGAAGCCGGAGAATTGTGCGGGACCGCGCACTTTTCGGGCCATTGAAGTCGGCAGTGAGGACTTCTCATGCCTTTTGCTGTCTTGCTAGCGACACCAATTATATCAGCCTTTACTCTCCGCGTTAAAAAGCGGAAACGTGAGTTGAACACATCAATGATGTCTTTTTGTTGTTGCGAGAGTGCATGTCTCGCACATATTTTCGAAAGACACCTACCAAATATAGATAACCAGTTTTTTTATTCAATGACTTTTGACTACTGGCAGACTATAAGGTACGCAATATTCTTGACGATTCGTTCAGTGCATCAGGAAAATATCCAATTTCTGCCCTAATGGGGCATTTTCCGGCACGAATTTCTTTGCGGCAATTCTTACGACAATTCATGTCACTATCTTTCTGGATCTACGTCTGATTTTTGCCTAAATTCTTCAGGCGAACACTGTGTATATACTTGTCCAGCCTTTGAATTTTTTCTCGACTAGTGTAGAGAATAACTAAAAACATAATTTGAATTCACATTCATAACACGCATGGTTTAGCCAACAACAATTATGATTGAGTACATGGCAGATAATTTCGTCTTCACCTTTTGATCATTGAAAACATATCTGTGTGGAACATTTTTGTCAGTACATATACAGCAGTGAATAAAATGAGCCAACTACAAAAGCAATGCACAGCAAACAACTTTCAAGTTAGGTGAGTCATGGCATAGATTTGATTTTTTACTCATAACTAATGACCGTAATGCCGACAGCAAATTTTCTGCCGGAATTTTTTCCGCAGTTCTGCGAATATAAACCCACTATTCATTTTCATCTATCGTGTCCGTGTGTTGGAAAGATGTGATCAGAAGGAAATCAACTACATCTGGTTCCACTGTGCATTATTATTGGTGTTTGCCTTTACTTATAAAAGTCGCCAATGATTACCCTTTGTCCATTGACGTTTATTGAAAGGTTTGAAATTGACCTGCTAAATATAACAGTAGATTTCTCCACTCAATGAGAATTCTGTGGAATCACAGTCTCGATTTGGGAAAGCGGCTGAGGCTTTGCTTCGCACCAAAGTCCACCTCCTGCATAAGACAGCAGCTGAACACAAGAAAAAACATATTATCGTACGATCTAACCTCTAGACATTGGAGCATGAAAGTGCAGAAGGTTTTATTTCTTCCAGCGTTGCTTTAGACAGTCGCACCACTTCCGAAGCCGGAGAAGGGTGTGCGACCGCGCATTTTTCGCGCCATTGAAGTCGGCAGTGAGGACTTGTCATGCCATTCGCTGTCTTGCTAGCGACACCTATTATATCAGCCTTTATTCTCTGCGTTAAGGCGGAAACATGAGTTGAAAACATCAATGATGTCTTTTTGTTGTTGCGAGAGTAGATGTCTCGCACATATTTTCGAAAGACCCCTGCCAAATAAAGATATGTCTGTTTCTTTATTCAACGACTTTTGACTACTGGCAGACTATAGGGTACGCAATATTCTTGACAATTCATTCAGTGCATCAGGTAAATATCCAGTTTTTGCCCTCATGGGGCATTTTCTGGCATGATCTTCTTTGCAGCAATTGTTACGACAATTCATGTCACTATCTTTCTGGATCTACGTCTGATTTTTGCCTAAATTCTTCGGGCAAACACTGTGTTTATACTTGTCCAGCCTTTGAATTTCTTCTCGACTAGTGTAGAGAATAACTAATAACATAATTTGAATTAACAATAATAACGCGCGAGGTTTAGCCAACAACAATTATGAACGACTACATGGCAGATTATCTGGTGTTCAACTTTTGATCATTAAAAACATATCTGCGTGGAATATTTTTGTCAGTACAATACAACAGTGAATAAAATTAGCTAACTACAAAGGCAATGCACAGCAAACAACTTTCAAAATAGGTCAGTCATGGCATAGATTTGATTTTTCACTCATAACTAATGACCATAATACCGACAGCAAATTTTCTGCCAAAATGTTTTCCGCATTTGCGTGAATATAAACCCAATATTCATTTTCATCTACCGTGTCCGTGTGTTCGAAAGATGTGATCGGGAGGAAATCGACTACATCTGGTTCCAATGTGCATTATTATTGGTGTTTGCCTTTACTTAGAAAAGTTGCCAATAATTACCCTCTGTCCATTGATGCTTGATGAATTGTTTGAAGTGGACCTGCTAAATATGACAATTGGATTTCTCCACTCACTGAGAAATCTGTGGAATCGCAGCCTCGATTTGGGAAAGCGGCCAGGTCTTTGCTTCGCACCAAAGTCCACCTCCTGCATAAGACAGCAGCTGAACACAAGAAAAAATATATTATCGTACATTCTTACCTCTAGACATTGGAGCCCGAAATTGCAGAAGCTTTACTTTCTTCCAGCGTTGATTTAGACAGTCGCACCACTTCAGAAGCCGGAGAATTGTGCGGGACCGCGCACTTTTCGGGCCATTGAAGTCGGCAGTGAGGACTTCTCATGCCTTTTGCTGTCTTGCTAGCGACACCAATTATATCAGCCTTTACTCTCCGCGTTAAAAAGCGGAAACGTGAGTTGAAAACATCAATGATGTCTTTTTGTTGTTGCGAGAATAAATATCTCGCACATATTTTCGAAAGACACCTACCAAATATAGGTACGATAGTTTTTTATTCAACGACTTTTGACTACTGGCAGACTATGATGTATGCAATATTCTTGACAATGCATTCAGTGCATCAGTTAAATATCGAATTTTTGCCCTAATGGGGCATTTTCCGGCATGAATTTCTTTGCGGCAATTCTTACGACAATTCATGTCACTATCTTTCTGGATTTACGTCTGATGTTTGCCTAAATTCTTCAGGCGAACACTGTGTATATACTTGTCCAGCCTTTGAATTTCTCCTCGACTAGTGTCGAGAATAACTAATAACATAAATTGAATTCACATTAATAACGTGCATGGTTTAGCCAACAACAATTATGAACCACTACATGGCAGATTATCTCGCCTTCAACTTTTGATCATTGAAAACATATCTGCGTGGAACATTTTTGTGAGTACATATACAACAGTAAAGAAAATGAGCTAACTACAAAAGCAATGCACCGCAAACAACTTTCAAAATAGGTCAGTCATAGCATAGATATGATTTTTCACTCATAACTAATGACCGTAATACTGACAGCAAATTTTATGCCAAAATTTTTTCCGCATTTGCGCGAATATAAACCCAATATTCATTTTCATCTACTGTGTCCGTGTCTTGGAAAGATTTGATCGGGAGGAAATCGACTACATCTGGTTCCAATGTGCATTATTATTGGTGTTTGCCTTTACCTAGAAAAGTTGCCAATAATTACCCTTTGTCCATTGACGCTTGATGACAGGTTTGAAGTTGACCTGCTAAATATGTCAATTGGATTTCTCCACTCACTGAGAAATCTGTGGAATCAAAGCCTCAATTTGGGAAAGCCGCTTAGTCATTGCTTTGCACCGAAGTCGACCTCCTGCATAGGACAGCAGCTGAACACAAGAAATATTATCTTATCGTACAATATTACCTCTAGACATTAGAGCCCAAAATTGCAGAAGCTTTTCTTTCTTCCAGCGTTGGTTTAGACAGTCGCACCACTTCCGAAGTCGGAGAAGCGTGCGCGACCGCGCATTTTTTGCGCCATTGAAGTCGGCAGTGAGGATGTCTCATGCCATTTGCTGTCTTGCGAGCGACACCGATTATATCAGCTTATAATCTCCGCGTTAAAAAGCGGAAACGTCAGTTGAAAATATCAATGATGTCTTTTTGTTGTTGCGAGAGTAGATATCTCGCACATATTTTCGAAACACACCTACCAATTATACATATGTCAGTTTTTTTATTCAACGACTTTTGACTTCTGGCAGACTCTAAGGTACGCAATATTCTTGACAATTCGTTCAGTGCATCAGGAAGTTATCCAATTTCTGCCCTCATGGGGCATTTTCCGGCATGAGTTTCTTTGCGGCAATTCTTACGACAATTCATGTCACTATCTTTCTGGATCTACGTCTGATGTTTGCCTAAATTCTTCAGGCCTACACTGTGTATACACTTGTCCAGCCTTTGAATTTCTTCTCGACTAGTGTCGAGAATAACTAATAACATAAGTTGAATTCACATTAATAATGCGCGAGGTTTAGCCAACAACAATTATGAACGACTACATGGCAGATTATGTCGTCTTCAACTTTTGATCTTTAAAAACATATCGGCGTGGAACATTTTTGTGAGTACATATACAACAGTGAATAAAATGAGCTAACTACAAAGGCAATACACAGCAAACAACTTTCAAAATAGGTCAGTCATAGCATAGATTTGATTTTTCACTCATAACTAATGACCGTAATACCGACAGCAAATTTTCTGCCAAAAATGTTTCCGCATTTGCGCGAATATATACCCAATATTCATTTCCATCTACTGTGTCCATGTGTTGGAAAGATGTGATCGGGAGGAAATCGACTACATCTGGTTCCAATGTGCATTATTATTGGTGTTTGCCTTTACTTAGAAAAGTTGCCAATAATTGCCTTTTGTCCATTGATGCTTATTGAAAGGTTTGAAATTGACCTGCTAAATATGACAATTAGATTTCTCCACTCACTGAGAAATATGTGGAATCACAGCCTGGATTTGGGAAAGCCGCTGGGTCTTTGCTTCGCACCGAAGTCCACCTCCTGCATAAGACAGCAGCTGAACACAAGAAAAAATATATTATCGTACAAGCTTACCTCTAGACATTGGAGCCCGAAATTGCAGAAGCTTTTCTTTCTTCCAACGTTGCTTTAGACAGTCGCACCACTTCCGAAGCCGGAGAAGGGTGCGCGACCGCGCATTTTTTGTGCCATTGAAGTCGGCAGTGAGGACTTCTCATGCCATTTGCTGTCTTGCTAGCGACACCGACTATATAAGTCTTTATTCTCCGCGGTAAAAAGCGGAAACGTGAGTTGAAAACATCAATGATGTCTTTTTGTTGTTGCGAGAGTAGATGTCTCGCACATATTTTCGAAGGACAGCTACCAAATATGAATATGTCAGTTTTTTTATTCAATGACTATTGACTACTGGCAGACTCTAAGGTACGCAATATTCTAGACAATTCATTCAGTTGACCAGGTAAATATCCAATTTTTGCTCTCATGGGGCATTTTCCGGCATGATTTTCTTTGTGGCAATTCTTACGACAATTCATGTCACTATCTTTATGGATCTACGTCTGATGTTTACCTAAATAATTCAGGCCAACACTGTGTATACACTTGTCCAGCCTTTGCATTTCTTCTCAACTAGTGTCGAGAATAACTAATAACATAATTTGAATTCACATTAATAACACGCGAGGTTTAGCCAACAACAATTATGAACGACTACATGGCAGACTATCTCGTCTTCAACTTTTGATTATTAAAAACATATCTGCGTGAAACATTTTTGTGAGTACATATACAACAGTTAGGAAAATGAGCTAACTACAAAAGCAATGAACCGCAAACAACTTTCAAAATAGGTCAGTCATAGCATAGATATGATTTTTCACTCATAACTAATGACCGTAATACCGACAGCAAATTTTCTGCCAGAATTTTTTCCGAAGTTGCGCGAATATAAACCCACTATATGTTTTCATCTTCCGTGTCCTTGTGTTGGAAAGATGTGATCGGGAGGAAATCGACTACATCTGGTTCCAATGTGGTTTATATTTGGTGTTTGCCTTTACTTAGAAAAGTTGCCAATGATTGCCTTTTGTCCATTGACGCTTGATGACTGGTTTGAAGTTGACCTGCTAAATATGTCAATTGGATTTCTCCACTCACTGAGAAATCTGTGGAATCAAAGCCTCAATTTGGGAAAGCCGCTTAGTCATTGCTTCGCACCGAAGTCGACCTCCTGCATTGGACAGAAGCTGAACACAAGAAATATTTTATTATCGTACAATATTACCTCTAGACATTTGAGCCCAAAATTGCAGAAGCTTTTCTTTCTTCCAGCGTTGCTTTAGACAGTCGCACCACTTCCGAAGTCGGAAAAGCGTGCGCGACCGCGCATTTTTCGTGCCATTGAAGTCGGCAGTGAGGATGTCTCATGCCATTTGCTGTCTTGCGAGCGACACCGATTATATCAGCTTATAATCTCCGCGTTAAAAAGCGGAAACGTCAGTTGAATACATCAGTGATGTCTTTTTGTTGTTGCAAGAGTAGATGTCTCGCACATATTTTCGAAGGACACCTACCAAATATAGATATGTCAGTTTTTTTAAACGACTTTTGACTACTGGTAGACTATAAGGTACGCAATATTCTTGACAATTCGTTCAGTGCATCAGGAAGTTATCCAATTTCTGCCCTCATGGGGCATTTTCCGGCATGAGTTTCTTTGCGGCAATTCTTACGACAATTCATGTCACTATCTTTCTGGATCTACGTCTGATGTTTGCCTAAATTCTTCAGGCCTACACTGTGTATACACTTGTCCAGCCTTTGAATTTCTTCTCGACTAGTGTCGAGAATAACTAATAACATAAGTTGAATTCACATTAATAATGCGCGAGGTTTAGCCAACAACAATTATGAACGACTACATGGCAGATTATGTCGTCTTCAACTTTTGATCTTTAAAAACATATCGGCGTGGAACATTTTTGTGAGTACATATACAACAGTGAATAAAATGAGCTAACTACAAAGGCAATACACAGCAAACAACTTTCAAAATAGGTCAGTCATAGCATAGATTTGATTTTTCACTCATAACTAATGACCGTAATACCGACAGCAAATTTTCTGCCAAAAATGTTTCCGCATTTGCGCGAATATATACCCAATATTCATTTCCATCTACTGTGTCCATGTGTTGGAAAGATGTGATCGGGAGGAAATCGACTACATCTGGTTCCAATGTGCATTATTATTGGTGTTTGCCTTTACTTAGAAAAGTTGCCAATAATTGCCTTTTGTCCATTGACGCTTGATGAAAGGTTTGAAGTGGACCTGCTAAATATGACAATTGGATTTCTCCACTCACTGAGAAATCTGTGGAATCGCAGCCTCGATTTGGGAAAGCGGCCAGGTCTTTGCTTCGCACCAAAGTCCACCTCCTGCATAAGACAGCAGCTGAACACAAGAAAAAATATATTATCGTACATTCTTACCTCTAGACATTGGAGCCCGAAATTGCAGAAGCTTTACTTTCTTCCAGCGTTGATTTAGACAGTCGCACCACTTCCGAAGCCGGAGAATTGTGCGGGACCGCGCACTTTTCGGGCCATTGAAGTCGGCAGTGAGGACTTCTCATGCCTTTTGCTGTCTTGCTAGCGACACCAATTATATCAGCCTTTACTCTCCGCGTTAAAAAGCGGAAACGTGAGTTGAAAACATCAATGATGTCTTTTTGTTGTTGCGAGAATAAATGTCTCGCACATATTTTCGAAAGACACCTACCAAATATAGATATGTTCGTTTCTTTATTCAACGACTTTTGACTACTGGCAGACTATAGGGTACGCAATATTCCTGACAATTCATTCAGTGCATCAGGTAAATATCCAATTTTTGCCTTCATGGGGCATTTTCTGGCATGATCTTCGTTGCAGCAATTATTACGACATTTCATGTCACTACCTTTCGGGATCTATGTCTGATTTTTGCCTAAATTCTTCAGGCGAACACTGTGTATATAGTTGTCCAGCCTTTGAATTTCTTCTCGACTAGTGTCGAGAATAACTAAAAACATAATTTGAATTCACATTAATAACACGCATGGTTTAGCCAACAACAATTATGAACGACTACATGGCAGATAATCTCGTCTTCAACTTTTGATCATTAAAAACATATCTGCGTGGAACATTTTTGTGAGTACATATACAACAGTTAAGAAAATGAGCTAACTACAAAAGCAATGCACCGCAAACAACTTTCAAAATATGTCAGTCATAGCATAGATATGATTTTTCACTCATAACTAATGACCGTAATGCCGACAGCAAATTTTCTGCCAAAATTTTTTCCGCAATTGCGCGAATATAAACCCAATATTCATTTTCATCTACCGTGTCCGTGTGTTGGAAAGATGTGATCGGGAGGAAATCGACTACATCTGGTTCCAATGTGCATTATTATTGGTGTTTGCCTTTACTTATAAAAGTTGCCAATAATTGCCTTTTGTCCATTGATGCTTATTGAAAGGTTTGAAATTGACCTGCTAAATATGACAATTAGATTTCTCCACTCACTGAGAAATATGTGGAATCACAGCCTCGATTTGGTAAAGACGCTGGGTCTTTGCTTCGCACCGAAGTCCACCTCCTGCATAAGACAGTAGCTGAACACAAGAAAAAATATATTATCGTACAAGCTTACCTCTAGACATTGGAGCCTGAAATTGCAGAAGCTTTTCTTTCTTCCAGCACTGATTTAGACAGTCGCACCACTTCCGAAGCCGGAGAATTGTGCGGGACCGCGCACTTTTCGGGCCATTGATGTCGGCAGTGAGGACTTCTCATGCCTTTTGCTGTCTTGCTAGCGACACCAATTATATCAGCCTTTACTCTCCGCGTTAAAAAGCGGAAACGTGAGTTGAAAACATCAATGATGTCTTTTTGTTGTTGCGAGAATAATTGTCTCGCACATATTTTCGAAAGACACCTACCAAATATAGATATGTTCGTTTCTTTATTCAACGACTTTTGACTACTGGCAGACTATAGGGTACGCAATATTCCTGACAATTCATTCAGTGCATCAGGTAAATATCCAATTTTTGCCCTCATGGGGCATTTTCTGGCATGATCTTCTTTGCAGCAATTATTACGACATTTCATGTCACTACCTTTCTGGATCTATGTCTGATTTTTGCCTAAATTCTTCAGGCGAACACTGTGTATATACTTGTCCAGCCTTTGAATTTTTTCTCGACTAGTGTCGAGAATAACTAAAAACATAATTTGAATTCACATTATTAACACGCATGGTTTAGCCAACAACAATTATGAACGACTACATGGCAGATAATCTCGTCTTCAACTTTTGATCATTAAAAACATATCTGCATGGAACATTTTTGTGAGTACATATACAACAGTTAAGAAAATGAGCTAACTACAAAAGCAATGCACCGCAAACAACTTTCAAAATATGTCAGTCATAGCATAGATATGATTTTTCACTCATAACTAATGACCGTAATACCGATAGCAAATTTTCTGCCAGAATTTTTTCCGAAGTTGCGTGAATATAAACCCACTATACATTTTCATCTTCCGTGTCCTTGTGTTGGAAAGATGTGATCGGGAGGAAATCGACTACATCTGGTTCCAATGTGCTTTATATTTGGTGTTTGCCTTTACTTAGAAAAGTTGCCAATGATTGCTTTTTGTCCATTGACGCTTATTGAAAGGTTTGAAATTGACCTGCTAAATATGACAATTAGATTTCCACTGAGGAATATATGGAATCACAGCCTCGATTTGGGAAAGCCTCTGGGTCTTTGCTTCGCACCGAAGTCCACCTCCTGCATAAGACAGCAGCTGAACAAAAGAAAAAATATATTATCGTACAAGCTTACCTCTAGACATTGGAGCGCAAAATTGCAGAAGCTTTTCTTTCTTCCTGCGTTGCTTTAAACAGTCGCACCACTTCCGAAGCCGGAGAAGGGTGCGCAACCGCGCATTTTTCGCGCCATTGAAGTCGGCAGTGAGGACTTCTCATGCCATTTGCTGTCTTGCTAGCGACACCAAATATATCAGCCTTTATTCTCCGCGTTAAAAAGCGGAAAAGTGAGTTGAAAACATCAATGATGTCTTTTTGTTGTTGCGATAGTCGATGTCTCGCACATAATTTCGAAGGACACCTACCAAATATAGATATGTCATTTTTTTATTTAATGACTTTTGACTACTGGCAGACTCTAAGGTACGCAATATTCTTGACAATTCATTCAGTTGACCAGGTAAATATCCAATTTTTGCCCTCAAGGTGCATTTTCAGGCATGATTTTCTTTGCGGCAATTCTTATGACAATTCATGTCACTCTCTTTCTGGATCTATGTCTGATGTTTGCCTAAATTCTTCGGGCAAACACTGTGTTTATACTTGTCCAGCCTTTGAATTTCTTCTCGACAAGTGTCGAGAATAACTAATAACATAATTTGAATTAACAATAATAACGCGCGAGGTTTAGCCAACAACAATTATGAACGACTACATGGCAGATTATCTCGTCTTCAACTTTTGATCATTAAAAACATATCTGCGTGGAACATTTTTGTCAGTACAATACAACAGTGAATAAAATGAGCTAACTACAAAGGCAATGCACAGCAAACAACTTTCAAAATAGGTCAGTCATGGCATAGATTTGATTTTTCACTCATAACTAATGACCGTAATACCAACAGCAAATTTTCTGCCAAAATTTTTTCCACATTTGCGTGAATATAAACCCAATATTCATTTTCATCTACCGTGTCCGTGTGTTCGAAAGATGTGATCGGGAGGAAATCGACTACATCTGATTCCAATGTGCATTATTATTGGTGTTTGCCTTTACTTAGAAAAGTTGCCAATAATTACCCTCTGTCCATTGACGCTTGATGAAAGGTTTGAAGTGGACCTGATAAATATGACAATTGGATTTCTCCACTCACTGAGAAATCTGTGGAATCGCAGCCTCGATTTGGGAAAGCGGCCAGGTCTTTGCTTCACACCGAAGTCCACCTCCTGCATAAGACAGCAGCTGAACACAAGAAAAAATATATTATCGTACATTCTTACCTCTAGACATTGGAGCCCGAAATTGCAGAAGCTTTTCTTTCTTCCAGCGTTGATTTAGACAGCCGCACCCCTTCCGAAGCCGGAGAAGGGTGCCCGACCGCGCATTTTTCGTGCATTGAAGTCGGCAGTGAGGACTTCTCATGCCATTTGCTGTCTTGCTAACGACACCGACTATATAAGTCTCTATTCTCCGCGGTAAAAAGCGGAAACGTGAGTTGAAAACATCAATGATGTCTTTTTGTTGTTGCGAGAGCAGATGTCTCGCACATATTTTCGAAGGACACCTACCAAATATGAATATGTCAGTTTTTTTATTCAATGACTTTTGACTACTGGCAGACTCTAAGGTACGCAATATTCTAGACAATTCATTCAGTGACCAGGTAAATATCCAATTTTTGCTCTCATGGGGCATTTTCCGGCATGATTTTCTTTGTGGCAATCTTACGACAATTCATGTATCTATCTTTATGGATCTACGTCTGATGTTTGCCTAAATTCTTCAGACCAACACTGTGTATACACTTGTCCAGCCTTTGAATTTCTTCTCGACTAGTGTCGAGAATAACTAAAAACATATATTGAATTCACATTAATAACACGCATGGTTTAGCCAACAACAATTATGAACGACTACATGGCAGATTATCTCGTCTTCAACTTTTGATCATTAAAAACATATCTGCGTGGAACATTTTTGTCAGTACAATACAACAATGAATAAAATGAGCTAACTACAAAGGCAATGCACAGCAAACAACTTTCAAAATAGGTCAGTCATGGCATAGATTTGATTTTTCACTCATAACTAATGACCGTAATACCGACAGCAAATTTTCTGCCAAAATGTTTTCCGCATTTGCGTGAATACAAACCCAATATTCATTTTCATCAACCGTGTCCGTGTGTTGGAAAGATGTGATCAGGAGGAAATCGACTACATCTGGTTCCAATGTGCATTATTATTGGTGTTTGCCTTTACTTAGAAAAGTTGCCAATAATTACCCTCTGTCCATTGACGCTTGATGAAAGTTTTGAAGTGGGCCTGCTAAATATGACAATTGGATTTCTCCACTCACTGAGAAATCTGTGGAATCAAAGCCTCAATTTGGGAAAGCCGCTGGGTCATTGCTTCGCACTGAAGTCCACCTCCTTCATAGGACAGCAGCTGAACACAAGAAAAATTATATAATCGTACAATTCTACCTCTAGACATTTGAGCCCGAAATTGCAGAAGCTTTTCTTTCTTCCAGCGTTGATTTAGACAGTCGCAGCACTTCCGAAGCCGGAGAATTGTGCGGGACCGCGCACTTTTCGCGCCATTGAAGTCGGCAGTGAGGACTTCTCATGCCTTTTGCTGTCTTGCTAGCGACACCGATTATATCAGCTTATAATCTCCGCGTTAAATAGCGGAAACGTCAGTTGAAAACATCAATGATGTCTTTTTGTTGTTGCAAGAGTAGATATCTCGCACATATTTTCGAAAGACACCTACCAATTATACATATGTCAGTTTTTTATTCAACGACTTTTGACTTCTGGCAGACTATAAGGTACGCAATATTCTTGACAATTCGTTCAGTGCATCAAGAAAATATCCAATTTCTGCCCTCATGGGGCATTTTCCGGCATGAGTTTCCTTGCGGCAATTCTTACGACAATTCATGTCACTATCTTTCTGGATCTACGTCTGATCTTTGCCTAAATTCTTCAGGCGAACACTGTGTATATACTTGTCCAGCCTTTGAATTTCTTCTCGACTAGTGTCGAAAATAACTAACAACATAAATTGAAATCACATTATTACCGCGCATGGTTCAGCCAACAACAATTATGAACGACTACATGGCAGATTATGTTGTCTTCAACTTTTGATCATTGGAAACATATCTGCGTGGATAATTTTTGTGAGTACATATACAACAGTGAATAAAATGAGCTAACTACAAAGGCAATGCACAGCAAACAACTTTCAAAATAGGTCAGTCATGGCATAGATTTGATTTTTCACTCATAACTAATGACCGTAATACCGACAGCAAATTTTCTGCCAAAATTTTTTCCGCATTTGCGCGAATATAAACCCAATATTCATTTTCATCTACCGTGTTCGTGTGTTGGAAAGATGTGATTGGGAGGAAATCGACTACATCTGGTTCCAATGTGCATTATTATTGGTGTTTGCCTTTACTTAGAAAAGTTGCCAATAATTGCCTTTTTTCCATTGATGCTTATTGAAAGGTTTGAAATTGACCTGCTAAATATGACAATTAGATTTCTCCACTCACTGAGAAATATGTGGAATCACAGCCTCGATTTGGGAAAGACGCTGGGTCTTTGCTTTGCACCGAAGTCCACCTCCTGCATAAGACAGCAGCTGAAGACAAGAAAAATATATTATCGTACAAGCTTACCTGTAGACATTGGAGCCCAAAATTGCAGAAGCTTTTCTTTCTTCCAGCGTTGATTTAGACAGTCGCACCACTTCCGAAGCCGGAGAATTGTGCGGGACCGCGCACTTTTCGGGCCATTGAAGTCGGCAGTGAGGACTTCTCATGTCATTTGTTGTCTTGCTAGCGACACCGACTATATAAGTCCTTATTCTCCGCGGTAAAAAGCGGAAACGTGAGTTGAAAACATCAATGATGTCTTTTTGTTGTTGCGAGAGTAGATGTCTCGCACATATTTTCGAAGGACACCTACCAAATATGAATATGTCAGTTTTTTTATTCAATGACTTTTGACTACTGGCAGACTCTAAGGTACGCAATATTCTAGACAATTCCTTCAGTTGACCAGATAAATATCCAATTTTTGCTCTCATGGGGCATATTCCGGCATAATTTTCTTTGTGGCAATTCTCACGACAAATCATGTATCTATCTTTATGGATCTATGTCTGATGTTTGCCTAAATTCTTCAGACCAACACTGTGTATACACTTGTCCAGCCTTTGAATTTCTTCTCGACTAGTGTCGAGAATAACTAACAACATAATTTGAATTCACATTAATAACGCACGAGGTTTAGCCAACAACAATTATGAACGACAACATGGCAGATTATCTCGTCTTCAACTTTTGATTATTAAAAACATATCTGCGTGGAACATTTTTGTGAGTACATATACAACAGTTAAGAAAATGAGCTAACTACAAAGGCAATGCACAGCAAACAACTTTCAAAATAGGTCAGTCATGGCATAGATTTGATTTTTCACTCATAACTAATGACCGTAATGCCGACAGCAAATTTTCTGCCAAAATTTTTTCCGCAATTGCGCGAATATAAACCCAATATTCATTTTCATCTACCGTGTCCGTGTGTTGGAAAGATGTGATCGGGAGGAAATCGACTACATCTGGTTCCAATGTGCATTATTATTGGTCTTTGCCTTTACTTAGAAAAGTTGCCAATAATTGCCTTTTGTCCATTGATGCTTTTTGAAAGGTTTGAAATTGACCTGCTAAATATGACAATTAGATTTCTCCACTCACTGAGAAATATGTGGGATCACAGCCTCGATTTGGGAAAGACGCTGGGTCTTTGCTTCGCACAGAAGTCCACCTCCTGCATAAGACAGCAGCTGAACACAAGAAAAAATATATTATCGTACAAGCTTACCTCTAGACATTGGAGCCCAAAATTGCAGAAGCTTTTCTTTCTTCCAGCGTTGATTTAGACAGTCGCACCACTTCCGAAGCCGGAGAATTGTGCGGGACCGCGCACTTTTCGGGCCATTGAAGTCGGTAGTGAGGACTTCTCATGCCTTTTGCTGTCTTGCTAGCGACACCAATTATATCAGCCTTTACTCTCCGCGTTAAAAAGCGGAAACGTGAGTTGAAAACATCAATGATGTCTTTTTGTTGTTGCGAGAATAAATGTCTCGCACATATTTTCGAAAGACACCTACCAAATATAGATATGTTCGTTTCTTTATTCAACGACTTTTGACTACTGGCAGACTATAGGGTACGCAATATTCCTGACAATTCATTCAGTGCATCAGGTAAATATCCAATTTTTGCCCTCATGGGGCATTTTCTGACATGATCTTCTTTGCAGCAATTATTACGACATTTCATGTCACTACCTTTCTGGATCTATGTCTGATTTTTGCCTAAATTTTTCAGGCGAACACTGTGTATATACTTGTCCAGCCTTTGAATTTCTTCTCGACTAGTGTCGAGAATAACTAAAAACATAATTTGAATTCACATTAATAACACGCATGGTTTAGCCAACAACAATTATGAACGACTACATGGCAAATAATCTCGTCTTCAACTTTTGATCATTAAAAACATATCTGCGTGGAACATTTTTGTGAGTACATATACAACAGTTAAGCAAATGAGCTAACTACAAAAGCAATGCACCGCAAACAACTTTCAAAATATGTCAGTCATAGCATAGATATGATTTTTCACTCATAACTAATGACCGTAATACCGACAGCAAATTTTCTGCCAGAATTTTTTCCGAAGTTGCGCGAATATAAACCCACTATACATTTTCATCTTCCGTGTCCTTGTGTTGGAAAGATGTGATCGGGAGGAAATCGACTACATCTGGTTCCAATGTGCTTTATATTTGGTGTTTGCCTTTACTTAGAAAAGTTGCCAATGATTGCCTTTTGTCCATTGACGCTTATTGAAAGGTTTGAAATTGACCTGCTAAATATGACAATTAGAATTCCCCACTCAGTGAGGAATATATGGAATCACAGCCTTGATTTGGGAAAGCCACTGGGTCTTTGCTTCGCACCGAAGTCCACCTCCTGCATCAGAAAGCAGCTGAACACAAGAAAAAGTGTATTAACGTACAATCTTACCTCTTGACATTGGAGCCCGAAATTGCCGAAGCTTTTCTTTTTTCCAGCGTTGCTTTAGACAGTCGCACCACTTCCGAAGCCGGAGAAAGGTGCGTAACCGCGCATTTTTCGCGCCATTAAAGTCGGCAGTGAGGACTTCTCATGACATTTGCTGTCTTGCTAGCAACACCGATTACATCAGCCTTTATTCTCCGCGTTAAAAAGCGGAAACGTGAGTTCAAAACATCAATGATAACTTTTTGTTGTTGCGAGAGTAGATGTCTCGCACATATTTTCGAAAGAAAGACACCTACCAAATATAGATATGCCAGTTTTTTTTATTCAACGACTTTCGACTACTGGCAGATTATAAGGTACGCAATATTCTTGACAATTCATTCAGTGCATGAGGTAAATATCAAATTTTTGTCCTCAAGGGGCATTTTCTGGCGTGATTTTCTTTGTGGCAATTCTTACGACAGTTCATGTCACTATCTTTCTGGATCTACGTCTGATGTTTGCCTAAATTCTTCATGCAAAGACTGTGTATATACTTGTTCAGCCTTTGAATTTCTTCTTGACTAGTGTCGAGAATAACTAATAACATTATTTTAATTTACAGTAATAACGCGCACGGTTTAGCCAACAACAATTTTGAATGACTACAAGGCAGATTATCTCGTCTTCAACATTTGATAATTGAAAACATATCTGCATGGAACATTTTTGTGAGTACATATACAACAGTGAAGGAAATGAGCTAACTACAAAGGCAATGCACAGCAAACAACTTTCAAAATAGGTCAGTCATGGCATAGATTTGATTATTCACTCATAACTAATGACCATAATACTTACAGCAACCAGAATTTTTTCCGCAGTTGCGCGAATGTAAACCCACTATTCAATTTCGTCTACCGTGTCCGTGTGTAGGAAAGATGTGATCGGGATGAAATCGACTACATCTGGTTTCAATGTGCATTGTTATTGGTGTTTGCCTTTACTTAGAAAAGTTGCCAATGATTACTCTTTATCCATTGATGCCTATTGAAAGGTTTGAAGTTGACCTGCTAAATATGACAATTAGATTTCTCCACTCACTGAGAAATCTGTGTAATCACAGCCTCAATTTGGGAAAGCCGCTGGGTCTTTGCTACGCACCGAAGGCCACCTCCTGCATCAGACAGCAGCTGAACACAAGAAAAAATTTATTATCGTACAATCTTACCTCTTGACATTGGAGCCCGAAATTGCAGAAGCTTTTCTTTCTTCCAGCATTGCTTTAGACAGTCGCACCACTTCCGAAGCCAAAAAGGGTGCGCGACCGCGCATTTTTCGCGCCATTGAAGTCGGCAGTGAGGACTTCTCATGCCATTTGCTGTCTTGCTAGCGACACCGATTACATCAGCCTTTATTCTCCGCGTTAAAAAGCGGAAACGTTAGTTGAAAACATCAATGATGTCTTTTTGTTGTTGCGAGAGTAGATGTCTCGCACATATTTTCGAAAGAAAGACACCTACCAAATATAGATATGTCAGTTTTTTTATTCAACGACTTTTGACTACTGGCAAACTATAAGGTACGCAATACTCTTGACGATTCATTCAGTGCATCAGGTAAATATCTAATTTTTGCCTTCATGGGGCATTTTCCGGCATGATTTTCTTTGTGGCAATTCTTACGACAATTCATGTCACTATCTTTCTGGAACTACGTCTGATGTTTGCCTAAGTTCTTCATGCAAACATTGTGTATATACTTGTTCAGCCTTTGAATTTCTTCTTGACTAGTGTCGAGAATAACTAATCACATAATTTGAATTCACATTAATAACGCGCATGGTTGAGCCAACAACAATTATGAACGACTACATGGCAGATTATCTCGTCTTCAACCTTTGATCATTGAAAACATATATGCGTGGAACATTTTTGTCAGTACATATACAACATTGAATAAAGTGAGCAAACTACACAGGCAATGCACCGCAAACAACTTTCAAAATAGGTCAGTCATGGCATAGATTTGATTTTTCACTCATAACTAGTGACCGTGATACTGACAGCAAATTTTCTGCCAGAATTTTTTCCGCAGTTGCGCGAATATAAACCCAATATTCATTTTCATCTACTGTGTCCGTGTGTTGGAAAGATGTGATCGGGAGAATATCGACTACATCTGGTTCGAATGTGCATTATTATTGGTGTTTGCCTTTACTTAGAAAAGTTGCCAACAATTACCCTTTGTCCATTGACGCTTGATGAATGGTTTGAAGTTTACCTGCTTAATATGACAATTAGATTTCTTCACTCACTGAGAAATCTGTGGAATCACAGCCTCGATTTGGGAAAGCCACTGGGTCTGCTTCGCCCTGAAGTCTACCTCCTGCATAAGACAGCAGCTGAACACAAGAAAAATATATTATCGTACAAGCTTACCTCTAGGCATTGGAGCCCGAAATTGCAGAAGCTTTTCGTTCTTCCAGTGCTGCTTTAGACAGTCGCACCACTTTCGAAGCCGGAGAAGGGTGCGCGACCGCGCATTTTTCGCGCCATTGAAGTCGGCAATGAGTACTTCTCATGTCAATTGCTGTCTTGCTAGTGACACCGACTATATCAGCCTTTATTCTCCGCGGTAAAAAGCGGAAACGTGAGTTGAAAACATCAATGATGTCTTTTTGTTGTTGCGAGAGTACATGTCTCGCACATATTTTCGAAAGACACCTACCAAATATAGATATGCCAGTTTTTTTATTCAACGACTTTCGACTACTGGCAGATTATAAGGTACGCAATATTCTTGACAATTCATTCAGTGCATGAGGTAAATATCAAATTTATGTCCTGAAGGGGCATTTTCTGGCGTGATTTTCTTTGTGGCAATTCTTATGACAGTGCATGTCACTATCTTTCTGGATCTACGTCTGATGTTTGCCTAAGTTCTTCATGCAAACATTGTGTATATACTTGTTCAGCCTTTGAATTTCTTCTTGACTAGTGTCGAGAATAACTAATCACATAATTTGAATTCACATTAATAACGCGCATGGTTGAGCCAACAACAATTATGAACGACTACATGGCAGATTATCTCGTCTTCAACCTTTGATCATTGAAAACATATATGCGTGGAACATTTTTGTCAGTACATATACAACATTGAATAAAGTGAGCAAACTACACAGGCAATGCACCGCAAACAACTTTCAAAATAGGTCAGTCATGGCATAGATTTGATTTTTCACTCATAACTAGTGACCGTGATACTGACAGCAAATTTTCTGCCAGAATTTTTTCCGCAGTTGCGCGAATATAAACCCAATATTCATTTTCATCTACTGTGTCCGTGTGTTGGAAAGATGTGATCGGGAGAATATCGACTACATCTGGTTCGAATGTGCATTATTATTGGTGTTTGCCTTTACTTAGAAAAGTTGCCAACAATTACCCTTTGTCCATTGACGCTTGATGAATGGTTTGAAGTTTACCTGCTTAATATGACAATTAGATTTCTTCACTCACTGAGAAATCTGTGGAATCACAGCCTCGATTTGGGAAAGCCACTGGGTCTGCTTCGCCCTGAAGTCTACCTCCTGCATAAGACAGCAGCTGAACACAAGAAAAATATATTATCGTACAAGCTTACCTCTAGGCATTGGAGCCCGAAATTGCAGAAGCTTTTCGTTCTTCCAGTGCTGCTTTAGACAGTCGCACCACTTTCGAAGCCGGAGAAGGGTGCGCGACCGCGCATTTTTCGCGCCATTGAAGTCGGCAGTGAGTACTTCTCATGTCAATTGCTGTCTTGCTAGTGACACCGACTATATCAGCCTTTATTCTCCGCGGTAAAAAGCGGAAACGTGAGTTGAAAACATCAATGACGTCTTTTTGTTGTTGCGAGAGTACATGTCTCGCACATATTTTCGAAAGACACCTACCAAATATAGATATGTCAGTTTTTTTATTCAACGACTTTTGACTACTGGCAAACTATAAGGTACGCAATATTCTTGACAATTCGTTCAGTGCATCAGGTAAATATCTAATTTCTGCCCTCATGGGGCATTTTGCGGCATGATTTTCTTTGCGGCAATTCTTACGACAATTCATGTCACTATCTTTCAGGATCTACGTCTGATCTTTGCCTAAATTCTTCAGGCAAACACTTTGTATATAGTTGTCCAGCCTTTGAATTTCTTCCCGACTAGTGTCGAGAATAACTAATAACAAACTTTGAATTCACAATAATAAGGTGCACGGTTAAGCCAACAACAATTATGAACGACTACATGGCAGATTATCTCGTCTTCAACCTTTGATCATTGAAAACATATATGCGTGCAACATTTTTGTCAGTACATATACAACAGTGAATAAAGTGAGCAAACTACACAGGCAATGCACAGCAAACAACTTTCAAAATAGGTCAGTCATGGCATAGTTTTGATTTTTCACTCATAACTAATGACCGTAATACTGACAGCAACCAGAATTTTTTCCGCAGTTGCGCGAATATAAACCCAATATTCATTTTCATCTACCGTGTCCGTGTGTTGGAAAGATGTGATCGGGAGAATATCGACTACATCTGGTTCGAATGTGCATTATTATTGGTGTTTGTCTTTACTTATAAAAGTTGCCAATGATTACCCTTTGTCCATTGACGCTTATTGAAAGGTTTGAAATTAACCTGCTAAATATGACAATTAGACTTCTCCACTCACTGAGAAATCTGTGGAATCACAGCCTCAATTTGGGAAAGCCGCTAGATCTTTGCTTCGCACCGAAGTCCACCTCCTGCATCAGAAAGCAGCTGAACACAAGAAAAAATATATTATCGTACAATCTTACCTCTTGACATTGGAGCCCGAAATTGCAGAAGCTTTTGTTTTTTCCAGCGTTGCTTTAGACAGTCGCACCACTTCCAAAGCCGGAGAAGGGTGCGCGACCACGCATTTTTCGCGCCATTGAAGTCGGCAGTGAGGACTTCTCATGACATTTGCTGTCTTGCTAGCAACACCGATTACATCAGCCTTTATTCTCCGCGTTAAAAAGCGGAAACGTGAGTTGAAAACATCAATGATCTCTTTTTGTTGTTGCGAGAGTAGATGTCTCGCACATATTTTCGAAAGAAAGACACCTACCAAATATAGATATGCCAGTTTTTTTTATTCAACGACTTTCGACTACTGGCAGATTATAAGGTACGCAATATTCTTGACAATTCATTCAGTGCATGAGGTAAATATCAAATGTTTGTCCTCAAGGGGCATTTTCTGGCGTGATTTTCTTTGTGGCAATTCTTACGACAGTTCATGTCAATATCTTTCTGGATCTACGTCTGATGTTTGCCTAAATTCTTCAGGCGAACACTGTGTATATATTTGTCTTTCTTTTGAATTTCTTCCCGACTAGTGTCGAGAATAACTAATAACAAAGTTTGAATTCACATTAATAAGGTGCACGGTTTAGCCAACAACAATTATGAACGACTACATGGCAGATTATCTCGTCTTCAACCTTTGATCATTGAAAACATATATGCGTGCAACATTTTTGTCAGTACATATACAACAGTGAAAAAAGTGAGCAAACTACACAGGCAATGCACAGCAAACAACTTTCAAAATAGGTCAGTCATGGCATAGATTTGATTTTTCATTCATAACTAATGACCGTAATACTGACAGCAACCAGAATTTTTTCCGCAGTTGCGCGAATATAAACGCACTATTCATTTTCATCTACCGTGTCCGTGTGTTGGAAAAATGTGATCGGGAGGAAATCGACTACATCTGGTTCCAATGTGCATTATTATTGGTGTTTGCCTTTACTTAAAAAAGTTGCCAATGATTACCCTTTGTCCATTGATGGGTATTGAAAGGTTCGAAGTTGACTTGCTAAATATGACAATTAGATTTCTTCACTCACTGAGAAATCTGTGGAATCACAGCCTCAATTTGGGAAAGCCACTGGGTCTGCTTCGCACCGAAGTCCACCTCCTGCATAAGACAGCAGCTGAACACAAGAAAAAATATATTATCGTACAAGCTTACCTCTAGACATTGGAGCCCGAAATTGCAGAAGCTTTTGTTTTTTCCAGCGTTGCTTTAGACAGTCGCACCACTTCCAAAGCCGGAGAAGGGTGCGCGACCGCGCATTTTTCGCGCCATTGAAGTCGGCAGTGAGGACTTCTCATGACATTTGCTGTCTTGCTAGCAACACCGATTACATCAGCCTTTATTCTCCGCGTTAAAAAGCGGAAACGTGAGTTGAAAACATCAATGATCTCTTTTTGTTGTTGCGAGAGTAGATGTCTCGCACATATTTTCGAAAGAAAGACACCTACCAAATATAGATATGCCAGTTTTTTTTATTCAACGACTTTCGACTACTGGCAGATTATAAGGTACGCAATATTCTTGACAATTCATTCAGTGCATGAGGTAAATATCAAATGTTTGTCCTCAAGGGGCATTTTCTGGCGTGATTTTCTTTGTGGCAATTCTTACGACAGTTCATGTCAATATCTTTCTGGATCTACGTCTGATGTTTGCCTAAATTCTTCAGGCGAACACTGTGTATATATTTGTCTTTCTTTTGAATTTCTTCCCGACTAGTGTCGAGAATAACTAATAACAAAGTTTGAATTCACATTAATAAGGTGCACGGTTTAGCCAACAACAATTATGAACGACTACATGGCAGATTATCTCGTCTTCAACCTTTGATCATTGAAAACATATATGCGTGCAACATTTTTGTCAGTACATATACAACAGTGAAAAAAGTGAGCAAACTACACAGGCAATGCACAGCAAACAACTTTCAAAATAGGTCAGTCATGGCATAGATTTGATTTTTCATTCATAACTAATGACCGTAATACTGACAGCAACCAGAATTTTTTCCGCAGTTGCGCGAATATAAACGCACTATTCATTTTCATCTACCGTGTCCGTGTGTTGGAAAAATGTGATCGGGAGGAAATCGACTACATCTGGTTCCAATGTGCATTATTATTGGTGTTTGCCTTTACTTAAAAAAGTTGCCAATGATTACCCTTTGTCCATTGATGGGTATTGAAAGGTTCGAAGTTGACTTGCTAAATATGACAATTAGATTTCTTCACTCACTGAGAAATCTGTGGAATCACAGCCTCAATTTGGGAAAGCCACTGGGTCTGCTTCGCACCGAAGTCCACCTCCTGCATAAGACAGCAGCTGAACACAAGAAAAAATATATTATCGTACAAGCTTACCTCTAGACATTGGAGCCCGAAATTGCAGAAGCTTTTCTTTCTTCCAGCGCTGCTTTAGACAGTTGCACCACTTAGAAAACCGGAGAAGGGTGCGCGAGCGCGCATTTTTCGCGCCATTAAAGTTGGCAGTGAGGACTTCTCATGCCAATTTCTGTCTTGCTAGTGGCACCGACTATATCAGCCTTTATTCTCCGCGGTAAAAAGCGGAAACGTGAGTTGAAAACATCAATGATGTCTTTTTGTTGTTGCGAGAAAACATGTCTCACACATATTTTCGAAAGACACCTACCAAATATAGATATGTCAGTTATTTTATTCAACGACTTTTGACTACTGGCAAACTATAAGGTACGCAATATTCTTGACAATTCATTCAGTGCATCAGGTAAATATCTAATTTCTGCCCTCATGGGGCATTTTCCGGCATGATTTTCTTTGTGGCAATTCTTACGACTATTCATGTCACTATCTTTCTGGATCTACGTCTGATCTTTGCTTAAATTCTTCAGGCGAACACTGTGTATATACTTGTCCAGCCTTTGAATTTCTTCTCGACTAGTGTCGAGAATAACTAATCACATATTTGAATTCACATTATTAATGCGCACGGTTTAGCCAACAACAATTTTGAACGACTACATGGCAGATTATCTCGTCTTCAACTTTTGATCATTGAAAACAGATCTGCGTGGAACATTTTTCTGAGTACATATACAACAGTGAAGAAAATGAGCTAACTACAAAAGCAATGCACAGCAAACAACTTTCAAAATAGGTCAGTCATGGCACAGATTTGATTTTTCACTCATAACTGTGACCGTGATACTGACAGCAAATTTTCTACCAGAATTTTTTCCGCAGTTGCGCGAATATAAACCCACTAGTCATTTTCATCTACCGTGTCTGTGTGTTGGAAAGATGTGATCGGGAGGAAATCGACTACATCTGGTTCCAATGTGCATTATTATTGGTGTTTGTCTTTACTTAGAAAAGTTGCCAATGATTACCCTTTGTCCATTGACGCTTATTGAAAGGTTTGAAATTGACCTGCTAAATATGACAATTAGATTTCTCCACTCACTAAGAAATCTGTGGAATCACAGCCTCGATTTGGGAAAGCCACTGGGTCTGCTTCGCCCCGAAGTCCACCTCCTGCACAAGACAGCAGCTGAACACAAGAAAAATATATTATCGTACAAGCTTACCTCTAGGCATTGGAGCCCGAAATTGCAGAAGCTTTTCGTTCTTCCAGTGCTGCTTTAGACAGTCGCGCCACTTTCGAAGCCAGAGAAGGGTGCGCGACCGCGCATTTTTTGCGCCATTGAAGTCGGCAGTGAGTACTTCTCATGCCAATTGCTGTCTTGCTAGTGACACCGACTATATCAGCCTTTATTCTCCGCGGTAAAAAGCAGAAACGTGAGTTGAAAACATCAATGATGTCTTTTTCTTGTTGCGAGAAAACATGTCTCACACATATTTTCGAGACACCTACCAAATATAGATATGTCAGTTTTTTTATTCAGCGACTTTTGACTACTGGCGAACTATAAGGTACGCAATATTCTTGACAATTCATTCAGTGCATCAGGTAAATATCTAATTTTGGTCCTCATGGGGCATTTTCTGGCGTGATTTTCTTTGTGGCAATTCTTACGACAGTTCATGTCACTATCTTTCTGGATCTCTGTCTGATGTTTGCCTAAATTCTTCAGGCGAACACTGTGTATATACTTGTCCAGCCTTTGAATTTCTTCTCGACTAGTGTCGACAATTATTATTAACATAATTTGAATTCACAATAATAACGCGCATGGTTTAGCCAACAACAATTAGGAAAGACTACATGGCAGATTATCTCGTCTTCAACTTTTGATCAATGAAAACATATCTGCGTGGAACATTTTTGTCAGTACATATACAACAGTGAAGAAAACGAGCTAACTACAAAGGCAATGCACAGCAAACAACTTTAAAAATAGGTCAGTCATGGCATAGATGTGATTTTTCACTCATAACTAATGACCGTAATACTGACAGCAACCAGAATTTTTTCCGTAGTTGCGCGAATGTAAACCCACTATTCATTTTCATCTACCGTGTCCGCGTGTTGGAAAGATGTGATCGGGAGGAAATCGACTACATCTGGTTCCAATGTGCATTATTATTGGTGTTTGCCTTTACTTAGAAAAGTTGCCAATGATTACCCTTTGTCCATTGACGCTTATTGAAAGGTTTGAAGTTGACCTGCTAAATATTACAGTTAGATTTCTCCACTCACTGAGAAATATGTGGAGTCACAGCCTCAATTTGGGAAAGCCGCTGGATCTTTGCTTCGCACCGAAGTCCACCTCCTGCATCAGACAGCAGCTGAACACAAGAAAAAATATATTATCGTACACTCTTACCTCTTGACATTGGAGCCCGAAATTAAAGAAGCTTTTCTTTTTTCCAGCGTTGCTTTAGACAGTTGCACCACTTCCGAAGCCGGAGAAGGGTGCGCGACCGCGCATTTTTCGCGCCATTGAAGTCGGCAGTGAGGACTTCTCATGCCATTTGCTGTCTTGCAAGCGACGCCGATTACATCAGCCTTTATTCTCCGCGTTAAAAAGCGGAAACGTGAGTTGAAAACATCAATGTTGTCTTTTTGTTGTTGCGAGAGTAGATGTCTCGCACATATTTTCGAAAGAAAGACACCTACCAAATATAGATATGCCAGTTTTTTTTTATTCAACGACTTTCGACTACTGGCAGATTGTAAGGTACGCAATATTCTTGACAATTCATTCAGTGCATCAGGTAAATATCCAATTTTTGTCCTCATGGGGCATTTTCTGGCGTGATTTTCTTTGTGGCAATTCTTACGACAATTCATGTCACTATCTTTCTGGATCTACGTCTGATCTTTGCCTAAAT